>NW_006159716.1:3525570-3578941 GCF_000334495.1 Tupaia belangeri chinensis
TTTTTTTTTTTTTGAGAGGTTTTTGCTATAAGGCACGTGTGCTTGCCAGAAAGTCAGAGAGAGACAGAGAGACAGAAAGCGAGAAATCATCCCCCAGGGGGTGGCCACACTGCAATCCCTTCTCTGTTCATCTATCAGGATCTTGGGCTCACATGCACACGTGTTTGGCGTGAGTTTAAGCCACCAGATCCAGAACTTGAACAGCGGTCGACTACGTGGGAGGCCAGCAACATAACCATTACGCCAACTGCTGGTCCCAAAGAATTATTTGTTCAATTTTATTTATTGATTCATTTATTTTAATTTGACTTGACAGAGAAAGAGAAGAGGGAAAGTGGGAAAGCAAGCCACCAGATCTGGGACTTGAACTGACTTGGTCAGTCATGTGGGAGTGTCCAGTGCCTTAACCACCACACCACTTGCTGGTCCTGGCTGTACATATTTTTAAGACAGGGTTTTGCCATATCACATTCTATCTCAGTATCTTAACTAGGACAATAGGCATAGCCTTTCTCCACATCCTTGCCAGCATTTATTTAATACTTATATTTTTTATCTTTTTATTTTATTTTATTTTTTTATAAAAGCCACTTTAGCAGGGGTGAGGTAATACCTCATTGTGGTTTTCATTTGCACTTCTTGGTAATTAATGATGCTGGAAATCTTTTTGTATACCTGTTGGTAATTTGCATGTCTTCCTTTGAGAATGTCTGATCATGTTATTTTGTCCATTTTTAAATTAGATTTTTTCTTTTTTTGCTGTTATTTTAGTTTCTAATATAGTTTATATATTAACTGATTTTCAGATGCATAGTTTGCAAATATTTTCTCTCATTCTGTGGGTTGTCTATTTATGCTGTTGATTATTCTTTGCTATGCAGAAGCTTTTTAGTTTGATGTAATCCATTTGCCTATTGGTTTTGTTGGCTGTGCTTTTGAGCCCATTTGGGCTAGGGTTATAAGGAAAGGGTAAAGACTAGAACAGGTTGGGGTCTCATGGAGGGACTTGGAGGTGTGATTATACCAGGGAGGAGGCGTGGCCAGAGAATGAGGGTGTGGCCAAGCCAGGGGCAGGGCTAATAGGGGCTGGTGGTTGGGTAAGGCTGTTCCTTATCATAGCACCCATAGAAATTTCTGCTCTCAGACAGGGTCACCTCAAAACTGTCACTGGACACTGGTCTTGGGGAGAACCCCTAGAGTGACCTGTTCCTTTGAACACTGCTGCTGAACAGAGCCCAGACGGCCATAAACTTTTGGAAAATGGTGAGTGCTGGCTCTGATATTCAATCTTACCCTGTCCTTTATGCCTTCCCTTTGAAAATACTCACCTGACTGTGACATCGCTCTGACAAATGTCCCATACTCAAACCTTGACAGATGGATGACTCCAACTCTCATCTTCTTTTCCCCCCACATATCATGCTTTTAAAAAACTATTATTATTATTTGATTGTTAGAGAGCACATGTGCTTGCCAGGGAAAGAGAGTCAGAGGGAAAAATCATCCCCAATGGGAAGTGATCATGTCACAATTCCCTCTCCTTCCTTTCTCCATACTGTTGGGGTGTGCAGCATGCTTACACATGCACCAGTGTGATTTTTAAGCTGTGAGGGCCAGGATTTGAACTGTAGTTGCCCATGTGAGATCCAGCTCCCTTATCCACTGGGCTATGAGGTCAGCCATAACATTATTAATACTTTTGAAAGTTTCTTTCTTTCTTTCATCAGAGAGAGAGAGTCAGACACAGGTACTCCCAACAGAATCCTCAGGAATCCACTCCCAATCTCAGCTTCAGGAATCTGAGATGACAGGATTATGGTTTTACGTGAATCAAGTTTTACACTTAAGTCTAAACCATTTTGAGATGATTTTGTATATGG
The DNA here is from genome assembly GCF_000334495.1 of Tupaia belangeri chinensis. Lineage (NCBI taxonomy): Eukaryota > Metazoa > Chordata > Mammalia > Scandentia > Tupaiidae > Tupaia > Tupaia belangeri. The sequence continues at coordinate 3,527,451 of NW_006159716.1, forward strand.
TGAGAGGTAGGGATATAGTTTAATTCTGCATGTGGAGACCCACTTTTCCTAACACCATTTCCTAAAGAGATTCCTTTCCCTAGTGTGTATTCTTGGCTGCTTTGTTGATAATCAATTGCCTTTAAATGCATGGATTTATGTCTGGGTTCTCTCTTCAGTTCTGTCAGTGTATGTGTCTTTTAAAATTTTTTTTATGCCATTGCCATGATATTTTAGTTACTATAGCTTTGTAGTATATTTTGAAATCAGGTACTGTGATGTCTTCAACTTTGTTCCTTTTGCTAAAGGTCACTTTGATTATTCAGGGCTTTCTGTGGCTCCATAAAAATTTCAGGATCTTTTTTCTCCCTATTTATGTGAAGAATTCCATTGCTATTTTGATAGAATTGCATCAAATCTATAAATCTCTTCGGGGTAGTGTAGACATTTAACAATTTGATTCTTCCAATCCATGAACACAGGATATCTTTCCATTTATTTTTATCCTCTTTAATTTCCTTCATCAGTGTTTCATAATTTTCACTGTAGAGCTCTCTACTTCTTTGGTTAAAATCTCTTCCTAGGTATTATATTTATTAATTTAAATATATTTGTAACTATTGTAAGTGGAATTTTTTTCTTTTTCCATTTGTTTGCTGCTGATATATAGAAATACTACTGTTTTATGTGTTAATTTTGTACAATACAACTTTACTGACCTAATTTAATAGTTCTAACAGCTTTTTTGTTGGAGTCTTTAGGGTTTTCTGTATATAAGATCATGTTGTCCATGAACAGGGACAATTTGACATCCTTCTTTCCTTTTTTGTATGCCATTTATTTATTTATTTATTTATTTATTTATTTATTTTTACCTAATTTCTCTGGCTAGAACTTCTAGTACTACATTGAATAGAAGTGATAAAAGTGGGCACTTTTGTCTAGTTCCAGATCTTAAAGGTGAAGATGCAAATTTTCCCCAGTCAGTATTATATCAGCTGTGGATTTGTCATACATGCCTTTTTGGGCTTGAGATATGTTCTTTCTATATCTAACTTGTTGGGAGGTATTTATATTATTATTATTATTATCATGAAGCAACACTGAGTTTCATTAAATGTCGTTTCTGCTTATTGAAATAATTATATGGTTTGCAATTCTGCTATTGAGTATATATGCAAGGGAAATGAAATCAGTATGTCAAAGAGATACCTGCATTCTCATGTTTGCTGCAGCACCATTCACAATAGCCGAGATACAGTATCGACCTCTGTGCCCATCAACAGATGTATGAATTTTTAAAAATGTGGAGTATGTACACAACAAACTTTTCTTCAGCCCTAAGAAAGATGAAAATTGTGTCCTGTGTGGCAGCATGGAAGAACCTCTGGGATATTATATCAGGATATTAAACCAGGCACAGAAGGACAAATACCACATAATCTCACTTATAAATGGAGTCTAAAAGTTGGTCTCAGGGAAGCAGAGAGTAGAATAACAGTTACTAGAGGCAAGGAAGGGCAAGGGGGCATGGCTGGTCAAGAAGTGCAAGGATACAGCTGGACAGCAGTAATATCAGGATAGCAGGATAGTGTTCTCTTGCACAGTCGGGCAAATACAGTTAGCAAGAGTGTATTCTGAGCTGGTCTTGTGGCTTAGCGGTTAAGGGAGCTGGATCTCACATGAGAGGGACTGTGTGGTTTGAGTCTTGGTCCTGGAAATTTGAAAAAAATACACTGATGTGTATGTATGTATGACCAAATCCTGATGGGATGGAGAAGTGGAGAAAGGATTGAGGTAAACTCTCTCTGGATCTCTGCCTCTGGTGAGTCCATGCATCTTCTGGAAGAAAAATCTAAAAATCCCACAATAATATGTTTTATATTTCAATATACCCGAAAGATATCATTTTGAATGTTCTTAGCACAAAGAAATGATAAATGTTTGAGGTGGGGGATTTGTTAACTATCCTGATTTAATCATTACACAATGTATACATGTATAAAAACATTGTACTGTATCCTGTAAATATATATGACTATTACATCAATTGAGATGAAAACAAAGCAAAACAAACATACAAAAGAGCTTCTAAGAAACAACTTTTATTACATGCATAGATTTTTCAGTGACTGCTTGGGAGAAAAGAAAACCCCCCTTAGGTATTCAAAACACTTTCAGGTGTTAAAAAAAAAATGGTGGGAGGGAAGCATATATAATTTTGAAAAAAGCTGCCTTCTTCTAAGAGATTGGGATCCATTTATCCAGTCACTATGTGTCAAGGAATTTATGTGGGAACCAACATTTCCTGGAAATGTTTTAACTAATGGTACCCTCTCTGGTATCTTAAGGGATAAAAGACAAAAGATGAAAAATGTGGGGAAAGCTTTCCTGGAATGGAAGCTTTCCTGGAGGGTGGATATCAGTTTGATCTTTCATAAATCATGGCTGTCTCCAACCTGTTTACACTCAGATCTTGTTCTCGAGCCTGGTTCTTCCAAGCTTGCCTCTGTACCAGCTGTAACTTCCTCTCTCCCTCAACTTCATGTTCTTATTTCAGTGGGGCTAAAGACCCTTGCAGGACAGGGGGAAAACATCACAGCCTCAAATTTAAGCGTTTGTCTGTCACTTCCCTCTACCATCATCCGAAATGCTTGTCTTCAGTCTTTCTACTGCCTTCTGCTGATTGGAAAGTGTTAATATCCCTCATTTCTTTATAAATGAACGCACAAATTCTGCTGACAAGCCTTACCCTTTCCAAGGTTTAAATCCCAGGGCTCTTGAGCTGTGACAATTTAAATGAGCAAGATTTCCCAAAAGTGATGAGTGAGGTTTTAAATGTTTCCTAGAAGCAGGTTGCCACATCTGCCTTAAAGACTTCTGTAGGACAAAGCAGTCACTGAGCAGTTGCCTGTGGAAGTGTGCGTGTGTCTGCATGTACAGTGGTGGTGGGAAAAAGCTATCTGTGAAGAGTAATGACAAACTTAAGAGCTGGAAGAAATAATAGGAAATAATCCACCATTCAGCAAATTTTAAGATGGAATAAAACAGAGCTAAAAAAAGGTTAAGTCAGTTGCTCAAGGTCACAGTGTCAACTATAACTTACGTCTTGTGATTTCAGATCTACTCCTCTGTCTTGTTTCATAAGGCAGTGGAGTGTAGGATATATATGAATGATCAGGCACTGATCAAAAAGACTGACTTAGCTCCCTGGGAAAAGCACTCACTATCGGGTGTCAGCCCTGCTCTGGTGAGCACATCATTCTGATCTTCATGCTGCCTTTTGCAGTTCTACCTGATGGCTTTCTGGTGGCTCCTCCCTTTCTCTGTCCCCTCCCTCTCCTAAAGATTGATTCCACTAGAAGAGGTCAATATTATTTAGGAAAATATTTAACTTTTATTTCAAACATCAGAATAGGTGGATGATAGAGAAAATGTTAATCCATATACTGTGACTACAAAGCGGTTAAAAAACCTTTATCATTTCCACTTCTGGACAAGATGGAGTAGACACACTTTTTCCTATTCCTCCAGTTAAGTACAATGAAACACCCTGAGTATTACCTATAAAACAAACAAAAAAAGGACATTTCTAAAAGGAGGAAAGAAAAGGCAGACCAGCCAGGAAACTGAGGACAAAAGAAAGAGAAAGCAGTAAGTTCTCTGCATTTTCTTTCCACTTCGTACAGTCTAGACTTGGATTGGGATGAGCAGCAATCTAGAAATGTCAATCAGCACAGATTGTTAAAAAGCTTCAAGAAGAGCCAAAAGACCAGAAGAAGGAAAGCCTAGCAAGACAGGTACTGTCTGTACGATAACTACCCAACTCCAGCTAAACACAACAGAAAAACTAAAGCCCCACCCCTGGGCAAAAGCTGAGTAAAGAACTTAGACTTCTCACTCACCAGTAATGATGAGCCTCAATACTCTCGCTGGGTGATAGCAGAGAGAATCAAGTGGAAAGCTGAGCCACAATGAGCACCTTCACCCTGTGTTATCAATGGAGGCCACTAGAATAGCAATGAGGAACCTCTGTCCCTCCAAGCCAGGAGGGTATCAATGGAGGCCTACTGGAAGCCTGAACCTCACCTCTTTCCAGTAGTGACAATGAAGGAGCCCTCCTCTCTCTTCCCTTTCCCTGTCACTGAAAGCTAAGTTGTAATAAAAAGATAGCACCTCCTCATTCCCCCACCAGCATGGTGTTCAAGAGGGCTATTAAAATAGGAGATTTAAGTAGGATACAGAGTTTCATTAATATAAAAGCTCAAATTCTAAAATTTGATTAAAAATTAATCATCATATTAAGAACCAAGAAAATTGTAACTCGAGTGAGAAGACAGTCCATAGACATCAACAAGAGATGATACAGTTACTAAAATGCTCTGATAGACCACCCATCAACTGCCACAAAATAATCCATTCAAAAAACTTTAAAAGCAAGCTTGAAACAAATGAGACATGAAGAGTCTCATCAATGAAATAGAAGATATAAAGTAGAATAAAATGGAAAATTTAGAATTGAAAACTATAATAACTGAAGTTAAAACTTAATAAATGGACCAAACAAAAGAATGGGGGAGATAGAGGAAAGAATCAATAACTGTGAGGATAAAATAATAACAGTTAGCTATTATTTTAGCTAATTCAATAGTGAATAATGAGAATTGTCATCAGATACCATAAAGAAGCAATACAATATTTTTCAAATGCTGAAAAAGAAATGTTGACCCAGAATTCTACGACTGATAAAAGTATTTTGGAATAAAGGAGAAATCATGACTGTCTTAAAAGGAGGAAAACTAAGAGAATTCATAGGCAGCTCTTGAAACGGAAAGGGAATAATGAAAGTAGAAATCTTAAAACATCAGGAAGAAAAAAGAGAAAATAAAAGAGTGAAAATATGGTAAATGGAATGCACTTTTCTTCTCCTCTTGAGTTTTCTACATTATGTTTGATGGTTGAAGCAAAACTGTGACACTATTTGATGTAGTTCTCAGTGAATGTGCTGAAAATATTTAAGACAATTTTACACAAAAGCAGGTAAAGGAACATTAGGAGAAATACATGAGAATTGTCAGAAAGTACATGAAAATACATATTGCAAAAAAAGAGAAAACTATGCATGGATTTCAAAATATTTTATGCATCAGAGAAATTAATACTTTCATTCCACTTTTCCATGACCTTTTGAAGTCCCATCATAGGTTTCTTTTTTTTTATATTTTACTCAAGCTTGTGAAGTGATGACACTAGTAGACTGTGATAAGTTATGTTTATACTATGTAATATCTAGAGCAACTTCTAAAAATACTCTACAAGAATACACATTCGAAAATACTTTAGACAAATCAAAATGAAATTCTAAAAGATACTCAGCTAGCTCACAGAAAGACAAAAAATGAAAAATAGAGAAAACAAACAGAAAACAAAAACCAAAATGATAGACTTAAACTCTAAGATATCAATAATCGTATCATATATTAGCTCTAAATAAAACAAAAGACTGGTGGTCAAGTGAATTAAAATACATGACCCAACTATTTGTTGTCTATAAGAAACTTCAAATATATGAGGGGCATGTGGGTTGATTTCATGTTTTGGCAATTATGAATAATACTGCAATAAATATGATGTAAAAGTGTTTTTCTGACTGAGCATTCTCCTATCCTTTGGGCAGATACCCAGGAGTGGAATTGCTAGATTGCATGGTAGTTCTTTTTGTAGGTCTTTGAGGTGCCTACAGATTGTTTTCCACAGTGGCTGTACTAATTTACATTCCCACCAACAAAGACAGAATGTGAGGAGGGCGGGAAATGGGGAGGGGGGGTCAAGGAAAATAATTAAAAAGAAAAATTATCTGTAGATGGCAATGTGTATAGTAATTTCTTTGACTGAAGTAACATACAGTGTATTTATGCTGGGAAAATTTATTTTCAATATTGTGAAGATATACAGTAATTGAATGTAATAAATCAGAAAAAAAAGAATAAAAACAGTACAAACGGTGAAGGAATAGAAATAAAATTCTTGGTATAGAAATAAGAATAAATAAATGAATATTAGTAATTTTAGCCCCCACTATATCACACATACACACACACACACACACACACACACACACACGACACACACACATAGACTTCAAAACTTTGTGGGAAAATGAAGAACTAGTTTACTTTGGCACAAAAAATTTTTAAATCTATACATAGTTTTTTCCTAATACATGTTTTTTATAAAAGTTTGAAGACTCCCCCCCTTGTAAAAATCTATAGGTGTGTTGACAATTAAAGGATTAAAAAAGATATACCGTACAAAATTTAATTTAATGGAAGCAAGAGTAATTATATTACAGAGAAAGCTGATTTTAGAACAAAGAAAATTACCAGGGACAGAGAAGGACATTACCTAAAATGTCACTCTATCAGGGAAACATTGCAATTAAATGTGTATGAAGCAAAAAACAGAGCTAAAAAAGATGTGAAGCAAACACGGATAGATCAATTCACAATAATGGACATTTTAGCATCCTTCTCTCAATAACTGATAGAACACCAGATAGAGACCTATGTGAACTACACCAGCAAGGGTCTCAAAGAATTTGACAGACCATAAACCATTAGGGTCTCATAGGCATTTACAGAACACTGTACCCAACGGGAGCAGAGTGCATTCAAAAGTGCCATGAAACATATACCAGGATAGACCACAGCCTCAGCCATAAACATAACCTCAACATATGTCTAAAAGAAATAAAATGGTAGAGTGTGTTGTCTAACTGATAGAATTAAACTGGCAATTAAAGAAGAAAGAGCGAATGAACGTTTCTGTATTTTTGAAATCTAAACAACACACTTCTAAATAGCCAAAGAAGACCTGTCAAGGCAAGTGTATGCCAAAGCAGTGCTAACTGGTAAACTTATAGCACGTTAGTTTACAGGAGAGAAGAGGAAAAGTCGGGACCAGGCAGTGATACGGTAGTAATAACACTGCTCTGTGAGGAGGTCCCACAGGGAAGGTTCAGAATTCATGTTCAGAGACCCCCCCGAGGGCCCCGGGCACACATGTGCCTGTGGTCCAGGGCTGGCTAAGGCTGGGGTTAGATTACTATGGCAAGACTCTATTGGGAATGCTGTCCCTGTTTCTCTCATTTTTGCTCTTGAGAGAATATATAAATAAACTTTAAAAAATGAAATAGAACAAAGTCTCAGAGTAATAATCTAGGCTTCCACCATAAGAACCTAGAAAAGGAAGAAAGTAAACACAAAGCAAGCAGAAGGAAAGGAATGATAACAGGCTGACAGCAACAAAACTGGAAATAGAGATAATGGAGGAAACCAAACATACACACACACACACACACACACACACACACACGACACACACACATAGACTTCAAAACTTTGTGGGAAAATGAAGAACTAGTTTACTTTGGCACAAAAAATTTTTAAATCTATACATAGTTTTTTCCTAATACATATTTTTTATAAAAGTTTGAAGACTCCCCCCCTTGTAAAAATCTATAGGTGTGTTGACAATTAAAGGATTAAAAAAGATATACCGTACAAAATTTAATTTAATGGAAGCAAGAGTAATTATATTACAGAGAAAGCTGATTTTAGAACAAAGAAAATTACCAGGGACAGAGAAGGACATTACCTAAAATGTCACTCTGTCAGGGAAACATTGCAATTAAATGTGTATGAAGCAAAAAACAGAGCTAAAAAAGATGTGAAGCAAACACGGATAGATCAATTCACAATAATGGACATTTTAGCATCCTTCTCTCAATAACTGATAGAACACCAGATAGAGACCTATGTGAACTACACCAGCAAGGGTCTCAAAGAATTTGACAGACCATAAACCATTAGGGTCTCATAGGCATTTACAGAACACTGTACCCAACGGGAGCAGAGTGCATTCAAAAGTGCCATGAAACATATACCAGGATAGACCACAGCCTCAGCCATAAACATAACCTCAACATATGTCTAAAAGAAATAAAATGGTAGAGTGTGTTGTCTAACTGATAGAATTAAACTGGCAATTAAAGAAGAAAGAGCGAATGAACGTTTCTGTATTTTTGAAATCTAAACAACATACTTCTAAATAGCCAAAGAACACCTGTCAAGGCAAGTGTATGCCAAAGCAGTGCTAACTGGTAAACTTATAGCACGTTAGTTTACAGGAGAGAAGAGGAAAAGTCGGGACCAGGCAGTGATACGGTAGTAATAACACTGCTCTGTGAGGAGGTCCCACAGGGAAGGTTCAGAATTCATGTTCAGAGACCCCCCCGAGGGCCCCGGGCACACATGTGCCTGTGGTCCAGGGCTGGCTAAGGCTGGGGTTAGATTACTATGGCAAGACTCTATTGGGAATGCTGTCCCTGTTTCTCTCATTTTTGCTCTTGAGAGAATATATAAATAAACTTTAAAAAATGAAATAGAACAAAGTCTCAGAGTAATAATCTAGGCTTCCACCATAAGAACCTAGAAAAGGAAGAAAGTAAACACAAAGCAAGCAGAAGGAAAGAAATGATAACAGGCTGACAGCAACAAAACTGGAAATAGAGATAATGGAGGAAACCAATAAATAAAAACTTTTTTTTAAAGATTAATAATATTGACAAACTTCTAGCAAGACTAACAAAGGAAAAAGGAGAGAAGACAAATGACCAATATCAGAAATGAATCAGTAGCTATCACTACAGACCCTGCAGACATCAAAGGGTAAGATGAGGACACTAGGAACAACGCTATACACAAAAATTGGACAACTTAGATGAAACGGGCCAGTTCCTCCCAGAGCACAAACTATGACAACTTACCCAATAAAAAACAGACAATCTGAACAGCCCTATAACTATAAAGGAAATTGAATTTGTAATTTAAAAACCCCTAAAAAAAGAACTCTCCAGGCCCAGATGGTTTTACTGGCAAATTCTATCAAATGTTTAAAGAAGAATTAATACCAATTCTACACAGTCACTTCTGGAAAATAAAACAGGCAGGAACACTTCTCCAGTAATTTAAGAAGCCAATATTGCCTCAATACTAAAACCAGACAAAAACAAAATTAAAAAAAAGAAAATTCAAGACCAGAATTCTTCATGAATACAGACGCAGGTTTATTTATTTATTTATTTATTTTGTTGCAAAGTATCAGCTAGTAGAGTTTAGCAATATCTAAAAAGCCAAACTTAAAATCACACATTGTGAACCAACATACAGTGTATTCATGATGGGAAAATTCATTTGGTATACTGTAATGATACACAGTAATTGAATGTAAAAATAAATAAATAACTAAAGTCAATCACATACCATAAATTTTTGATGCATGTATACAATGTGTAATGTTCAGATTAGAGTAACTGGCATATATATCACCTCAAACATTCAACATTTCTTTGCATTGGGACATTCAAAAAACTTTCTTCTATTTTTTTTTTCTTTTTTTTGGAGAGGTTTTTGCTATAGGGCGGTGTGCACTTGCCAGACAGAGAGAGAAAGAGAGACAGAAAGCGAGAAATCATCCCCCAGTGGGGATGGCCATGTCGCAATCCCTTCTCTTCCATTCAAAAATACTTTCTTCTATTTTTTTTTTTGGAGAGGTTTTTGCTATAGGGCGGTGTGCACTTGCCAGACAGACAGAGAGAGAAAGAGAGACAGAAAGCGAGAAATCATCCCCCAGGGGGGATGGCCATGTCGCAATCCCTTCTCTTCCATTCTCCTCTCAGGATCTTGGGCACGCACGCACACGTGCCCGGCGTGAGTTTTAAGCCACCAGGTCCGGGACATGAACCACGGTCGACTACGTGGGAGTCCAGTGACATAGCCATTACACTAACTGCTGGTCCCTCTTCTAGCTATTTTTGAAGTATACAATTTGTTGTTGTGTATAGTCACCCTACAGTGTTATCTAGAACTTATTCTTCCTATCTAGCTGTACTTTTGTTTATATCAACCAATCTTATCTGGTCCCCTCCTTCTCCTCCTCTTCCCAGCCTTTCATAACCACTATTCTATTCTCTACTCTGATAAGGTCAACATTTTAGCTCCACATGTGAGAACATGTGTATGTACAATTATTAACTGTCCATTAAAATAACAATAAAAATATGCAATTCTATCTCTAACATTTCAGAATGAAAAATTTAAAGAGATGGAGACGAGCTGCCGGGCTGAGAGGTGATAATGATGGTAGCGGGTGAGTGAGGAAGATCACTGTGGTGCAGGGATAGTTCTATGTCTTAACTGAGGTTCCTGTAAACCTACACAAGTGATAAATGACATATGACTATGTCTATGTGTAGCAATATGATTCCTTGTTTTGATATCATAGCATAGTCCTATAAAATGTAACCATTAGAAAGAGTGGGAAGGGTACATGGTACTCTGTACCGTCTTTACAATTACCTATGGATCTATGATCATTTCAATGGTAAGTTTAAGGGCAAGCATGGTAGTGCAGTGGTTAAATGCTATGCATTGAAAGTTGGACTAACTACGGTTCAAATCCTGGCCCTAGTGACTAGAAAAACACACCGGGTTCCAGTGTGTGCATACCCAGAATCCTGACAGGAAGGAGATGTGGAGGGAAAAGGATTAGGGTTGATTTCTCTCTCTCTTTCTCTCTCTCTCTCTCTCTCTAGTGACTACATACATCCTCTTGCAATAAAAACAATAATGAGTTTAGAAATCACTTAGTCCACATCTTGGCTAACAGTTGAGGTGTCAGGTCTACCTCTGGACATATCATCATGCCCCCCCACTGCCATTTCAACATCCTAGGGAGGGTTAGGTCTCACAAAGCTGAAATCCTCATGTTTGCAGATGCTCCTTCCAGTCAATAAATCAGAACTGAGCACCAAGGTACCAATGAAGCCGTTATTTGGCCCTTTGCTCCTTAGCTCAGTCTTTATCGTGTCCTTCTTTGGTCCCTATTTTACACTCTTGGAAGCTGAAACCAGAAAGGTAAGAGGAGAAGCTTGCTTTGATAGCATCACACCTGGTTTGAGAGGGTTGGAGGGTGGCTGTAATTCTCCTAGAAACACACATGCTCTCTAGCCAGAGAGATCATGTCTATGGTTGGTTTTGGAGTCTCAACTGTGGGTTCAGGAAGTGAAGAATCCCACCGCTATTTGGAGAGCAGATCCTGGGAGCTCAGCATGCCAAGGCTGGGGACTGGAGATGGTACTGAAGTAGACCAGAAACACCAGGTGCAAATTAGAATGTGAGTACCTCTGGCATCAATCTTCTTATCAGGGCACTAAGTGCTCTATGGAACATTGGAAGTGGCAGGCTCTCACAAGGTGATCTCATTCCTTCCTAACGACTTCCCGTGAAACACTTATATGCATATAGTATCATACAACTTAACAGAGTGCTTACACAGGCATGATCTTATTTGAGTCTTTTAAGCCATATGAGCAGGTAACCAGAGTCAAGTTAACCACTTAGTTAAGTGACTAAGGCCAGAGTTGATTGGACAAGAAAACTGTACACTAGGCATTGGGACAATGTAGACAAAGACTTCCTTCTACCTCTACCACGTCCTTCATTGACCATGCCTGAATGTCCTTGGATAGAAGGGAAAACAAATTCATAGCAGGTTCAAACAGCCTGACCCCAGAATGTTTATTAAAGGCTGGTTCATCCCCAGTGCTATATTTGACCCCGTGGCAGAGCCGTTCTATTATACGTGTATTTCTACAGAAAAAGATTCTTAAAAGTCTAGGTAATTAAACACAAGATTATGTCTCTGATACCTTAATTCAGTCTGGGCTTTCCTCCCTGTTCTACCTCGAAGCCTAGCTCTGCAGTGGAAGTAGCGTTGTCAATCGCCTTCCAGCCGTCAGAACTGACCACACAGCTCTGTGCAGGTGGAGGGGAGCGCATGTATGACCAGCTTTATTGGTTTCTAAAAACTGGATGCTGTAGCAGCCTGCCAGGGCCTACACAGCCCTAGATGCCTTGGCTCCTCTTGACCAGCAGGTTGACTCCTACACACAGTCTCATTACAAGTTAGACTCAGCAGAGGGACCAGGGTTAAGGCTCTTCATCTCCTCACCTCAATTCAAATTTGAGACTCAACTTGCAATAATGACTCACCTCTCTCTAAGCACAGGAATTGAGAACTGACACCAAACCTTGCGCCAAGATCCAGAGGTCCAAACTTAAATGTGGGTCAACAGAGTGCCAGTAGATGGAAGCCTCCAAGTAGCCTATGCCAGCCTGAAGCCAAGGCTTTTGAAGGCATTAGTAAAAACTCCAAGTCCCAAGAAAAGGGTTAGGAAACCAACATCCCAGGAGAGCTCTAAGAAGTATCCGCTATGTTGCTTAGAAGTATCAAAATTACTAATCATCGAATCTTTTATAGTATTTTCAGCAGATCTACTCATATTTGACCTTAAAATTCTGGGCAAATTTAGCAGTATTAGGAATTACACTTGTGTATGAACCACACTGCTGCGTATATGAAGCCTGTATACCCACACATACTAACACATACTACACTCGTATGCCCACATGTACTACATCCTGCACACATCCTGGAAGGCATGCAGAATGGGACAGTAAGAACGAGACCAATGCACATGGACGGAATGTCGATTCCATCGTCGTAGAGCAAATGCAGCCCTTTTCATCCCTCTCCTCCACACCCATGATCCACTGTATTCATTTCTCAAAGTAAAAGTGAAACAGAGAACCAACCATATTGATCCCGGATCTGAGGAGTTTTGTTCAAATATAATTTTAATTTAATCAGAGAATCATTAAAAATTACTCGTGGATTTATTTCCTATTACTTCGTTTCAATAAATGTCATCAAATAACTGAATTTATCACCATGATTTTCTAACCGATTCAATTGTGTCCAGTAATTTATGCCTCTGAAATACCTAGTTTCTTTTTGATAGTTTTAGACGCAATGGAAAGCAGAGTGTCAGAGCAAAGCTACTTAAATACAAAGCCTGGAGCTGGGTGGGCAGAAATAAACTGAAGTAAAATAGCTCTGGGCGATTGCTTAGTGTTCCAGGCACTTCTACTTCCTCTCGGAGAGTACAAGGACACAGCGCTTCTCTTACACCCAACCTTTACTTCCCAGCAGTTTTCAGAGTAATCATACAATCCAGGGGGTGGGAGGGTTGATATAAAAAAAAAAAAAACCAGAAAAAGAAAAAAAGAAAGTTTGTTCTACTGTGCCTTTGCTAACTTTTGAGCAGGGGGGAAACAAATCCATACCAGCCAGAATGCTACAAGCAAAAATCCCAAGCTCACATTCAATTGCACATTCAGGGAATCATCATTCTATAAAGTGTGCCGACTGTGTATTTGGTATAATTTTATAGGCATCTCAAAATCTGACTTAACCTATTTTTTGGGGGGACAGATAGTTTATGATTAAAAAGCCAGAATTTTTGGACCAGTACATGGCATTGCGGTTATGTTGCTGGACTCCCACATGGCCAAGTGCAATTTGAATCCTAGACCCAGAGGCTTGAAATGCATGCTGGGTTTGTGTGCGTACATGCCCAAGATCCCGAGAGGAGAATGGAGGAGAAGGGATTGTGATGTGGACATTCCCACTGGGAGGGTTTTTTTTTCTTGCTTTCTGTCTCTCTGTCTCTCTCTGTCTCCCATGAGTGCATGTGCCCTATAGCAAAGACATCTCTCTTGAAAAAAAAAAAAAGTCAAAATTTTGAATAGATAACTCATGATTGAAAAATTCAAAATGTATGAGGAAGTCTTCCTTACATTCATTTTCCCATTCTGGAAGACCTAATATATACAGTTTATTTTGTATATAAATTGCAAAAGTGTAAAACCTTGGGAAGAGATAGAATACATGCTTCCACCCTCCTCCTTTTATAAATGAAAGGCTGTTTTTTAACTACTGCTTTCACATTTTTCTCTCTGCTAAATGTAACATCAAGATTTTAAAGCACATACAGGAATTGCTCATTCTTTCATAACTGTATAGTGCTTCATTGGACAGATGTACCATAATATAACCTGTCTCCTATAGGCGGTATTGTTTTAAGTAATTTAAATAATTTGAGCATGTATTTTACATCTTTAAGGAAAATTCTCAGAAGAGAAATTGCATTTGTGTATTTGTACTTTTGACAAACCTTGCCAAGTTGCCTTCTTCAGCAAGTGCGTGTTGATGTCAGACTTTTGATTTTTGCTCATTCTCAGCACCCTGGAAGACTTTGGTTTGTCATTTTATTACACCCCTAAGAATCCTCATGTCCTCTAAAGTAGTCCACAACAAACTGAGTAGAACAATCAAACAGAATTAATACAGGATATGGCTCCTATCTTTGGAACACAGACTTGGCAGGCATGCAGATGATATTTCAACTAAAACTGTCAATACTTCTCTGACTCAGTCTAATGGCCTAAATACTTCTAGTAATGCTTTAGTGGAGACCTAAGCTCAAGTCTTAAACATTGTCTGGAAAGTGGTGCTACATTTGCTTTGATCCTGGCTGCGTTCAAAGTGCATTTTCAACTGGCAGTGGATTCCGGCTCCCTCACCTCAATAGTAGATGTGCCCCTGCTGCCTTCTGTTTGCAGAAGGCCATGATGGACTTGTTTAACCCACATGCTTCATGGGGATGCAGTTTTCCTGACATCAGGAGCCGTTCTAAAGGTTCCATCCATATACGAGTATTTAAAATGTTCCCAAGTTTGCAATAATGAACTTGAACATGCGTAACTGGAGGCCAAAAAATCATAAGCAGATTTTCCTGCCTTCCTGTTCATCTGTTTTCTTCTAAAACAAGGCTGTTGTGGCAGCAACTAGCAATAACTGTGCCAGCGTGTTCTTTCAGTGGAACATTGTTCTCTTTTGTATTGGAAAGATCTGGAGTTCTGTAACAGATGTGGGACGACATCGACCTGCTGCACAGGAGTCCACATTTCCAGGTATAAGAGTAGCTTAATGGCAAGTCCACACAACTCATTTCGGGGTGGCATCATCTAAATCGTGGAGCCAGGCCCTGCCTCACCCTGGGCTGCCTTTGCTTCCTCTCAGTTGCTACAGCTTCTCTGTCTCCTACATCACTCGTAAGTCATTTATCTGGGAAGCCTGCTTGCCTAGCTGAGGGTACAGAGGAGCTTTGAAGTGGGTACTTACCCGTATGTTGTAGACATATTCCTGCAGCATTTGAAGGTTGTGACCCAAATTATTGTTTCCTTTGTGCTCCCAAAGCTAGGCGTAAACGGTTTAACTGGTGTTGCCTTAGCTCTGCCCTGATACGCTGATCCTCAAGTTGAGTCTGCCACAGTCTTTTACTCACGGGGAAACCATGGAGTTAGGCACTCTGTCTTTAATGAACCTCTTTTTGTTTGGTTATGTTTACCTGGGACAATATCAGAGGTAATAACAAATCCAATCTTCCAGTGACAGTGTAGTTTTGTTTATTTCTTTAATCACTTAATTTAAATTTCCTTTTTTAAAAAAAATACACCCACTTAATCTCTTTCCTCAGATACTTGACTGTTTGGAAGCAAATATGAGCCTTTTTTAGTAAATCTCCCAGAAGCACTCTATTGTTGCTGGGATAGGAAGTAAACTTCTAACACAAAGCCTATGCAGCAGGACTTTAATACTCTTTTACCATTTTCTCCAAATGTCTGCTGTTAATACACCCCTTCGGAACAGACAGACAGTAATCGACAAGATTACAGCATATCTTTCAAAAGATACGTGTTACATCAATACCTTTTTCCAAGCAGTCATCTTGGGCCCTTTCTGGGGATTTTGGCAATCCCAATATTATCGAGAACCCATTTACAAAGCATCGCCTAGGTGGCTATTTCCTGGGGAGACATAAAGCATTTTCATTAAGAAAACTCTTAATCATATAGAAAAGCAGAAGAAATAATATGAATTCCTATATCCTACTATCCAGTTTAGTCAATTATGAATCTATATCCAATCTTGCTTTTCATCTATTCCTTACTGGATTATTTTGAAGCATATCCCAGATCATAATTCATCCTAGGGAGATCTTTTTCAAAAATAAGTAAGAATACCCATTTCAGAGGGTGCAATTTACAAATATCCCTCCAAAAGCTTACTTGTGGCCAATCCCATAATAACTATCTTCCCTTCTCAATATGGTCACCATCATTACACTCTACTGTTTAGCAGCTCTTGTTATTAGGAGTTTGTTTTCTTTTCTAAATAGATAGTCAGAAAAGATCCAGCAAATATGTTAGAAGTAATGAATATGGGATTGAGTACCAAGAATTAACCTGCAAACAAGGTTCATTCATCAATGTCCTTTTCCTCGTGAAGATTTTTGGAAAAGATCTCTGTTTTCCCGATCTAAACAGCCTGGCTATATCAAGCCTCCTAATCAATCTTGTTTCTGCCCCTTTTCAACTAATATAGCCATGTAGGAGATCTTCGGCATTTCAGATTTGTAAAAATTGGCTACAAAAAAAGAGAGACTCCGGTAGATGACTTACTGGTGGCCCTTAAGAGTCCCTGGGAATCTTTCCACTGAGGATATTAGGTGTGCAAGAGGTGGCAAATTTTGACTAAAGATAGGATAGAGATTATATTCTCTCTCTCTCTCTCTCTCTCTCTCACACACACACATACACACACACACACAGAGGCTTGGGCTGCCTAGACACTTATAGTCGGACCAGAACCGGGTTAGGAAAAGGTGATGCTTTTAAATCTATGGCTAAAGTACGAAAAAATATGTGCTTGGCTGCATGCCAACATGAGCAGAATGGGTCAGCAGGCCTCCCAGCCTGAGCTAGAATGCCACATAACAGCACTCGAAACTAGAACTCACTCATCCAGTGCTCAGCACTCGCAGGGCTAGTTCAACAGAAGTGGAGTTGTACAGCAGCCAGACTTTACAAATAAGGTCCTTGGGCAACTGAATTTTTCCAGAAATATGCCAGGATAGGGTAACTCTTAGAGATCCACTTAAGGTGCAAGGAGTCACCTTAGTGGGAAGAAAGAGGACCCTACACTCTGGGACTAACCAAAATAAAGGTAGTAAAGAGCTGTTTAACCGAAAAATTAAAGTCTGGGCGATGCTGGGTTCTACTGAAAGAAGCTTATGTGAAAGGAAATCTTGAAGCCAGATGTAGTCTGGTAACTGAAAATAGGAAGCCAGCCAAGGGATCTGGGCTCAGCCAGACAGGTGGAGGTAAATGGAAGTACTTGACACACAGGGTCAAAGAAAGGGAGTCTGGGAAAATATGCTTGCCTTTGTAAATAAATACTGTGCTCATCAATAACTCTAGACTGTAAAAATCACTTTTTCTTGGTAGATCTTAAACCAAAGAGGCTGGTTCCAGATATAGAAAGGGTACAGGGGAACTGAGCCCCTGTTAATCTGCCATTTGGGGGACAATGTCTAATTCTTCATTATTGCTTGATTAAGCAATAATACATTTAATATGAAATTTGTATTTTTTTTATTTTTTATTTTTTTAAATTTTTTTATTTAAAGATAGAGAGAGAGAGAGAAAGGGAAAGTGAGAAAGCAAGCCACCAGGTCTGGGATTCGAACTGCGGTTGGCCCATGTGGGAATCCACTGCCCCAACCACCATGCCACCCTCTAGGCCCACATTTTGATCTGCTTCCAGCTAACCTTTTATCTCCTGCCACCTCCACCTTTTCCTTAGGGGACAATCGAGGGATCAGAGATCAAACTAGTGTCCAGACTAGTTTCCAACAACCAGCCACTGACTGCAAAAGGCGTAGGCTTCCACGGTGCCGTAGCAGGGACTGGAGACATCTTGCCCTTCTAGGTATTAATTTTGTTGTTGTTGTTTTCATCCATGGGGGAGAGTGGGTGAAAGGGTATCCCAGAGAGTCACTTCAGCAGCCAAAGCAAAGGCGAGCACCTCTACCCTGTGAACCCCTTGACATTTCCACGAATAGGACTGTCATGCTGGTGCCTCTCCATTGAGGCCCAGCCCTCCCTGACCCTGCTGGAGGGGAAGTACACAGGGTTTGTGCCCTTGAACACACACTCCACTGGCCTGAATCTGGGTTTTGCACATGCATCTCTGCCATAGACCTGCGTGTGCATGTGTGGACGCCAGGATTACTTCTTAGATTTAAGCTTTACAAAGCTAACCTAGGTGCCTCGTACAACGTAGACAGCCCATAAATGATTTAAAAATCAATGAATTAAATTATTCATTTATTCCACAGGCTTTGTAATATTCATGGTCATATGATAAATAAAATTACATTTGGTTTCCTTACGCATGTTTGATTTCCATGCACTTATACTTCATATCAAGAGTAGTTCTATTTGTAGATCTTTGAGGAACCTCCATATTGTTCTCCACAGTGGCTGAACCAGTTTACATTCCCACCAGCAGTGTAGGAGGGTTCCCTTTTCACCACATCCCCGCCAACACTTATCACTGTTTATATTCTTAATCTTTGCCATTCTGACAGGGGTTAGGTGGTATCTCATTGTGGTTTTTATCTGCATCTCCCTTATGATGAGGGATGTTGAGCATTTCCTCATATGCTTTTTGGCTGTTTGTATGTCTTCCTTAGAGAGATTTTTGTTCAGCTCATTTTCCCATCTTTTAATTGGGTTAATCATTTTTTTTCACATAAGGCACTTGAGTTCCCTATGTATTCTGGTTATCAGTCCCTTGTCTGAGACATATTTGACAAAAATATGTATTTATTTTTAAAGAGTAATTATATTACTCTTATGTTATTAAGTAGTATAAGAGAGGAGGGGTGGTTCAGGGTAGGTTTAAACAGAAATTAGAGCCTGCTACTGGTTCAGAGAGCAATGACAAGTTCCAGTGGATGACTTACTGGTGGCATCGAGCACTCTCCAGCCCTGAAATAAAGTGAGAAGGCCAGACAAATATTTATCCATGGAGGAGATACTAATTATGACACTGAATTATGATCTTATTGGAACAGCACCAACTATTCTAGCCAAAGGTATTTCATGACCTTGGCTTCATTATTACATGAGCTAATTCTTCATCCTTGAAGCATTTGAGAATTACATGTGGGTATTTGTATAAATTACCTGTTCTTCATTGTGTCTAAGTGACTTTCTCTTTTCAATTTTGGATTTTGATAGCAGACTTCCCCAGAATCACAGTTGAATCAACCTGGAGTTTTTACTTGCAGTTTTTCTCTAAGAAAATGATTGTCCAACAGTCTTACACACTAATCCATTTTCTAGAAGATTCTTTTTTAAGTTTATTTATCTATCTCTTCCATGAGTGAGCATGAGAGAGACAGCACCTGCATTAGGGTCCTGATGTTGCAGCCCACCCCGGCCTCATACAGCATACATGTGTATATTCAGGAATGTCTCCGGATGCAAACTCAGAACTTTCCCAGGTGGGTCAGCCTTGCAGAATTGCATTTGAGGGCTGTGTCACCATCTGGCCCCATTCTCAGGTAGTTTGGTTTTTTTAGAATGAGCTTTATCTGAGGTTCCAGGACTTCTAGCTGATGCGTATCATGCTCATCTTCAAAATAATGGGCATGGCATAGTTCTTCTGGTTTACTGGTTATCTGGGTTAGTGGCTAATACTCTTTAATTAATAGAGATCAGTTTCATAAAGCTATCCTCTATAGACAAATACCTTAAAACTCTTTCAATTTTTTATTGAGAACAGTCCTTAACTGCTTCACCATCCTCTGTGTGGAGGCAGGTGATACTCAACAGATTCAAGGGGGAAGGGGAATAAAAGTTCCCTTGAAGTTGAGGTCACTGTGGCAAGTTTAACCTTCGATAGTTGGGAACATACACTTTGCATTAGTCTTATGAATACATCGTGGGTCCTCATCAACCTTTCTAATGAGACTGGGGAGAGTGATCAAAGCTGCCATATTCAGTTAACCAAACAAATAATGTCTTCCCAACCACATTTATCAACAGTAGCTAGAGGTGGTGACAGACACTAGGGCATTTCTCCTCTCTTTAATCATTTCAGGCAGAACCCATTTACATTATAAACACAAGAAACTACAGGAAGCCAACATGTTTCTTCAGTTGAATGCACCAACATTTTCTGAAGTCTAGCTTCTTGACAAAGTTCTGTCTGATGAAGCTAAATATGACTTCTGATGACAAATTCTCGGGTCACCCAGAATACTGGGCCTTGGTATTTGACATGAATTCCAGAAACAATTATTGATTTGGGAGATCTAGCAATAAGCTCTGATATTCCTCTATCAGGCTTCAATATGTGGATACCTCAGGAGTTCAAACAAGATGTAATATTCAACCAATTTGTAGACACTATGATTTTTAGAATTTTCAATATATAGTCACTCAGCCAGAGTTAACTGAATTAAAGTCTGTTATAAAGCTTATGTTGGCTACAATAAAAAAATTTCAGCTTGGCAGTATACCTTTCCTCTGCTGTACTGTCAAGAGGCTTTTAAAAATATTTAAACCTAGAACTACTTTATAGTGCAATCTAAGTTTCCTAAAGTAGTATTGAGTTTTTAAAGTCATGCTTTCTAAATTTTGGTTATTTAAAAAAATCATTTGGAAAATTTTAATCAAAATATTTTAAAAAGCACCAAAATACTTCAGCTTTTAGCCAAAAAACAAACAAACAAACAAACAAAAAAGCCAGTGAGGTCAGCAGGGCAGGTGGGATGGTGGTTAAGGTGCTGGACATTCCCCCCTGGCCAACCACAGTTCAAGTCCTGGGCCTGGTGGCTTGCTTTCTCACTTTTCCTCTCTGTCTCTCTCTCTCTCTCCAGTTAAATTAAGATAAATAAATGAATAAATAAAATTCAATAATTTTTTTAAAAAAAAGCAATGGTGGGGCCAGCAGATGGCATAATGGCTACGTTGCTGGACTCCCATGTAGTTGACCGTGGTATGAGTCCTGGACCAGGTGTCTTAAACTCATGCTGGGCATGTCCAAGATCACAAGAGAATGGAGGAGAAGGGATTGCAGCATGGTATTCCCCTCTGGGGGGGTGATTTCTTGCTTTCTGTCTCTGTCTCTCTTTGTCTTTCTGGCGAGTGCATGCACCCTATAGCAAAAAACTCTCAAAAAAAAAAAAGGCAGTGGTTTAAAGTTAAGTTTTAAACAGGAAGATATTGAAGTTTATCTCTTCAAAAGAAAGAGAACTGAACCTATCAGAGTAGGTATAATAAAAAATAGAGAAGTCTAAAATTCTGGTAAAGATGTGCAGAATTCATTCATACATTGCTGGTGGGAATGAAAACTCAAACGTATAAGATTTAATTTCTTTTAATTTCTTAAAGAATTGCTATAGAGCACTTGAGCTCACCAGAGAGAGACACAGAGAGAGGGGAAGTGAAAAATCCCCCCAAGGGGGAAGGCTACACCACAATCCCTCCTACTCCATTCTCCTCTCTTTATTTTGAGCGTGTACGCACTTGTACCCTGTGTATTTTTATTTATTTATTTATTTTCGGAGAGGTTTTTGCTATAGGGTGTTTGCACTTGCCAGACAGACAGAGAGACAGAGAGCTAGAAAGCGAGAAATCACCCCCCAGGGGGGATGGCCACGCCGCAATCCTTTCTTCTCCATTCTCCTCTTGGGATCTTGGGCACGCATGCACATGCACCCGGCGTGAGTTTTAAGCCACAGGGTCTGGGACATGAACCGCAGTGGACTACATGGGAATCCAGTGACATAGCCATTATGCTAACTGCTGGTCCCCCCTGTGTATTTTTCAAGCCAATGAGTCTGGGGTTCAAACTGTGCAGTAGGCCTTGTGTATCTAGGTGTCTTAAAAACCATACCACTGTCTGGTCCCAGATTTAATTTTTTAAACTTTTTATTTTGAAATAATTATAAACTTACAAGATGTTGCAAAAAATCATGTGGCTGCTTTGCGTGTCCTTCACACATCCTCCCTTAATGGGAGCATAGAGAAAAGTATCAAAACCAGGAAATCAACAAAATCCACAGACTCATTCAGGTTCCTGGAGTTTACAGGTGTGTGTGTGTGTGTGTGTACACAATTTTATATACTTTTATTACATGTATAATTTTATGTAACCACCACCATAAACAAGCTACATAACTATTCCATCATCACATTGCTCTCTGGTGCTACTCCACTCCTTCACCTCCATTCCTAATTTCTGGCAAGCACTATAATTTTGTTATTTCAAGAATATTCTAGAATGCTATGTAACCATTTTATATAGCAGGCAACCTTAAAATAATTTATTTTTCACTCAGTACAGGTTTCTTGAGATCCCTTTAAGATTTTGCATATAAAAATTGTTTGCTGCTTTCTATCATGGAGTATTAGTGCTAACTACACCAAAGTTGGTTTAACCTTCTACCCATTGAAGGGCATCTGGATTGTTTCCAGTGTTTGGTGATTCTGAAGAAAACTACTGTGAATACTCACGAACAGGTTTTTATGTGAACATAATCTTCATTTCTCTGGGATAAATTTCCAAGAGTGAAATTGTGTTGTAGTAACCACACACCTTCCAACAAAATTGAAATGTAAAAAGAAATTGCCAAAATAATTTTCAAAGTGGTTGTATCATTTCACATCCCCACCAGCAATGTATGACTATCCAGTTTTTCATCATCTTTGCCAGCATTTGATATTGCTGCTATTTTTTATTTTATCCATTCTTCTAGGTGTGTAGTGATGTGTTCTTGTGGTTTTAACTTACATGTACTTAATACATAATAATGAACATTCTTTCATGTGCTTGTTTACCATCCATATTTCCTCTTCAGTGACATGTTAATTTATATATTTTGCCCATTTTCTAACTGAACTTTTTCTTTCACTGTTAAATACTGATTTATCCATAAATCCTAGATTAAAACAAACAAACAAACAAACACTTTTTTGGGTATGTGGTATGCAAATAGCTTCTTCCAGTCAGTAGCTTGTCTTTTCATCCTCTTAAGAAAGTCTTTGTCGAGAGATGGGGGAGCAGCAGATGGTACAAAAGGAAGGCAGTGCTCTTGATGCTGGACCCACGTGGGAAATCTCAGGTTTGTGCTCTAAGGCCTCCCTGAGCTCATCTGTGCATATGCACCCATGACCCAGGATGGCTAAGAATGAGGATGGGTCATGGAGTGAAGACCCCATAGGGGGTGCCTGTCTCTCTATTTTTCTCTCTCTCACTCTCACTCATGGAAGAAATGAATAAATAAACTTAAAAAAACAAAAATCTTTGGCAGAGAAAAAGTTTTTCATTTTGTTGAAGCCTAATTTATCGATTTTTCCTTTTATGGAATATGCTTTAAGTATCAAGTCTGTGAACTCTTTACCTATCTCTATGTCTCAAAGATTCTTTACAATGCTTTTTAACAGAAGTTTAATGGAAGCCAACAATACACTTTGCATTAATTTTCATATTATTATAAGGTCTGATGTTAGGCTGAAATCTGTTTTTTTGTTTGTTTTGTGATGTTAGCACTGTTTGTTGAAAAAGCTATCTTTCCACCATTGTACTGCTTTTGTAACTTTGTCAGAAGATGATAGGGTATACTCTGTGTGGGTCTATTTCTGGGTGTTCTATTATTTTCCATTGGCCTATGAGTCTGCAAATACCACGCTGTCTTGATCTTACAGTTATTAAAATCAGTTAACGTGATTCCTACCACTTTATTTTTCTTTTTCAGATTGTTTTGGCTATTCTAGGTCTTTTGACTTTTCATATAAATTTTACAATAAGATTGTGTATGTCTCAAAAAAAAAAAAACTTGGTGAGGATTTGATAAGAATTGCATTAACCTATAGATCAATTTGGGGAGAACTGACTTCTTTACTATGCTGTGTCTTTCAGTCCATGAACACAGTACATTTCTTCATTTACTTAGGTTTCCTTTGATTTTGCTCATTGGCATTATATACTTTTCAGCATACAGCTGTGTTGCTAGATTTATACCTAAATGTTTCATTTTCTCTGGAGCAATTATAAATAGCATTATGCTTTTGATTTTGGTTTCTAAATGCTTGTTGTTTGTAAATAGAATGTGATTGAGTTTTGTGTATCTGCTTTTTACCAGCAACCTTGCTTTACTCAGTTATTTAGAAAATTTTTTTAGTAGATTCCTTTTTTCTTTCTTTCTTCCTTTATTTTTTGAATTCCAGAGAGTGAGAGGCTTGAGAGAGAGAGTGAGAGAGATAAGAGATATTCCCAATGGAGCCTGTTCATGCCACAATTCTTTTTGCTCCAATTTTCTATCCTGTCAGGATCTTGGACACATGCACTCAACATGTTTTTCAAGCCCCTGGGGCTAAAACTCAAACCCAGATAATCCATATGGGATCCAGCTTCCTCTACTCAGCACCCACCTCAGCCCTGTACTCAGCACTTAACTGCTATGCTAAGGGACTAGCCTGTAAATTCCTTTGAATGGACAACCTTGGCAGTTGTAAGTAGGGATGACTTTATTTCTTCCATGATAAGATATATGTTTTTAATTCTTGGTAAACATTTTAAGTTCTATAATTGTGCTTGGGACTGTGTTAACTTATATAAGAATCATTTAATAAAACTCAAGTTTTTGTTTTGGCCTTAGGGCATATGCACTTGCTGGAGAGAGACAGAGAGAAAGTGAGAAATCAACCCCCTGGTGGACTGGTCATGCCACAATCTTTTCCCTTCATTCTCCTCTTGGGAGTTTGGACATGCTCACATATGCGCCTAGTGTGATTTTCAAGCCACTATGTCTGGGACTTGAACCTGTTCAGCCATGTGGGAGTCCAGCACCTTACCCATCATGCTACTTGCTGGTCCCAGGAAGTCATATTTTTACTTGAACATATTTATATCCCACATCAGAAAGGACTGAAATCAAGAAGCTCTATTGTTTTTCAGCATTTAATAAAACATTCAAAGGTATTGAAGATAATTTATTTACCCAAGTTCATCTAGAAATAAAATTTGTTGAAGGAAAGTATTCTACAGAGATAAAAAGAAAGTACAATTCAAAATGTTTGCCTCAGTATTTACACATTTTAATTTCAAAAGTAAAATTTAGAATCATACATTTAGCAGGTGCGCTCCACATCTATTATGACCATTAGAAAAGTCAATTGACCTATTTGCTTCAAGTTAATTAATCATAACCTGCAACTTTGGATTGCTGGCTAAATATTGGAAATAATAGCGTATTAAAATAAATACATTCTTTAGAAAAGTACCAGTGACAGATATAGGCTCAGAAACTGATTAATAGGTGTGTGAGTATACACTAAAGATAATTATTCTCCTTGTTATTTTTAAATGTTTAAATGTCAGTCTAAAACTTTTATTCTGCTTTCATGGAAATACATTTTTTTTACAAAAAAGATGTCATTTTCAAAAAACTTTAAATAGAACCATTTTTTTGGTACACCAATTGAATAAAAATCATTATTGGTTAATATATATTTTTCCAGTTGTAGAATTTGAACTTTTTCTTAACATTTCTTTTTGCTCTAAAAATATGTCCTGCCTGGGAAGGACCACCACCCACATCCTGCAGTCCCAAAGATAGCAGGAGCAACAGAGGCCTCGGGTAGAAGGTAGGAGCTGCTACACCACATGGACTGAGGCTGTTTTGTGCCTCACCTATCTAGGAGCAACAGGGAGGCCTAGGCGGCTCGGCTTGAGCTCATCAGCAGAGACCCCTACCCAACCCGCTGTAGGGGAGGAGGGGCTGCTCCAGCCTCAAGGCTCACCAACCACTTCCTGCAGTCACAGAGACAGAAGGAGAAACAAGGAGGCGTAGGGTAGAAAGAGCATCAGGGAGGCCTACTCAGGCGTATCGTGTGAAGTGGTCTACCACCTCTTATCACCTATACAGCTCGAGTTCTAGCCACACTGGGTGCAAAAAAAAGGTTTGGGATCTTCAGGACCCAAATACCTGAAGACAGGAGACTCTGAAGGAATTCTTTCCCCACAACTGCCCTAGCAGTTAAAGTAGAGAAATCCCTTCTGAAAACCTGGACTCACAACTCCTACTGTAAATTCCACACTCCCACCCATAGTAGAGGAGGGAAACTGGCACAGAGCTAACATATACCACAGGGAAGTGCATGAGCACACAGCTACAGAAATATACTCCAAAGAAGTAGGAAGTGAACATATGACCAGAAGACTAAAAATCAAAGCATAGCCCAAAGAAATATGAGAAAACTAGGAAATACCTCACCTTCTAAGGAACATAACTCTTTACTAACAATGGATAAAACATAGGAGATCATAGAAACATTAGAAAAATAATTCAGAATATTCACCGTAACAAAACTCAATGTGATGCAAGAGAAAACAGATGACCAATTCCAGGAGATGAGAAAATTCTTTCATGACTTGTAGAAAGAACTCCACGAGGAGATAGATAACACTGAAAACGAATCAAACCAAATTTCTGGAGATAAAAAATACAATGCAGAAAATCAGAACTTCCTCGAAAGCATCAATAGCAGATTCGACCACACAGAAGAATCTTTGACCTTGAAGACAAAAACCTCATATTTAGTACAAGCAATTGAAAAGAATAGAAGAATAACCATTAAAAATAAGAAAAACAGGGGCTGGCAAATGGCGTGGTGATTAAGGGTGTTGGACTCCCACCTGGCTGAACATGGTTCTAGTACTGGACCTGGTGGCTTGCTTTCTCATTTTCCCTCTCTCTCTCTCTCTGTGTCTCTCTCTGGTCCAATTAAAATAAATGAATGAATAAATAAAGTTAAATAAAATAATTCTTTAAAAAAATAAGAACAACATACATGAAACCTTAGACATCATTAAATGACTGAATAAGCACATATTTGCTTCAAGTTAATTAATCATAATAGGTGAAGAGACAGGTAAAGGCATAGAAAATCTATTTCATGGTATATTAGCTGAAAACTTTCCAAATTTAGAGAGGCACATGCACATCCAAATACAGGAGGTACAAGGGACACCAAATAGATCCAACATAAAAGATCCTTTCCAAGTCATATCATAGCCAAATTGGTAAAAATCAAATACAAAGTCTAAAAATGACACAGGAAAAATGCCAAGTTCCTTCCAAATGTGACTCCATTAGACTAACATCTGACTTGTCAATTGGAACAACGCAGGCAAGGAAAGAATGGGAAGACATATTTAAAACTCTGAAAGAAAACAGTTTCTCTTGAGAGTACTATACCCAGCAAGATTGTCCTTCAAATGGGAAGAAGTAATTGAATTATTCCTAGATAAGCAAATGCTGGAAGAAATCACCAAAACTAAACCAGCTATTCAGCAAATACTTAAGAGAATACTACACCAAGAAAACTAAAGGGAGATGAATAGCAGTAGAGAACACAAAACAACTAGAAGAAAAAGGTTAAGTTCACACATATGGATAACATTGACTGTCAGAATTAAACTTCCCTACTAAAAGGCTAAATACGTAGCTTCAACTATTTCACACATAAGCAGGTGTAAGTACAAATTCACCAATTGTTTGGTAGACAGTAGTTGCCACAGGCTTCAATTTATATGTTTATTGTAACTATTACTCATCGTATATAACTAGATAACAGAGAAAAAGTCCAAAAAGTAGCTGAGTCTTTCTTTGGAATGAATGAGTTTAAAGAAGACTGAAATAAAACAAAATATTGTAAAGCCTATAAATCATGAAATCACTGACTTCACCATATCTTCACTTTTAAACATTTCTTTCCAATTTTGTTTTGCCTTTGCCTTCTTAAGGACTTATTTCTTTATGCACAGTACAATTACTATGGTCTTACAAGAACTCACAGTGGGTAAAAGTTTTATTCTTCTCTCTCTTCCTAATGAGCTATTGTTAGGTACAATTTAACTTATCTCTAACTGGATCAATGATTAGTAGCACAGATCTTTACAGACTCTTAACTCTTACCCTCCACAGTCCTCTACATGAAAATGATAATTTCTTCTTTCACTCGCTATGTTAAGATTATATTTGTTTTTTTTTTAAATCCATTCTCATTAATTTATGAGACATTTTGTTGTCCAAATTTGAATCTTTTTGCTTTTCTTTGGATCTGTATTTCACAGTAAAGATTGTCACAGACAATTGAGCACATACTTCCAGAATGATCAGACGAGGGGGAGGGTTGAATGTTCACAGCATAATATAATGTTAAATGTTGGTGGTAGTGAATATGTTTATATCCTTGATTTGTTTATTATACACCATATACATGCTTATAATATACACAGGTAGCTTACATCAATAGACGTTTATTCTCCTACAGTTCTGGAGGCCAGAAGTCCCAAATCAATATGTGGGCAGAATTATGCTCTCTCTGAAGCCTCTAGGAGAGGAGGGTCCAACCTTGCCTTTTCCAGTGTCTGGTTATCCAAGACACTCCTCAGTCTCATCTCTGCCCCCATTTTCACATGGCTGTCTTCCTTCTGTGCCTTTTTTCTTTTAAGGATGCCAGTCACATTGGATTAAGGGTCTTCTGTACTCCAGCATAGTGGAATCTTAGAATTCATCTTAATTATATCTGAAAAATCCCTATTTTCTTATGTAGTCACATTCATAGCTACTGGAGGTTAGAACTTTAACATAACTTTAGGGGGGACCCAATTCAATCCACAATTGGAAGTTTAATAATTTCAATCAAGAATCTTGGAAAAGAACAATAAACAAAAAACAAAACTGTCTTCCAGTGAAGGAAAAATGCATTACTCAGATTATGGATACTTCAAAAATTTTAGAGAAATCCTATGCAAACTCAAGACAAAGAAAAATTTGAAATATCAGGAAAAAATTGATAAGTTTTTACTGTAAGATAACATTGTGATGAAAAAAATATTCTCAAGTCTCTTGGGGGAACCCACCATGACTCAGTTTTTCAGTCTTTCATTTCTAGAAGAGATTCTGAGTGATAGGTACGTGGAGTCTTCAAAAGTTCAGGGAAAATGCATATTATGAAAAAACTCATGCATGGATTTCAAATTTTTTTGCACCAAAATAAACTCATACTTCAATTCCACTTTCCACAAACTTTTGGAAGTTCCCTTGTATCCTCTGCTAGATGGAACAGATTTGACCAAAGCCTGGTTAAGCTAAAATATGTACTCACATATATGCATTTAAATATTTAATATTATTACATACCCCAAAGAAAATATAAATGCAAGTCCAATCATATGTCCACAGAATCACAGACACAGTGACCAAGAGCTCTTTGCTTTCAGAGAATTGCCCTGGAAAACGTGAAATAGTTCATATAAATATGCTGACATCTTTCAGCAGTTGGAAGGACTCATTCTGGGTGTTAACACAGCAGGGAACAATCAGAACTGGAAGGAGAAGAAGTGATTGGCATGCTGACACACTGCTGTAAGAATTGCAGTGGGGAACAATTACCCTGCTCAAAGAACACTTCACAATTGGGAGGAAGAGAATTATGTCAGTGCTGAAAGATTTCACAGTTGTACTCCAAAACAAACCTGGAAATGCACATTATAGGTACTGGAAACAAAAGAGCCTATTATTTTGTCTCCTTTTAGGTAAGTGGTAAAGTACTGGGAGGTGGCAGAAAAGATAATTCTAAAGGGCAATTCAGCTTTCTTGTCAGCACCTGGGTCTTGCTAGTTGTCATTTCCAAATGCGTAACTCTTTCTCCAGTAAAGTCAGGTTAGGCTGCGTGGAGGATATTAGAAAGAACTCGGTCTGATCATTCTTTTCCTATATCCAGAATGATTATTTTACTATATTGATTTAGGATTCAGAAAGTTTTTTTTTTTTGGAGAGATTTTCACTGTAGGGCGTGTGCGCTCGCCAGACAGACAGAGAGAGACATAGAGACAGAAAGCGAGAAATCATCCTCCAGGGGGGATGGTCACGCCGCAATCCCTTCTCCTCCATTCTCCTCTCGGGATCTTGGGCACGCACGCACACGCGCCCGGCGTGAGTTTTAAGCCACCGGGTCCAGGACACGAACCGCGGTCGACTACGTGGGAGTCCAGCGACATAGCCATTACGCTAACTGCTGGTTCCCGGATTAAGAAAGTTTTTAGGGCCAATTTATAGAAAGACCTTTGATGTATGTATGACCAAAGGAACAACTAAAAAACCAGTCAAACAAAGAAACCAAAACAAAACTGGGGCCAGCCAGTGGCATGGTGGTTAAGGCAGCTGGATCCCCCATGGTCAACTACAAAGTTTGAGTCCTGGACCTGGGCTTTAAAAATACACTAGGAGTATGTGCATTTGTACTGAAATTCCAAGAGGAGAATAAAGAAAGAAAGAATTGTGATGTAGCAAACCCCCCTGGGGGTACTTTCTCACTTTTCTTCTCTCTCTCTCTCTTTCTGTCCCTCTCTGGTGAGTGCATGTGCCCTATAGCAAGTTTAAATCTGACTTTTAAACACTGAGTGAACAAAATACATCTTATTTCTTTATTTATTGTACAAAAGCCCTTAGGATCATTCAAAATTTAAGTAAGGATGGTAAACAGAACACAGTAACCTCATTTACCGCTACACCTTCCTTATAAAGTGCATGCCCACCTCATTTGTGTTATTTGGCTCAAATTTCACCTCCTTATCTACCTTCCTATATCCTGCTGTTTCATGGTGAGCTGGGATCCAGGAAGATCCAGAAATTCTTTGCCAACTGGCCTCTTTGGGTTCTGTCACTCAGGGTTTAAACACTACCTGAGCTGAAGAATCCCTGCGGTAGGTACTCAGTCACCAGCTGAATTATTTCACCGTTATAATAGATTCCCTGTACTGATAGCACAATGACTGCAGATCACAGCTTTGGCCATCTTTGATTATTTGGGTACTAGTCCCAGAACTCAATGAATTATTGTTTGGGGATAGCTGAAGCTAAATGTTTGAGGCACAAAAAATACATTACTATGTGCTGGAGAAAAACTGCCAAAATAAAAGAAAAAGCCCACTTTATTAGCCAACAATCATGGCAGATCGACCCTGGGATTAGCATGATAGTGTAGAAGATTTGCTCTTCATTTTGTTAATACCAGACCATTCTGTGATTTGACCCAGATAGCCAGAATGTAGGAAGCTTTGGGCCAAGAATATCTGTGGAGCCTTTTTTAATGGCCCTAAGTTGCAGGTTTAATAGTGGAACTCCTTCATATGCATGAATATGAAATATCTCATGGTCTACTTGAGTGGAAACTTTTTACTCATAGGAAGAATTCATGCCACTTCTGAGAGCATTAATAAAAACAAACCTTATAAATTTGGATGATACATCATAAATAAACTTTGATCAGGAAAATCTGGCCACCATCAACCAAATTGAAAAATGAGTAACCCAATAAAAGGCCATGGGAGTTCAGATATTAAACAGGTATTATCTTGAAAGTAGACATTGCAGTAAAAAATATCCCATGCTTAAAAAAGGGAGAGGGTGGCGCTGGCAAGGTGGTGTGGTGGTTAAGGTGCTGGACTTCCACATGTCAGACTGTAGTTTGAGTCCTGGACCTCACAGCTTGCCTTCTCACTTTCTCTTTCTTTCTCTCTCTGGTTGAATAATAATTATGATGATGATAACAAAACAAATAAATAATTCTTAAGGGAAGAAAGGGAGAGGGTAAATGATGTCATCAATTGTGAGGACTTTGTAGCTGTTTGAAGTATTAAGTTCAATGCCTCTAGAGTCCTACAAGTTTGCAAGTGCAAGAATGGTTTATTTACAGTAACAAGAAACAGGGCATTTTACACTGAACTTCGAGATGCATGTAAAGGTGCCAAGCTTTGCAGTAATTGAGGAGGCATATATACATGATGTAATTAATACTTCTTTCTTTCTGTCTGACTTCAGACTCAGTCATTTCGATCATCAGCAACAAGTGCATCCATGGCCTTTCTGTCCCTTTTCTGCCATGAGAGCCAATGCACTTCTTCGACATAAACTTCCAGGATGAAGGGTAAGAGCAGATTTGAGTAGCAAACCCTAAACAATAGGACTCCTGCCCTCCCTTGAAGTCTCTTGTTATGAATTTTCCTGACCACCAAAGCTTTTCTGGTTTGCTCTCTTCACTACCACACACAGCAGAACTCTTCCTTAGCTTTCCAGTCTGTCTTTTCTTCCCACCTCTGGGAGAACAGAAAATTGTTCCGTTGGATTCTGAATGTCCAAAGCATACTTCATGGCCCTTGTTGCAGAGCACGCCGTGCGTAGGTCATTACCACCACCTGTGTGTCTTGGAATACTCTTCCACCTTCAGATAGCTTAGAACCTATCTTGAGGTCTCTGCAGCCTTCCATATGACTGGGGATAGCCAGTCATTTCAATGTCCTTGTTGATGACCTTTCTAGTATTCTGGCCTCCTGATGCCAAGCCTCTTCAACTGGTCTTCCTGCTACCACAAAGTCCCAAAACCAGCATTATCAGGTGTCATCTAAGATCTCAAGTTTTTCTTCTGACCTGAACACCCTCTCCTTCTACTACTCTTTTGTTGTCATTGAGGTTTTTGCCTTAGGGAGCATGTGCTCACCAGAGAGAGAGAGAGAGAGAGAAAGAGAGAGAGAGAGAGAGAAAGTGAGAACTCACTGCCCAGGGGGAATGGCCATACTGTAATCTCTTTTCCTCCATTCTCCTTCTGGGATCTTGGGCATGCACACATACATGCCTGGTGTGAGTTTCAAGCCACTGGGTCCAGGCCTAGAACTGTAGTCAGCCATGTGGAAGTCCAGCAATGTAACCACTACACCATCTTGTGGTCCCTCCCTCTCCTTCTAATAATCTTAGTTTCAAACTGAATCACTGCTGAACTCATATTTACCCTCAGCACAACTCCAGGCTCTCCACTTTCTTCAGAGTCATCTTCCAGCTTCATGAAGTATCTGCTCCCCTAGTGCCCATGAGCTTACCTCCATCAGCCTTTCACTTTTGATCACATGACAATTCTCTTACCCTTTTTAAAGGTTTTGCCCTTGTCCTAGACTATTTGGGTTGCTATAACAAATTACCATAGTATAGATGGTTTATAAACAACAGACATTTATTCCTTACTTTTCTGGAGGTGGAAGTCCAAGATCAAGGCACAAGCAATTTTGATGTCTGGTGAGAGCCATTTCTTGGTTCACAGCCTTCTTCTTGCTGCATCTTCACATGGTTGAAGGGGGCAAGGCATCTCACTGAGGCCTCTTTTATAAGGGCATGAATCCCATTCATGAAGTTTCCATCCTCATGACATGATTCCCCTCCCAAAGGTCCCACCTTCTAAAACTATCTTTGTGGGCATATAAATTTCAACATGTGACACTTGGTTGACATAAACATTCAGACCATGCAACCCCTGATCTGCCAAAGCTGAACTTTGGTAGTGGAGTACCATCAGCCTTCTGGACACTTCTGTAGCTAGAATCACAATATACCTAACATTTTCCAATCATTGCCTATATACCTTCATTTAGCCAAAGGACTCTGATTTTAATATTAGTGTCTGACATTTTTAGACCCTTTTTATGAGGTTCCATTCTTTAATCTGAGCTACAAATTTGCTCTAAGCACTTACAGCTGCCTACTAACCTATTCCTCTCAAAAAAAAAGTTTATTTATTGAGAGAGTGAAAAGAGCAGGGACTCCCAATAAATTCTTGCCATGCCACAATCCTCCCTCCAGCCTTCCAGTCAGCCAGGATCACAGGTGCTCCTGCAGATGAGCTTGGTGTGCTCAGGTCAACCAGGATCGGAACCTGGGGCTTTCCCACATGCTCCAGCATTGCATAAAGCACCCTACCGCCTGCATTACTACAGCTAGACACCCCTTTCCCTTGTTCCCGACATTTGCATCAAGTGTCCTCATGCCCAGAATCTCTCCACTTACCCTGCCTTCTACCCTCAACTCAACTCTATAGAGAGAGCAATATCAAATACCTTAGACCTTTCCAGTTCCACGACTTTCAGTTCTCTTCTCTGTACCACATTGCCTTGGACTTATCTTTTTGAGCATATTGGCTCTCATCTGCCCCTTTCTCCTGTCAACTGGGCCCTATCAGTGCTTAAGACCCTTGGCAGGACCTGTACCACAGGTGCCAACTCCAGAGCTCACTATTGTCTTTGATGACAATATCAGTTGGATGGCCACCAATCCCCACATCGACCGTCAACATAGAGTCTTGATTCCTGGAACCAGCAATTGAAGTCATTAGAGCATTGTCACTATATTAACTTGACTTCTGTCACAAGCATTACTTGACAGACCAGCCCTCTTTCTTGATGCCATTATCTCAGCCTTTTGGCAGGAAGCCTGGACCTGGGGTGCCAGCCTTTAAACCCATTAGAGAGAGTGTATTGACTCCTAGTCCTCCACATCCCTGGGGTTACCCCAAACCTCAGACTCCTGGCAGTGGGCTGGACCTCGAGGGAAAGCCCAGGCGCCATGAGAAAGAACTCCCACATTGCCTTGGTTCTTTTTTGATTTGCTTGGCTGCCCAGTTTCCCATTCATCCCACACCCTAACATCACCAGAACTGAGACTCTTGGGGCCCGAATTGCTGCTGCCAGCACCAGAAGATGTAAAAGCTGCAGCATGGCTTACGAGGCTCCTGAGCATTTGCAGCGTGCCTATCAAGATGAGACACGAAGTTACACACTCAGATTTGAAGCCTTAGTTCTAAAAAAGCTATGTAAAATGTTTCACTAATGTGCTTATATTGGTAACATGTTGAAAGTGTAATATTTTGGCTGTGTTGAGTAAAAGGTATTAAAATTGATTTCACCTGTTTCCTTTTACCTTTTTAGTGTGGCAACCAGGCAATATAAAGTTACACATGTGCCTCAGGTGGGCAAGGCTGCATCGGAGGGTCATCACTGTTTTGCTTTGGCACTTACCCACATTGCCATGGCCATATCAGGCACCCACTTGGCAGGGTCCCTGGTCTCTGGGCCAGCCCCACAGTGAGGAGATTGGGCTCCAAGCTGCCTTAGTTCTTAGAGTACATTGGCTGCTTAGATCATGGGGTGCCAATTTTAGCAAATGAAGATCCAGGATGCTCAGTTAAATTTGAACTTCAGATAAGCAACAAATAATATTTAGAAGTATCTTCCAGGGCCAGCTGGTGGCCTGGTGGCTAAGGCTGCTGGATCCCACATGGTTGACTGTGGAGTTTGAGTTCTGTACCCAGTGGCCTATAAAATATACCAGGTGCATGTGTCCAAAATCCCCAAAAAAGGGAGAGATGGAGGAGAAAGCACTGTGTGCATGGCCGTGCCCTATGGAGGGGGTGTATTTTCTCACCCCTAATCCCACCACTCTGTCTCACTCTGGTGAGTGCTTGTGCCCTCTGACAAAAATTCAAATGATAGAGATCAGCAGTGGGTACAATGGCTATGTCTCTGGACTCCCATGTAGTCTACCGCGGTTCAAGTCCTGAACCCACTGACTTAAACTCACGCCAGGCGCATGTGTGTGCATGCCCAGGACCCCAAGAGGAGAATGGAGGAGAAGGGATTGCAGCATGGCCATCCCCCCTGGGGGGGTGATTTCTCGCTTTCTGTCTCTGTCTTTCTGGCGAGCGCATGCACCCTATAGCAAAAACCTCTCAAAAAATTTTTTTTCAAACGATAAAAAGTATCTTCCAAGTCATTATTCATTGTTTATTTGAAATTCTAATGTGACTGGGCATCCTTAATTTTGTCTATCAATCCTATGGGTTGGGCCTCATACTTCTCATCCCTGGGCCACGCCAGTGACTTAGCCTGTGGCAGAGGGCCCGTGCAGCTGGTGCCTGCCGCAAAAGCCTTTACAGGGAAGTTCCGACATTGCCTTGGAGATTCTGAGTGTGCTGGCTGCCTGGACCCTCTTGCCACAGATCCGTGGGGCCACACCAGTGCTATAGACCTGGCCCCCAGTCTGCACACATACTCCAAGGCCCCAGGACCACACCACTGCCTCAGTCTCTTGGCAAAGAGACTAGACCACTGGGACTGGCTGCTGAAGCTATTGGAGGCTTTGCCTTTGCAGTTTTCAGCCATGTATCATGGGCTGGCCTTCGCATTCCCCAGCCACAGCTTTGGTCTTCTGGTGTCCTGTCCCCTCACTCCACACAGCTATATTCCTGCAGTACTTTATACCCTGACAGGCAGCCTGTGCCTCTTCCAGTCTCACAAGGTAGCAGGGACTACACACTCCATCTCCCTGGTTTCTTCTGAGTATCTTATCTGCCCAATTCCACTTGACCTGTGTCACTGGGGCCACACTAGTGCCTCCATAGCCACCAGACTGTGTATTTATCATGTGTTGGCTGTCCAGTCACCTTGAAAGAGAAGAAACTGTGCTGCCCTTCACATCAGCTGCCCAGCCACCTATCTCCCTGCAATGTTGCATTCACACCGTGTGCCTACACTGTCATGCCTTAGACCATGTGCCTGGGCCCTTCCTAAATCATACCAGCTGCCCAGCGCCCAGCTCCATTTCTAACCATCTCAAGGTCTTCCGTGGGTGTGGCCTCTGTGTCATCTACAAAATCCATCAGAGCCTTGGTTCTTGAACATTAACAGCTACTCCAGCCCCACATTGCTATAACACTACTGTTGCCTTAAACCACTTTCAAGCATCCTGGACCATTAACGGCAGTCCCCAAAGCTAGGGTGTTGTTCCTTTCCATAATATTGACTACCTGACCCTACCCCTCAGGGTCACATCTGTGCTTTGAATTCTTGACAGGCAGTTGAACCTCTGGTTTCTGCTTCAGAAGCCATGAGAAGACAGTCACTGGGTCCCCTAGTACATTTTGCATATGGCAGGATAAATGACAGTTAACCCACTGTGATATCAGGGTGCCAGAATCTAACTAGACCCAGTCAGACATGTCCTACCATCAAGAGCTGGGCCTCTCCTGATGCCTTCCTCCTGACTCAGTGACTTAACCACAGTGACTGTGGTCTTACGTCTGAGGCCTAGGGTTTCCTAGTCCTTACACTGGGGGATCCAAGGTTTCTGGCACCTTCAGGGGAGATAGATCAGGGGTCTCTGGCCTCTGGAAAGCAAGATGCTAGAGAAGATCCCTAGTAAGAAGAGGGATTGCCTGTAGTCCTTCCAAATTTTGTGCACTGGCTCTGTGCCTTCCATCCCTGGAGCCTTCAGACTGTAACAGAAAAACCTGGGGTTTTGGTATCAGGCTGGTTCAATTTCTAGCCTTGTCACTAATAGTGGATAACAATGGTCTTTATGATCTTGTGTTTTTTTTTTTTTTCCCGGTGTGAAATAAGGTAGTAATGATTATTAAACACTACCTACCTTTTCCATACTCCCTGGGTTGATCATGAGCCAGTTTCCAGATCAGGGCATTTTATGGAAAACATCCTCTGGGCCCCAGCCTTTCCTCTATGAAAGCTGGGTTGAGTTCAATCAAGGCCCATATAACTTTCTAGAAAGCTCAGTTTTCAGAACCCACCTATCTTCCCTTATACACTTTAACATTCTCCCTCTCTTTTTATTTATTTATTTTTATCATCATAATCTTGTTTATATTACATTGGATTGCATATAACTTTACAGTGCATTACATTGCTTTTTCAAAAGGGAGTGCCTTTAACTAACATTCTTTCTTGAAAGACCAGATTTCAGGAACCATGGAATGTTCTCCTTCTTTTTCATTTCTTTTTTTTTTTTTTTCTTTTTCATTTCTAATTGTCAGAGTGCATGCATGCTTGCCAGACCAAGGGCAGGGATGTTAAGGGAAAAAGTATTTTTCAGTGGGGCATGGTCACACTACAGTCCCTTCTCCATTTCTCCACCCTGTTGGGGTTTTGGGGTATGTATGCATACATGCCTTAAGTGGTTTTCAAGTTGCTGAGGTCAGGAATTGAAATGTGGTCAGCCATGTGGGATCGAGCTCCCCTAACTACTAACTAACTATAAGGTCAGACTAGGAACTATGGAATTTTCTAGAGGTCCTCACTCCCTTGGCTTCAGAATTCCTTTCATGGAGGTTGGCCATAGAACTTTCTGGAAGGCCCAGGAACTCAAAACTTTTACTACTTTTCAGCCTCCACTCAGAGGTCTTGATTTATATCCAGATGTGTTACAACATTCTGGAAGCCCTTATTCTACTCATTCAAAGGAGACTACTGGATTTTTTTAAATTTTATTTTATTTAAGGGTATCATCTCCCCACCACACATAAGCCTTCTGATTAGAGAAGGTCTAAGCCATGTGAGTCTGGAGGGGCTGCCTAGCAAGCCCAAGGTGTTGAAGGAGAGTCCGAGGGTATTCGCCTTTCTCCACAGAGAGGTGGACTCCATTCCCTCACTTCATCTCTTCATCCTCCCCCTTCCTCTGGAGTCAGCTGGCAAGGAGGTAGCATGCCTCAAGACCTGTCACAGTAGTGGTACCTCACTCACCTCTCCCCCCCATTCTCCAGAGATGTAGCCTCTGCAGTTCCCTCCTTCCTAGGCAAGCATGGTGGCTCAGGGTTAGCATGTGTGGGTACTGCACATGGGGCTTCCACTATCCCGGGGGCTCCTACTTGTTTCTGACTGAATCCTTCTTTTCTTACCTCTCCTCACTTCTTCCTCCCAGGGATGGTGGATCCTACCAGGCTCCCTCACAGGCTGCTTTAGTGGCTAGGGGATTCTGGAGGTAAGTGCCAGACCCAGCTTGACCAGCTGATAAGGCTGGTCAATCTTTGCATGACCTTCTTTGTTTTATGTCCCACCCTCTGTCATTGTTTTTGTTGCTTTGTGTTTGTTTTTCAGTCCCACTTCTAGTAATTCCTTTGAATATGTGAATTTTGGGGGGATTAAAAGACATGGGGGAGGTATGGTCTGGATAGAGCTCTGGGCAGGAGATTAGCACACCTGATTTGATCATAATTTTGCTAGTAAAGCATTGTGCAAATCTGGAAAAGCTGTGTAACATTTTAGAATTATTAGGTCATTTAGAATTATTAGTCATGATGTATTTTTCCATGCAAAATTATGTCATGGTTTTCCCAATGGCCCAATAGTTTTCTTTCCTGTAAATGAAAGGAGGTGTCCACTTGAGCTTCTGTGAGGATGAGAATGATGATATGAATTCTCTTGAGATGTTAGAATGTTTTTTCATATGCTCAGAACCCACCTTTTCCTTCTAGAGTTTTTTTTTTTTAAATAAGAACAAGGACAGCCCCTAGTGATGCAGTTGTATGTTAAGAGGAAAGAAAGACCACCCACAAGTCCAAGAGATCTTCTTAAACTCCATCTATAATTGCTTAGAATAGGAGTCAATGCCTTTCCCTGACTCTGATCCCCACCTAACCTGATGCCTTTGTTTCTATCACTGCCCTGAGTCTCCTTGTCCTAAAGTTCAACTGTGACCTAAAGATTTTCCCATGGACCATCAATGTAGAAGCCAACACTTCAAAGTAGACAGAGTCCCTTCCTTAGCCATAGCTGCAACCTGTAGCAGACCTTGGAGGTTTTGCTTTGGCCCAAAGAGTCTGGTCAGTCAATTCTTCTAAAACATTTAAAAGCAGCATCTTATATTACACCACTGGGACTTGGTGATGTGAATGCAAAAGACCAGACTAGTATTACCTTGCAGTCAGGATCACTAGGCTCTTGTGGAGAGAAGCTGAGTGGAAGGGGCAGATGGGGAAGGAAGGCCCTGGCTTTCTGTGCTGCCACCTGCCTGCCCCCAGCCCTCCACTCTCTCTGAGGTAGCACACATCCTTGTTCTGTCACAAGGTGACTTGGCACCTGCAGTCCAGAGTGAGAACCTTCCAGGAGTACTGTAGTTTACTCAGAGGGACACCTCATCCCTATAGAAAATGAGCCCACGTACCAAGAGGCCTTGTGCTGTGGGAGATAAGGGGCATGAATGTGTTTGCATGACTGTCGTGCAGTCCTGGGAACCAGGGTAGTCGGGGAAAGAATGACGAAGTCAAGATGATGATCTGGGCTAGCTGCTGAGTGCAGGATGACTGGTTTCTCATGGCCAGCCAGGCTCTACAGCAGGGGGGTCTGGAACTTTCTGGGTCTAATGAAATCCTTCATTGGTAAACACTAGAACCAAGTATTTGCCTGGGACTCCAGAGGACATCAGCTATTCCCTGTCCTCTCCCTACCTAGAGCCATGAAGAAAAAGACCAGAGGAAGACCAGCTAGAAAGACAGAGGATATCACAAAGACTTTGCTGGGGCCCCAGTTCTAGCTATAGCAACTCCAGGTTTTCTGAGAATTCCAGAGTGACATTCTGTCACTCCCTTCTACAGTCCCATGGGCCCAGAGCTTGAGCCATTGAGCACTGGGCTGCTTGGAATATGAGCTTCCCCCTTAAGGAGCTCTCTTTTTGGGGAAAAGCCTGAAATGAAATGTGCTCATCATTTGTAATGAGATTAATACCACTTGGCACAGAGAGGGAATAAGGGATGCCAACACCAGATAAGGAAGGCTGCTTGGGAGAACCCTTCTAGCTTTGAGATTCTGCAGGCTTAATCCTGCTATTATTGTTAATATGTGTAATTTAAAATATCAGTGATGTGTATCAATGATGAGGATTTATTTTGTCTTTTCTAAATATACAGGTCACACATGTATAGTGGTTCATGGTTTACAATGCAGAGCTGTAACCCTGACAATAATCCTTTGAGCCACTTTACACCTGAGCCCACTGGCTATCAACTCCAAGTTCTTAGCCTCACCCCAACCTGATCTGTTGAGGGGAAGGGGTTTAGTCTTTATCCAGAGGACTTGCCTGAGCCCAGAGCCAGGACCATCTCTAGCACTTCTCTAACAAGTTAACCGTGTGATCCTGAATGAGGAGGAGTCATTCCTATGTCTGCCGTAGCTCCCCTGCTCCTGTCCCCATATATCCTGTAAACCTGAGGTGACAATTACTTTCTCACCTTGGCCTCTGTGTGCCTCTGGTCACCCCCTCCCCATCTCTTCCTGTAGTGTACAGTCCCAGAGTCATTCTTTTTTTTTTTTTTTTTTTTTAGTTATAGGGTGCATGCACTCGCCAGAAAGACAGAGGCAGAGAGACAGAGAGTGAGAAAACACCCCCCAGGGGGGATGGCCATGCTGCAATCTCTTCTCCTTCATTCTCTTCTCGGGATCTTGGGCATGCATGCACATGTGCCCAGTGTGAATTTAAGCCACCAGGTCTGGGACTTGAACTGAGGTCGACTACATGGAAGTCCAGCGACATAGCCATTATGCTAACTGCTGGTCCCCCCAGAGCCATTCTTGATGGTGAAAGAATAAACCACATACATTTCAAAACAAAATGAAACACTGGTCTGAGAACCATGTTATTTTTCAGTCTTTCAGAATACATTGTAATGGCCTTAAGGGCATGAATGATATTTGCATTTTTAAAATACTATTTTTCAGCAATTCAGGGCATGGTGCTAGGCACCTAACAGGCCCTGCGTATACGGGCACTAAACTCACTTTCTCTGTGGGGTGAAGCCTTCTAAACCTCATTGCTCACATGTCAGGTCTTTAACATGACACTTGGAAAAGTCCTTGCATTTCTAATCTTTTCTGTTCCCTGTAGGTAATTGCACAGAAAATTCATGCTGCAAAGGCTCACAGAGAATTCCAAGGAATTATAAATCTCCTTCTTATCTTACTAGGCTCACTCTGACAGAGAAGCAGGCACATTTTGGGATGGAGGGTTGTGAGGGTGAGCCTGACCTTACCCGGGCATCTGAACCACACGTTTTCCTCATTTCGGTCAAAAATCATATGGAAACCTGCCTACACTGGGCTTCATCAGGTGCTCTGACCCTGGGGCTGATGTGGCTCTTAGAACTCCATTCAACAGTCTTTGATGAGGCGGCTCAGAGGTTCAGAGCAGGTACATGTTTAGCTCAATGCCATAAATCTGGTTTAAACTGGCCTGGAATGTTGATCACCTGGGCCTTTTCACTCCGTGATGGCCGAGAAACATCAACTCCTTCCTGGAATAATGATCAGTGGTGACTAGGAGAGTCACACAGCCAGGATAGGACATCGAGTGAGCGGCTCTGCAGCAGCACGAGTAGAAACGTGGGTTATTGGGAAATACACGGAACATTTTATGAGCCCCCAAACAGAACACGAGGTCTGACAGCGGGGTCAACATGTGAAGCCAGGTTTGTTCTGATTTATTGTCAACCGGCGGTCAGCAGCTCTAGGCAGTCTGGGATGAGGGAAGGGAGCCGTGAGTTGTGGTATCTTTTCCTACCCATCTTAGACCCAACCCTACCCAAAGGACACTCC
This sequence comes from Tupaia belangeri chinensis, assembly GCF_000334495.1. NCBI lineage: Eukaryota > Metazoa > Chordata > Mammalia > Scandentia > Tupaiidae > Tupaia > Tupaia belangeri. The sequence continues at coordinate 3,569,577 of NW_006159716.1, forward strand.
TGCTGGCTAACCTGTTGGAAGAAGGATAAATGGGAACAACAGGGTAAGAAATGTCAGGCATTCCAGAGAAGTAATAGTCCAGGCCTCCAGAGAAGGCATGTAGAGTGGATGGAGGTACAGAACAAAAGTGTTCATATTAAGAATAGCAGCTGCCCTCACACCGTAAGTGCTTGCTCTGTGGCAAGTACTGCCCATATGCTACCTGGTTACAAAAGCCTCATTAAGCTGCTATAACCCTCATTTTACAGATGAAAGTGCTGAAGTTCAGAGAAGATGTTACTTACCTAAAGCAAGTCAGTGGCAAAAATCAAGATTCCAGTGGCGACCTCTATGACTCCAGAGCAGAGCTTTTCTGCTGAGGCAGAGTGAAAACAAGTTGTGGGTTCTTACACGAGACGGATCACAGTTCCACCATTTGCCAGCCATGTGACCTTGGACAAGCGACTTACCTTCTCTGTGCTTTTGTTTTGTCATCTGTACAATGAAGATTAAAAGAGCACTAAATAAAACGATGCTTCAAGACACCCAGCAGGGTCCTGGCTAAGGGAGATGCATAATAAATCCATGGGGCTATTACTTTTGTTACTAAACCTTTGTTGTGATACTGGGTGTTAACACCTTTGGTCAACTTTGCTGATCTGAAAAACAAGATGTTCTCACTTTGTAACCCGGATAGACTTCTCTTTTCCTGTTGATCTCCCCTCATCTCTCCCCCTTGGTCAATGGCACCACTGCTAGGGCGGAGTGACTTGTGTTCCCTCCAGACTTACATGGCCAAGGCCTAACTCCCAATGTAACTATATTTGGGTAGAAGGTCTTTAGGAGGTAATTAAAGTCAAATGAGGTTGTAAGGGGGAGATCCTAATCTGATAGGACTGGCATCTTTATGCAGAGCTCTTTCTCACTCTCCCATGTGAGGACAGAGGGAGAAGACAGCCACCCACAAACCAGGAAGAGAGCCCTCAGAAGCAGCCAACCCCCCAGGACTTTGATCTGAGCCCTCCTACCCTCCAGCACTGTGAGAAAAACAAGTCAGTGCTGCTTAGGCCACCAAGGCTGTAATATTTTATCACGGCAACTTGAGTTGACTAGTCCAGCCGCCTTCCGATAAGTGGGGAAGCCAGAGCCCTGGGCGTCGCTCTGGTATTTCTAGTTCCCTCATGTCACACACCCCCCAGTGCCAGATTAGATCAATTCTGCCTCTGAGACAGTTCTCAAATCTTCTCACTTCTCCTGGACCCATTGAACATTTTCACTATGAAACTTTTCAAACATCTGTAAGAGAGAGGGGAACAAAATATATAAGAAGACTGGGATATTAATCACCAGCTTCAACAACTGTCAACATAAGGCAGATCTTGTTCTATTTATTACCTTACTCACTTCCCCCATCCCACTTATTTAGAAACAAACCCAAGCTATTCTATGATTTCTTCTATAAATATTTTAATGCATTTCTACAAAAGATAAGAACTCCTGGGAACCAGTAGTTAGTGTAATGGCTATGTCACTGGACTCCCACATAGTCGACCATGGTTTGAGTCCCGGACCCGGTGGCTTAAAACTCACGCCGGGTGCGTGTGCGTGCGTGCCCAAGATCCTGAGAGGAGAATGGAGGAGAAGGGATTGCGGTGTGACCATCCCCCCGGGGGGTGATTTCTCGCTTTCTGTCTCTATGTCTCTCTCTGTCTGTCTGGCGAGCGCACGTGCCGTATAGCAAAAAACCTCTCCAAAAACAAAAACAAACAAAAAAAACATTGTTTTAAAAAAAGTGGTACCCATCTTTTAGATACTTTTGTAGAAAATAAAAAGGAAAAAGTACTTTTCAATTTATTCTAATATGACAATTTATTCTGACATTAAGACACGATAAAGGCATCACAAGAAAAGGAAAGCATATTCCGATATTGCTTGGGAGTGTAAACTCAAAAGGCGGAGGCCCCCCCCCGGGAGCAAAAACCCCTCCAAAAAAAAAAAAAAAAAAAAGATAAGAACTCCTTTTTAAAAACATAACCACCTTACCATGATCACTTCTAATATTTTAATTCTTTAAAACAATGACATATATAGTCAATTTGTAAAGGTCCGTGATTGACTTGAGAGAGAAAAGGGTAGTTTGTTTAAAGTGGGATTCGAATGACATGTCTCTTAGATCTTTTTATTTCATACTTTTCCATACATCTTTTTATCTCCACCTAATTTTTCAAATGAATCATTTGGGTCATTTGCCCTGAAGAGTTTCAGACAGTCTGAATTTTACCGATTACTTCCTTGTGCTATGGTTTGACAAGTTCCTGTGACCTTGCACTGTTCATAAATAGGTGTGCACGTGTGTTGTGTGTGTGCGGCTATAGGAAGAAAGAGAATATTCTGTGTCCACATTTATTTGTGCTCTTCTTTGCAGAGGGCGAGGAGTTAGTTGTACTGTTTATCTTTGGTGTAGAGGAAGGTTTATATTTTGTTTCAACTGCTATCTTTAAGTAATTGTTTAGCTTTAGGTTCCTCTTATACAAATACTTTAATCCCACCTCCTAATGCTTATTTTGCTGGTGTCTATGGGTTGGCAGATTTATTGCTGAAATTCCTCTTCAACGTCCCTTCATTGCCACGCATTTCGATCACTGTATTTTCTCCTCTCAGCGACCACAAAGGTGTCTGCATAGCTATTCTTGCATCTGCTGGGTTCCTTTTTCCAGTCCAGAACTCATGTGGCAGCCAAACAGACCTTTTTCAAACAATGTTATGGCACTGTCCTGGGCTTCTAATTGGACTTTAAAATACAGTATGAGTGCTCTCAGAAGGCTCCAGAGGCTCGGTGGGGCCCAGTCCCTGCCTACCTTGCCTGTCACTTGCTGGGTGGCTTTCCTCTTTCTTCCCATGGCTCGTTACTCTGGCTTCTCAGTGTCTCCCACCACAGCCATTTGTGCTGGCTGTTCCCTCTGCCTGGAACATTCCCACCAGTGCTTGCTTGGTGGCGTCTTCTCTTCCCCTGGCCTCAGTTTGAATAGCTCTTCCTCACAAAAGCCTACCTTGGCTTCTCTTCCACTGAAATATGCTCCCTATTTCTTTTTTTTTTTTTTTCTTTATAGAGAGATTTTTGATAGAGGGTGCATGCGCTTGCTGGAAAGACAGAGAGAGAGAGAGAGAGAGAGAGAGACAGAAAGCAAGAAATCACTCCCTAGGGGGCATGACCACAACCACAATCCCTTCTCCTCCATTCTCTTCTTGGGATTTTGGGCATGCATGCACACATACCTAGGGTATGTTTAAGCCACTGGGTCTGGGACTCTAACCATGGTCGACTACGTGGGAGTCCAGTGATGTAACCATTATGCCATCTGCTGGCCCCGCTCTCTACTTCTCTCCCACAGCACCCTGCTTTCATTAATGACCCCTACAATCACTAGGAAAGGTAACTTTTATTTGAGTGCATCCTTATTTAGTATCTCCCCTTACTGTCAGACAGCAAATTCCCCTAGGACAGTAGTAAATCTTACAACTGTGTTGTTAGCATCTATCACAGGGGCTGAAATGTAAGAAATGCTCGATAAAAATTGAATAACCCATTGATATAATCAATGTGACTGCAGGTGGGTATGGCCACTTGCACACTGTCTCAGTCCGTTTTCTGTTACTATATGAGAATAATTACCACAGACTGGGTAATTCATGAAGATTTACTAAGATTTATTCCACTTATGGTTCTGGAGACTGGGAAACCCAAGAGCAGGGTTCTGGCATTTGGTGCGGGTCATCTTGCTGCATGATAACATGGTGGAAGGTATCACATGGCCAGCTGCTCAAGACAGAGCGTGGGGGCAGACTCCCACACTCTGATAACTCAGTCACTCCTGAGATAAGGACATCACCCATTCACGAGGGCTCCACCTCTTAGTAGGCCCCACCTCTCAACACTGTTGCATTGGGGATTAAGTTTACAACCTTAAATTTAGGGGACACATTAGCATGTATACATAGCAGACAGCAGACAGGGGTAGAAATGCATGAATCCCAGCCTTCTGAAGCCTTTGGGGAAGAAATTCCTCTGTCTCTTATCCCCTCAAGGTGGTAGCAGGGAGGAGCTGGCAGAAACAGCCAGGCCACATGGAGGAGTCTTGACTTGCGGGATCATCCCGGTGTCTTGGTTTCCCCGGTGTCTTGGTTTCGGCTCCCCCAAAACTTTACTCTGAAGTGAAAATTGAGGAAATCCCAGAGGACAGTGGGGAAGTAAGACAATGAATAGAGGCATCAATAAGTGAGCATCATTAAGTCAGCTACCCTAATGGGCTAATGGGCCTTAGTCTCACAGGGAGCCTGCAGTGGGAGGGAGCTGGGGTATTTAGCCAGTCACCTCAGCCATGGGCTGGCTGCTGTTCCTGGGTGGCCTTTATCCCTCAGCACTTCCACCTTGCTCACAGAGGGCATTACCTGGCACACCTGAGAATTACCCAGGGACTACCCCTTCCCCACCACAGAGGCCAGCGTTCTTTTTGTAGTCCCCAACCTATTGTAAGCAGCAAAGAGGACCTTGTGTCTTGCAGGCAAACCATCTGTGTGTGCAAAGGTTATGTTGGCCAGGGGAGAGCACCTCTCACGCCCACTCAGTCTGAGCCATTATCACATGTGAGGGGGACTGCTAAATGAAAGATAGGGGTGATAACGGTGCCCAAAGCACTTTCCACCTCTGAGCACTGTCATGTGTGTTATCTGTCCCCACTTTACAATTGCTCCTGCAGTGGGTGAGAAGAAATTATTCCCCTCAATTCACAGAGAAGGGAGCTGAGTACAGAAGGGAGAAGAGACTTTGCCGTGGTCTGCCCAGGCTGTGAGGGGTGGACCTGACCCTAAGCCCGGGCTTCTTTCTCAGAGATGAGTTTTTGTGAAGCCCTTTTGCCAGAAGTAATGGGAACCAGGAGGAGCGCTTAAATCAATGAGAATCCCCTGACACCTTTTCCAGGCAATATTCTTAGGAGCAGCCACAAGATGGCAGAGAGGCTGCACATGGCTCCTCTGGTTGCTTTGGGGGCTGGGGGAAGCAGACCGGGGATGGGAGCCTGCTTCACGTTCCTGAGACCCCTGGAGTGTTGGCTGGGAGTAACTGAGAAAATGCAGAGGGAAATGAGAAGGCCAACATTTTCCAGTTACATACTGTGTGACCCTTGGCAAGTTACTTGGCTTCTCTGGGCCTCTGACTCCTCCCTTGTAGACTAAGGGGTTTGGACTTAGAGAAGAATAAAGTGGTCTGTTCTAGTTTGGGCACTAAGGAAGAGATGTGACCACTGAGGCCCCTTGGTACCCGAGCTCATCTGGCTGAGAGGCTGGAGGCCAGAAGACAGTCATAAGGGGTTGGAGGATGGGACGACAGTGACCAGCTGATCATTTCAGACAGGGCGAAGGCCAAGAGGGGGACTGTTGGGAAGATACATAATAGAAGGTAGGGAGTCAGGAATCAGACACTCAAGTAGGAGTTGTGTCTACTGGGTGTCATTCTCAGTTTCAAGCTACAGAGGAGCCACCTTTACACGGGGTGCCCTGGCTCACCCTTTCTTATCTCATCAGCCCATTCTAATTCCTTTGCAGCGTAGGCCCCTTTCTGAAGCCATTTATGGATTCATGTGCTTATCTCTGTCTCCTCCCTGGAATATAGCCCCTGTCAAGGCTGAGACTTTGTCTACCTGTTTATTCTAGATCCTTAGCCACTGAGATGATTCCCAAGAATATAATGGTTTCTCGACAAATAACTAGTGACTGAATGAATGTATACATGACTGGTGAGGTAGATAAAGCCCTGACCTGGGAGTCAGAGATCTCAGGGTCTATCTGTCTCTGCTGTAAACATGCCGTGTGGTCCTGAAGAAACTGCTTTCTTTCTCTGGGCTTCAGCTTCTTGACCCTTAAAATGAAGTGTTCTAGTTCCATGGTCGAGTGTCTTTTATTTTTTTTTTTAAGAATTATTTTTTATTTAACTTTATTTATGTATTTATTTACTTACTTATTTTAATTTGACCAGAGAGGGAGTGAGAGAGAGAGATAATGAGAAAGTAAGCCGCCAGGTCCAGGACTCAAACTGCAGTTAGGTATGTGGGAGTCCAGTGCCCTTTCCCATCACGCCACCTGCCAGCCCCCATGGTCAAGTGTCTTAGTGATTTAGAGACAGAAGTTCCCTTCCGGGAGCTAGACAGTGGCATGGCGGACCAGCATGCTCTGTGAGGCTGACCTACATTGGGAGGTTTCAGTTCACGTCAGGTGACCTCCCTGAGTACACTGGCATGTGTGTACCCATGATCTGGGGTTGGCTGGGAGTAAATCCAGTGTCAAGATCTTGTTAAGGATCTCTTCTCTCTCTGTTTCTCTAGCTCATAGAAGAAATAAATGAATAAACTTAGAAGAAATAAGAAGTCCCTTCCCTTCCGATTCTCAAGTCCTAGGGTTCAGTAATTCTGTTAATCACTGTGGAAGTCAGGGTTCTCTGGAGAGACAGAACCTATAGGGTATAGATATGCAGAGGCAGATACGGGAGGCTGTTAGCAGAATTGGCCCGTGGGATAACGGAGGCTGAGAAGTCCCATGACAGGCCGTCTGCAAGCTAGAGACCCTGGGAAGCCGGTGAAGTGACTCAGTCCAAGCCTGGTGACCTGAGAATGAGGGCTTGGGGGAAGCGGTTGGTGTAAGCCCTGGAGCCCATCTAAAGGCCCGAGAGCCTGAAGTCTGATGTCCAAGGATTGGAGGAGAAGAGAACACCGTAGCTCCAGGAAAATGCAGATTTGCCCTTCGTGTCTCTGCTGCAGGTGGGTCCCGAGCTGACTAGATGGTGCCCGCCTACTCTGAACGTGGATTTCCTCACTCAGCCCACATGATCAGCCTCACACACAGATCACTGCGGGAAATGCCCACACACATCAACGATGCTTTGCCAGTTCATCATGTTTTACCTATCAGACTAAAGCCAAAAACAAACCTTTACAATCTCCCATCATGGTTTACTTTCCCCTCAAAGACCTCAAGGCAAGCAGATGGAGAAAGACCTGGGTAGGAAAGTATTCATTCAACAAACACTTCTGGGTGCCTACTTTGTGGGAAGCTCCCCTCCAGATGCTGGAAGTACAGTGGAGACCACAGCAGGCATGTACATGGGGCTCCCATGTTCTACTGGACACAAGGTTAGAAACCCACCTGGGAAGGTGAGAAAAGCTGGGTTCTGAAGAAACACACCCTAGCTTAAAGCTATTAAAAAAAGAAGACACTGCTAATATTCAGAAGACGTGTAGGATTTGGGCCTCCAGAGAATGCCTGGGCCAGTCTCCAGGGAAATCATGAGTGGTGAACCTACATTTTGGGCTCTCAGCTCCCCTGTTGGGGCCTGGCCTGGCCCTGGTCACTGGAAAATCCATTGAAAGCTGGCCTTGGAGTATCCCAGTTGGAGACCTGATAGCATTGTGTCTCCTTCTGGCCCCCTAAACGTACCTGCTCTGAGGCCCTTTACCTCAGCGTCCTGCTTTCTGTGGGGCGATTCATCCGGATAGATGAATCGAAAAGACCCAAGCGTTTAAGGCTGTGTTTCCAAAGCAACAGCTGGATGTGATAACCCCCGAAATCCTAAAGAGGTGACCAATGGTAGAATTCTAGGACCCTGACAAGTTAGGACTGGGGAGAAGGAAGAAGTTTTGCGTCCCATGGGAAGTCACCTGCAGTGACTCCATCTCCCCTTCCCCAGGGGTCTCAAGGGTGGTCTAGAAACTTGACACTCAAAGTGCAGTCAGACTGCTCCATCAGCCTCATCTAAGAGCTTCTTAAAAATGTAGACTCTCAGGCCAGCTGGTGGTATGGTGGTTAAAGGTGCTAGACTCCCACATGGTTGACTGTGGTTCGAGTCCCAGACCTGGTGGCTTGTTTTCTCACTTTCTCTCTCTTCCTCTCTCTTGCTCTGTCCCTCTCTGGTCAAATGAAAATAAATAAATAAATAAAGTTAGAAAGTAATTATTTTTTAAAAGAAATGTGGACTGTCAGGCCCCTCCCTGCCTACTAAACCAGGATCCCCAGTCATTCTGTGTGCACACTCAGGTCTGATAGCTCTGGGCTGGCCTGCTCTCATGCCCTGGGAACAGGTTACTTTCCATGGCAACCCCACTTGCAGGGCCAAGCTATTTACTCATTAGGAGGCAAGGAATGAAAGGCACAGGGATGCCTGGCTACGTAAGAAGGCTGAGACTTGTTAGCCTAATGAGAGCGTTCCTCATGAGACCTGGTGGGCGGAGCCCTCCTTGGAGCTGGGAATTCCCTTTTCATCAGACAGCATTTATTTGCCAAGGAAATGAGGTTATATAAAATAGCATTTGCAATGTTCTACTATATGTGGATGTATGTACAAAGAAAGAGAGAGACCTATTTATCCATCTTTATAGATCTATAATGTGGACGCAAGATCTCTTTCGCCTCTCAGAGCCGCACTCCACCTTTTGCCTGCTCTGGGCTCCAGAAGGCCAGCCTGTGCGCACTGCTACAACCAGCTCCAGCTCTCTGGCTTGCAAAATGGTCCAGACGATGGCAGGTTTCAGCAGCAGGTCCAAGAGGAGGAGGAAGATGGCACAGATGCCCTTCCTGCCAGGCTGTTCCAGGATCAGTGTATGCCAGTGACCCATCCTCCCCAGGGAGCCCACCTGGAAGACTTTTGTCTTCCAGACTCTGGTGACAGCTCCTGCCTTCTCCCCCTTTCTGTCTGGAGATGTTAGGAGCCCCTGCTGTTGCCAGCCTCAAATCCTTACACCCTGCCTTGTTGGTTTCCTTAAAGCTGCCCACACTTTTGTAAACACTTCTGCTTTAAACTCTTAACTTACTCCTCCAATCACCCAGTTTGAATGAGCCACCTGTTCACTGATTGATTTAAGATGCCTAGAAAGGTATAGCTGAGGTAGGGCTGCAGCCATCTTTCCCATTCTTTTATTATTCGTAGGCTTCCAAGTTTCCAGCATGCCATTTTCTTTTGTGCATGTTTGAGGAAGTCAATGTCCTCTGTAGACATTTATCTCCTGTTTCCCAGGTCTAGAAGGAGCCACAGCCAAGGGACCAGAGGTTAGCATAATGGCTATGTCGCTGGACTCCCATGTAGTCGACCGCGGTTCGCGTCCCAGACCCGGTGGCTTAAAATTTACACTGGGCACGTGTGCGTGCATGCCCAAGATCACGAGAGGAGAATGGAGGAGAAAGGATTGCAGCATGGCCATCCCCCCTGGGGGGTGATTTCTCACTTTCTGTCTCTCTGTCTCTGTCTGCCTGGTGAGCACACATGCCCTATAGCAAAAACCTGTCCAAAAAAAAAAAAAAAAAGAAGGAGCCACAGCCCACCCCGCCCTGGAGACAGTAGCCAG
>NW_006159716.1:3579132-3592830 GCF_000334495.1 Tupaia belangeri chinensis
GCACCCGCCCAGCCAGCCCTGGAGACAGTAGCCAGTAGCTTAGGCAGGGCAGGAAGAGCACTGGGAGAGGATGGAATCACCAGCATGATGTTCCCATTCTGGGATCCTGTAGCCAGTGGCCCTGTGATGGCATGGGAGACATTACTAGCAGACACCAAAATGATGACCCTGGTGCCTCCTTCACTCTTCCCAGAGGTGAGGCTGTCCAGAGGGTCTTCAGCAAGTGCCTCCCAGACTCTCTCCTGTCCTGAAGCCTCATTCCTCCAGTCTCTCTCCTGCCACCCTCTCCCTTGCTCAGCCCATACCTGCCTTCTCCTTGTAGTCCTAGGGCACACCAACCACACCTCATCCTATCACTTTTGTTCTTGCTGTCTCCTCTCCAGGCTCCTTCTCTCAGAGATCCTTAGGGCCTGGCTATTCCCCACCCCCTGCCTTGAGTCTCTGGTCAAACACCAATCTTCATCAGAGAGGCTGTCCTTACCTCTCCGAGATCCCGGAACCCTGTCCTATATTTTCCTGCAGAGCTCAATTGCAATGAATGTTTTAACGTTGAGTGGTTTATGTCTATTTCTTCACCTCCCAGAGCTCCACAGGGCAGGAGTTGAGTCTGTTTTGTTCACTGCTGTTATCCCCAGAATAAAAGTCTGTGCCTAGCCCCTAGAAGACGCTCAGCAGAGTTTTGTTTAGTGCATGAAGGAATGGGAAAACGCTCTCTTGGTCATGTCGGGTAGTCAGAATCATGCAGGGAGAGTGGCCCCAGTCACTTGCCAACACTTGGAGAGGGGTTGGTCACCTCCAGGGTTAGCAAGGTATGACAGTGACCTATATGATCAGTCACTGCAGGTAGCCTCAGCTGTACCTGCAGCCAAACCGGGCTCCATTTCCTGTCTACTCCCCACAGCTCTCCAAATTCTGCATCTCAGGAAGCCCTGGGGTGGGGGTGGGGGGGCGGGCAGAGGGCCTCTGGGTGTTTTATCCTGGATAGCATCTCACGTAGCCACACTTTGTACTTCTGCTATAGGAGCTAAAATTTTGTCCCTAGAAGGTACCTGCTTATGGAATGATCCCACCTCTGGGAGGAACCACAGGAAGCTCCTGCTTTCCCCATTGGTCAAGTTTCCTGGAGCCACTTCTAGGGATGAGGCTCTTCCTTTTGTTCTGAAGGAACAAAATCTCCACTGACATTGGGAATGCCAATTGTGTTCGCTGGGGTATGCGGGGTTGCCATCAGGGACCATACTGTCCATAGGAAGACTAAATCCTGAATTAGATTTCTCCAAGGACCATTGTGGACTGGGCTACTCATAGCTTTGGGAGTTAAAGTCCCAGCTTCTAATCCTAATTGAATCAAACCAAAGCTGTGTGGTTTTGGGCAAATCACTTTCTCACTCCGGGTCTCAGCTTCTGCATTTTTCAGGGAACTTCAAGTCCTAAAAGTTTATGAATCTGTGGGTCCACAGTCTAGTTACAGACTCAGACTTAAACAGATCAGGAATAACTGGACTTGAAGACTTCTTGTAGTTCTAGGTCTCTGTCATCATGTCTTCTAATTTAGTCCTTCCCAGTCAAAATCTTTTGACGTCCTTCTCTAGGATGCCCCTCTTCCCTCATTTTCTGCTCTTCTTCCCTTCCAGGTCTCCTTGGTGTCTTTGCGTATGCTGGACCCTAGCCCTGGGCTCACCTCCTGGCTCTATGGGACTCTCCAGCAGACACTGCTAGTACTCACCCACCACCTCTTCGCTTCTTACCCTTTCTGTGCACAGCAAGCTCACTGTGCCATGGAAACACTGCACCGCCCTGCCTCAGGACTCTCAGGGGCTTTTGGCCTGTATTACACTGAAGGGAAGTAATTGCATAACAGTGACCTATATAATTAACAACTGCACCCAGGCCAAGCTCCTCCTCCTGCCCATTTCTGGTTAATCACTCAATGATTCATAGGAGCTGGTGAATGAGTGCCCCAGAGGTCTCCCTTCAGAGGTTAATTCTGAGGCCCTCATTAGCCAAAGATGGTGTCCAGTAGAATGGAGTCTCCTTACGTACAGTGGGGCCTTTGTTGATAATACACCCTTTATTGAGTGTCTTTACTTTCTCCTCACACTTCCCCATTCCTTTTCTGATAGTTTTGGGGGATTAACTGTTTACACTCAGAGAGATTTTTGTAATAGGGTGTGTGTACTTGAAAGAGAGGCAGAAAGTTAGAAATCACCACCCACCCTGGCCAAGGGAGATTGTCATGCTGCAATCCCTTTTCCTCCATTCTCCTCTTGGGATTTTGGGCACACATGCATATGCGCCTGGCATGAGTTTTAAGCTGCCAGGTCCGGTACTCGAACCCCAGTTGATGACATGGAAGTCCAGTGACATAACTATTATGCCATGCCATCTGCTGTTCCCCTTGAAGACAGCTCTTATTTGAAACCTTCCCTGACTCTCTCCAGGTAGTTGCTCCTCCCTCATACTTTTTACAGCTTTTCTATCTGCATCAGCCCTTTGGTAGAATTGGAAAGATGCCCAGTCTGGGGTCAATGGGCTCCTCTGGGTGAAGGCTTCCTGAGGTCAAGGACCATTTTGCATCTCCCTTTGTATTCGAAGCTATCAGCCCAGTGTGTGGGAGGTTCCATCAAGGTTCATGACCAGCCTTTCCATCTTCCTGACGTTCTCCACTCTCCGGGAAACTTCTTGTTACCTTTGCCAAGAGTTCACTCTTCTCCAGGTTTTTCCCTGTCTACTTTAACTCCAGATAAATCCAGGCTCAGTTTCTCTTCAGCCACAGCTGCACCGCTTCATAAATATCCTCCAAGCCGACCAGTTGCCCATCAGTAATTGACACTGGAGAACACCCCTGTGGGCCCCTAACACCCACAGCGATGGTTTCTATCTCCACACAGTGTGCCCCGGGAAGCCACTTCCCTGGGTGTACCTTTTCAGACTCCCCTCCCCCCTCCCCACTTCTTTGCCTTCCTTTCCCAAGAAGGGCCAATTTGAGGATCTTCAGAGATTTATCAGCATAATACTGACCTTTCAGTCTCATTCACACAGAAGATTTTTTTGCTTTCCCTCCCTTCAAATTCTCTGAAGGGAAGAGGGAGGGGAAGAGGAAGGGGGAAACAATCTGGTTTGAATTACTATTGATCTCTTGAGCAAATGTATCCCGCCTGGCCGCCTGCTGTCTCAAAGGCCTCTCTCCTCTCATTTTGAGAGCCTGGCTATTGACCTGCAATTCAACCAGACCTCACTGGGCCCTTCCCAAACTAATGGAGCCACTCCACCCCCACATTTCAGGAATTCCATTGTTCAGGGCTCCAAAGTTCCACAATCATCCTCCTCCTGCCTCATAAAGCCCAAGACTCATGGGGCCCACAGGTGGTGTGGTGGTTGAAAGTGCTGGACTCCAGCACGGCTGACCACAGTTCAAGTCCAGGACCTGGTGGCTTGCTTTCTCTCTTTGTCTCTCTCACTGTTTTCTTCTCTGGTCAAATTTAAATAAATGAGTAAATAAATAAAATTAAATACTTCTTTTAAAAAAAAATAGCCCAAGACCCTAGACTTAATCTTCTCTCAGTCTCTACCCTTGTCTCTTACCAGGAGAGTAGGCACCTGCTGCCTGCTTTGATTTCAAGTGTAAAGGGGGTTCAGTGGATCTCTGTAAATCCTACCAGAGTCTAAAAGATTCCATCCACCCACAGTGCTGAGAACAGAACCTTGCAAGCACACAGTAGGTATGTTTGTGACTGGATTATTTAACCATGAGTGGTCTGCTTTGGGAGCATTCACCAGCTCTTTATGCAAATACAGCACCTTGGTGCCCAAGGTCATCACCCTGCCCAGGGCAGGAGTGACAGGGAGTGAAGTACAGGATTGGGAAGTTGGGGAGGGGAGAGGGTGGGTGGGTGACATGAAGCAAGAGTGTGGCCCCAGGGGAGGTATTTGACTGGGGAAGGAAGGCTGCCTAGAAGCAATAGAGGTAACAGGCAGGAGCCCAAGGCAGGGAGCTGTTCTACTCTGTTTCTCCTGGGTGGTCGCAGTGTCCCTCCACCAGCATCTTCACACCACCATCGCCAGCCTCAGTCTTCCTACCACACCAGGCAGCAGGCTCTTCACGCAGAAGCTGAGCCCTCCAGCCTGCTGTTTCCAGCCTCTTTCAGTTGTGGTCCCCTCCTCCGGCCCACCTTCAGATCACTGTTTCCTTCCCTCTTTCTACCTCTCAGACCCCAGATTCCAGGGCAGTCAGGTTTTGTCCCCTCTGTGTCCTGTGCTCACCGCTCAGCCTGAGGCCTGACTGTTCTGCTGGGCTGTGGGCTGGGAGTGCTGGGGAGAGCTCCACGCCCATGCAGCACTGTGAGAGGAAGCCCTTGGAGTTCTGCTGTATTACTTACCACCTGTGACCTACCTTGAGGCAAGCCACTTCCTCTTTAGACAGGTCTGCTTTGCGTATTTCTCACAGAGAGCCTGCCCACCATCAGGCACTGGTTCCAGCACTTTCCACATGCCTCCTCATTGATCCTCATAATAACCTGAGTGGTCGGGCTCTCACCCCCATCATGCAGATGAGGAAGCAGAAGCACAGAGAAGTTTGGCCCCTCGCCCCAGGTTATAGAACTGGTAAGCGGCAGAGCTGAGACTCGAAGCTAAGCCATTGAGCTCCTGAGTCCTGGTTCTGAACCTGGACCTTCATGCTGATTGCTAAAGGCCATCTGGCTCAAAGCACTCCAGAGTGGATGGCCTCTACATCGCTTTTCTGAGCACCTGCCTTGATTTCCCTGGGTTAACTCACACTCCTTTCCACCTTTCATTTATTCACACATTCATTCAACAAACAATGATATTATATGCAAGGGACTGTTTTTTATTACATACATTTTAATTTTTTCTTAATGATTGTACATGCATTGGAGAGAGAGAAAGAGGAAAGCACCCCCAATCAGGTGCCCTCACTGTGACCCCCCCTCCACAGCCCTCCGCTCCTCGGTGTGTTTGCAGGCTGACCAGACCTGCAGTCAGCCATGTGACTTCTAGAACTACAGTCCTGTAAGCTATGAACTGTGCCACCAGGCTGGGCTGGGATTGTATTTTTATAAACTGGGTGGACAATAATAGACACATTATATATACTGTATTCAATCCAAAATATAACCCAAAATAAAGTAAGTATAATAAAAAGATACAGAGGAGATGCTGAATGTCCAGGGAAGGCCTGTCTGGGGAGGTGATACCTGAGCAGAGCCCTCCGTGAAGTGAGGCAGGGAGCCACTGGGGTCCCGGTCTAGGACTTCTCAGTGCTGCAGCCCCTGGTTGGGGGAGGTGGAATATGAGCGATGCCCATGAGGCCTGAGAAAGGCCAGGACAGGCTGTGATGTGCAGGGGAGGGGGGCACCTATTGGGAGGGACACATTTGAGGGGCCAGAGAAAAGCAGGGGCCAGGGAGAGATAAGTAATGGAGAACCAGAGAAGAGCAGAGACCCAGGAGAACGGAGGGCTGGTCCTCAGTCCCTCCTGGCAGAGCAGCTTCTGCACTTGTAGACAGGTGGGGAAGGGTCGGGAAGCAGCTGGAGCCCAGCTGGAGAAGGGACAGAGAACTTAGCTGAGAAGGCCAGCCAGACAGGGAGGGAGCGGGAGAGAAGCTGCCGCCATAGATACGGGAGATGGAAAAGACCCCATAGGTCATCGAGTGGATCCCCTGGGGCCCATGGAAGAGACACAGCAGCAGGAGAAACCCCGCCTGCTCATTTCATGCTCCGGCTGACAGCTCCACTGGAGATGGGAGCTAGTTGAAATTAGATGGGAATTTATTTAAGGCTTTTAAACATTTCTGCACTTGGAGGGCCTCGAGAGAACCACAGATCATCCCCTCTCCACAGCCTGCCCTGGAGCCACAACAGTGACACATCCGGCCCCTGGGCCACCTCAGTGTGCTGTAGAGGGTGGGGGTTGTGTTGCCCCATCCGTCCCCCACTTACTCTGCAGCCCTCTGAGCTCAGAAGCCTCTGGCATGGGCCCTGCCTCCCCATCTTCCCCAGACTAGTGCATCAGACAAACATGCATGTGGGGGGCAGTGGTGCGTGTCCTCTCAGCCATCTTGCCCTCCAGGGAAGGGCTGAGCCGAAAGAGGAGGACCAGGACAGGACAGGGCCTGCTCTTTGCACTTCCTGGGTCTGTCACGGTAACAGCCTCTTCGTGGCCTATGGCTTATGATGCAAAGGCCTTTAGAAGGTTCCTTTGATTAGATATTGTTGGCTCACAAATTACTCCAAACTTCACCCACAGTATCCAGAAACCTCTTTACAACACATGTCGGGGAAAGGAGACAGTAACATAGAGACTATTGTGTGCACGGTAATGAGCATGGGCTCTGGAGCCAGACTGCCTGGTTCAAATCCCAGCTATACTCCTTATAAACTAGGGGACCTTAGGCCAGTTACTTAACCTCTCTGTGCCTCAGCTTCTGAATCTGTGTAGTGAGGATGGCAATATCACCCAATAAGGTGGGCTGTAAGGATAAAATTAAGATGACCTTGTGTGCTAATAGGTGCCTGGCATATGGGAAGCATTGAGAAATGTTATAGTTACTTTTATCTCTTTTTAAAGTTTATTCTATTTCTTGGGGGAAGGGTGCCCTCAACAGGGGCTCTTGTCACTGAGATCCTTCCCGAGCCTCCCAGCAGTGTGAGGGTGTGCTGCACACGTAACCGGGTGTGCTCAGTGTTGACCCTGGGTCCGAGTCAGAGTCTCTAGTGTGGCTCTAACATTTCAGAGTGGCACCCTACCACCGGCGCCATTGGGCTGGGCCTTCCCTGTGTTTTTAACACTCAGTTTCTCCAGATGATCTTGATGAATGTCGGAGCACCACTGTTCTACTGACGAGCAGCAATGACAATAAAGCTCCTGCCAGCAACCTGCTCTAGGAAGGGCCCTGGAAGGCAGTCCGGTGAATACGTTGTTGTTTATCCCGTCATACATTCATTCACCTGGTATTGAGGCCCTCACTCGCTTATTTATTCATTCATTTGGTAGACGTCTATCAGCACCTGTGACCCAGATGGGAATGCAGAGATAACGGCAACAGCACACGGCCATCGCTCACAAGTGTTCACGTGTACGCCTACACACATCCTCACTCATGCCTGACCTTGAGGAAGCGGCTCTCGGTCCAGAAGGAGAGATAGTCACATCAACTAGTTTCAGTGTGACACAGAGAGTGCTGATGGAGGCGAGAAGCCACTCTGGAGAGGGGAGGACAATGCATTCTGTTGATGGGGGATGGAAGGATGGTAGGAACAGGGAAAGCTCTACCAAACAGGTGATTTTTTGAAACCCAGACAGAAGGTCAGGATTGTGGCAAATATTGACAGGAGAATCAGGGTAGTCACTTAAGACTGTAGACTCTAAGGCCAGACTGCTGGGCTGTGCATGTGGGTCTGCCACTTCCTGGCTGTCACATAACCTTTCCGTACCTCTGTCTGCTCATCTGCCAAACACGGGCAATAATAAAATCTCCTTCGCAGGGTTATCGCAAGGACTATCTCAGTTTATATATCTAAAGCATTAAGAAGATCACATGCAGGGGTGGGGCAGCAGGTGGCCTGCTGGTTAAGGCACTGGACTCGCACATAGTGGATCATAGTTAGAGTCCTGGACCTGGCGACTTCCTTTCTCACTTCCCCTCTCTCTGTCTCTCTCTGGTGAGCATTTGTGCCCTATATCAAATTAAAGAAATGATGATAAATAAAATTAAATAATTCTTTAAAGAAAAAGATGGCTTGGCACGTAGTAAATGCATATCCATGTAAATTACGGTTGCTATGATTCTATGAGGAATATTTTTGACTGTCAATAACAGAAAACTCACTAAGCAGAGATTGAGAGGGGTCTGCGTGAAATCTGTGGTAGGCAGTCTCCAGATGGCTGCCAGTGGTCCCTGGTTCTTCTTACCCATGCCAGGATGTCATTTCTGAGGTCAAGTTGCAGAGAGGCTGTTTTCTATCTTAGGTGCTCTCTCTTTGATATCTAGGGAAAAGCCTTCCCTCTGAAGAGAGAGTTCCTACCATGTGAGGTACTGGGTCCATTCCAGGTGGGCGCAGTCACGCCACCACAGTTCTATCGCCTGCCCCGTAGACCTCAGGATGATTTCTTTTCTTTTCTTTTTAATGCTAGGAGGTTTTATTTATTTAAATTTTTTCTATTTATTTAAGAGTGATTTTTGCTATAGGGCATGTGCTCTTGCCAGAGAGACAGAGAGAGACAGAGACAGAAAGTGAGAAATCACCCTGTTTGGGGAGTGGCCATGCCACAATCCCTTCTCTTCCAGCCTCCTCTCAGGATATTGGGCATGCACACACACGCACCCAGCTCTCAGGATGATTTTAAAGAAAAAGCCACAGTGTGCATGTGTTAAAGGAAGAGGTTACGTCATTGCTTTGAGAGTAGTAATGAGATGAACCAAAGCCACCTTTGTTACTGGCATCATTGTTGGCATAGGTTGTTATTGGCTGGGTAGGTGGTCTCTGGACAGATGTCTTTCAGAGGTGATCCTTGCGACTGTTCTTGTTGTCATGTGTATATGTGGGAATTCCACACACATCCCCTCCCCCCATGGCCTCTTCTGGCTCTATCTAGTCAAGGTTTAATACAGTTGACACAAATGACTCCATTCCAATTCTGTCAACTTCCACAGTTGTCACACCTCTTCTCTGACTTCTGTTCTACCTCCCTCTTACAAAGACCCTTGTGATTATATTGCCCTCCCAGATAACCCAAGGATTGCTCCATCTCAGGATCCTAAGTTTAATCACTCCTAGAAAGTAACTTTTTCCATGAAAGGTTCTGGGGGTCAGGGTGTAGATGTCTGTGGAGGGCATTACTTAGCCAGCCACGAGCATCTACACGGTATCAAACCTTAGCCCCCAGGGGACATTTTGTGGGCCGTATCTTGTTTTCTAATAACTACCATGTGAGATGGTTACAATGATGATGAGCCCATTTTTTTGGTTGGTTTGATTTTTGGCACAGGGCGTGTGCACTCACTAGAGAGAGAGAGGGAAAGTAAGAAATCACACCCCCCCCCCCAAAAGGGATGACCACACAACAACCCCTTTTCCATTCTCCTCTCAGAATTTTGGGCACATATGCATATGTACCCAGTGTGATTTTCAAGCTGCCAGATCTGGGACTTGAACCAGTAGTCACCCATGTGGGAGTCTAATGCCTTAGCCACCACTCCACCTGCTGGTCCCAGATGAGCTCATTTTAAAGATGAGAAACTGAATGGATAAGCGGCAGAGTCAGGTTTCTTAGTCACCAGGGGTGAGTCCTTTCAGGAATCACAGTAAACAAGTTGACTTGGAAAAGGGCAGTTGTGAGTCGGAGAGAATAAGGCTGTTTTGGAGGCTGGAGTGTGAAGGTACAAGGCCTTAGATGACAGGCCGAGCCAAGGAGACACTCAGGACACAGAACAGGAGGAAACGCCTGTAGATGATTTGGTTTGGGGGAGGTAACTGGGTTGAGAGCTGCTGTGAGTAGGCCTCAGGCTTCTGGGGCCAGGGTGGACACTTGGTCATAACGCTGGTCGTTGTGTCTCTGCCCTCATCCATCTGGCCCCACAGACAAGGCTTTCCCAGAAAGAAAGCCTGAAGGGTGAATGCAGTCTGAGTCAGATCATCCTGAGGCATGCCTGCTAGACTCAGCTTTGCAAGAGCAGTATCCAGAGCTACTGTCACAGGACTCGTGCCCACTCCCTGCATGGCTACCAGCAGTGATGTCTTAGAGTAACTGGCTGTGTAATGGGGGAGCTGGCTGGGTTGTCAGTCTCCAGCTGCAGCAAAGGACACTTTGGGAGTCTGTTACATCCTGAAGGCCACTGCCAACTCCTCCCCTCTGGAATCAAAGAAGGCTAACTCAGGTTGAGACGACCTGCAGGAACAGCTCGTTGTCACCACTGGTGCCCTAGCGACATGCACCCTGTCTCTCTTTGCCAGGCAGTCCCAGGTGGGGATCCCAGCTCCACACCTCACGTGTGTCCCAGAGCCACCCAGAGCCTGTCTCTATGATAATTGGCAACATGGTTTCTTACGAACAATGGCTCCTCATAGAGAGATGACGGGATGGAATGTAAAACACCAGGAATTCAGTGAGTGCAAGGCCCATCAGGGCCCTTCTTTTGACGAATTCTTCCAAGACTTATCCTTGATCATTTTTTTGTTGTTTTTCTTGTTTCCCTCCTTCCTCCCTCCCTTTCTCCCTTCCATCTTCTAGTTCTTTGTTAAGGAGAATTGTTAGTAATTCACTCCCCTCCCCTTTCAAGATTCCTCAGGACTTGAGGCTAACTCTTCAGTTCTTGTCTTTTACATATTTGTAGGTGCAACCTCCTTAACCCATGCCTCGACACACGGGATTCATTCATGCTCTTCCCAGCCCTCCAAAGGCATGAAATCCTGAAGTGATCACTAAACATCAAAGGAACCAAGGGTGTGTGTCTCTTCCAGATGCACAGGCATCATCAAGCACTATTCTTGATCTATTTAGTTGTCAGAAAAGTCATGATGTCTTTTTTTCTCTGCAAAAATAAGCAGGGACTTGGTAAGTCCTAGGAAGGGAGAATGGGAGGAAAGAAGAGAGAAAGGCAGGAAGAAAGGAAGGGAGGGAAGGAGGGAAAGCAAACACACCATGTTGAGCATGTTGCTGGGTGCATGTGTTACTGTGCACCTCCCTCTGGACACGTGATGGCAGGACACATGATGGATACCGGTATACAGTTCACTTGTTTAACAAACATGTATTGAGGCACAGTGAGTGAAGCAAAGAAGAACAATAGATGCAGCATACCCTCAGGGCATCTTGGATCTAGCAGGGAAGCAGAGAAGTGAAGATCTGAACACAGCTAATTTTTTTTATTTTGAGAGATTTTTGCTATAGGGTGCATGTGCTTGCTGGGGAGACAGAGAGGTAGAAAGCAAGAAATCACCCCTCAGGGAGCATGGCCACACCACAGTTCCTTCTCCTCCATTCTCCTCTCAGGATTTTGGGCATGCACACACATGTACCCGGTATGAGTTTTAAGCTTCCAGGTCCGGGACTTGAACCACAGTCAACTATGTGGGACTCCATCAATGTAACCATTATGACATCTACTGGTCCCAACTCAGGAAACAATGTAGCACCCCCGAGAGAGAAGCATATGTCTGAGGCCCAGGGCAACAGGCTGGCAACTTAGCACCTTTTCATTATTGACTGGTTTTGCAGGGATGGCAGTGAGAAGAAGTGGGCAGGAGGTCACATCTGCACTTACTGTCCACCCTGTGACCCGCCCTCTTGGGAAGGAGCTGGGTCGCACCATGCAGCACATACTGATCGGGTACCTTTGGAGATGCAGGCACAGGGCTCTGCTGAGGACAGTAAGCTTCCTCATCAGCCCCCCTGCATGGTTCCCAGGCCGTCTGCTTCCCACCTTGATGCCTATGCCCTGCTCTGGTCATTAACACTCATGAGCACACACTTACCCAGAGGTACATGCATGCACATGTCCATTTATGGTATTAGAATCACAATCTGAACGGTCCTCTCACAGTAGTCTCTCCCACGAGCTGGCCACCCCCTCCACCCTCTCCCTCTGAGCATCTCACATCTCCACAGCCCTTTCCCCGACTTCCTGTCCTGCCAGGCCTCCAAGCTGCAGAGCTTGCATGTCTCCTTTTGTTTCTCTCTCTCTGTTTCCTTTCATCTATTTTTTTTTTCTTTCTCTGCCTGTTACATCTGTCACTGCCTTTTCTCCAATCTCTTTGTGAGTGGTGTGTATGTATGTATGTGTGTGTGTGTGTGTGTGTGTGTGTGTGTGTGTATAAAAAAGAAAAAGAGAGGGAGAGAGGGAGACCATTCTGTTTTGGAGTTTCAGAAATGGTTTCCTGATGAAAATCACAAATGCAGCAGAGCAGATTTAACTGCCACAGGGAAGAGGGATGCATCGATGTTGGCAGGAAGGGCCAGGATATCTGAACAAGGAACAAAACTCAGCCTGATTTCCTGAGGGCCTCCCAGCACACCCACCTGCCCTGCTCACCAAGTTGGCTGGCTTCCGGTTGTCCTCAAACCACACCTTAGCATAAAAGGGAGAAAGGACAGACCAGCTCTGAGCCATGGTGATGCTGGCTGGCTCAGGCCCAGGGCTGGAATTTCCCTGCCCTTGGGGGTGTCACAAATCAATGTGGAGGTTAAAGGTTGGCCAAGGGTCTGCTGTGCTGTTGGTCCTGAAAAGGTGAACTTGGGGGATAGGGAGGAAGGTCAGGCTGATTTCATTCTCCCGGCCCTGTGATCTACACGTTCACTTAGATTTTCTCCTTAAATTAATCCTCACTACATCTCTGAGAAATTTGGATGGATTATTACAGGGCTGGAAACAAAGACACTGAGGCTCAGAAAACTTAAATAGCACACTCAAGGCCACAGCTGGTAAGTCATGTGGTAGACCTAGGTCCAGATCTGCCATACTCCTTCCCACTCAAAGCACATGTGGTTTCTTGGGAAGGGGGATGCTGAGGTTGGGTACCAAGGCACAGGGGCCACTCAGTGAAACCCCCTAATGAATGAAAATCCTTGCTGCAGACAGGAGCTCGGGGAGCACCAAAGTTTTTAGATTTTAAGTTGTCTCTCTAGGGCTGTTAGTTTTGAAAACCAGATCCTAAAGCTTGTCCCCTCTTGAGGAAACTCTGTGTTAAGCTTCAGACTTTCTAATCAGAATATGTATGAGTATTATCTGCTTTTTCTAATTTATGCAAAGGTATCAGAGTTTTTAAGTTATGCAAAAGTGTATCAGATGCTATCAAGCCTCTCCTTTACAGTTTGATGGCTTTTTACTGCAAGCTCTTTGTAAGGAAGTCTGTTTGATCTAGGTACAGGTAACATACCTGGGAGCAGCCCTCAACCATTGGGATTGAGATTGGTGGATACATATCACAGCTTTTTTAATCTTTCTGGAAGACAGCTCTGAGTCTTGAGCTTCAGTCTCCCAGAGGTATTCGCTGGGATTGAACCCAGGTGTCCACAGTGGTGACCTGCTTATTAACTGACTTTGTGTTGGCTTCATCCCTTCCTTGTCTTGCCTAATTCACTACAGATTCTTTCCTGTGTAACCCTTGAATCCTTGAATCAGGTACTACTAGAGGAGCACTCAACCCAAAACGGTCACATTGTGAGGTAAGGGAGCGGGAATTCAAACTCAGGTCTAACTCCAAAGCCCACACATCTAATCTTCATCCTGAACTGCTGTGGTACCAGGAAAGCTATACCCTCATATTTACTTACTTTCCATTATAGATAGAGGTACATTGTACTGAATCTACTTTCTTCCATGATCTATTAATAGAAGGCATTTAGTGAAGTTGCAACAAACTCAGGTCTCATTTACCTTTCACAGTGCAGGTTCTTCAGGAATTACTTTATATCATGCCCACAAATGAACTGAGTCCAACTGAGTCTCCCTACACCAGGGTGCCCAATGAAGCTCCTATCCTCTCCTGGCCTTGGACAAGGGTAGATGGGACAGAAGAATATACCTACTTCCCTCCAGCCAAGGTTAAACAGCTTTACTGAGTTTGCATAATAAGGAAGTAACCGCATGCTGAGAGAGGGAGCAGGGCCTGCTCACTCCTACGGAGGAGTGGGGCAGGGGCTGGGTTCCTGCTTAAGCCCTTCTTGTTAGCATTCCTG
>NW_006159716.1:3595173-3616232 GCF_000334495.1 Tupaia belangeri chinensis
TTGAGGAACGAACTTGAGGGCAGTTCATAATGTTTGTTACTTTTGTTATGTCTTCATTTTTCACTTTAATCAGAATTTGCTGTTTCATCAACTGGCTTTGAAGGGTGAGTGAGTTTCTTTTTTTTTGTTTGTTTGTTTTTGTCTGATTAGAAACTGTAGAAGAAGGTCGGGTTCTTGAAGAAGGATGTGGAGGTGGAGGGTATTATTCTCTCGAGTGTTTTTAAAGCTAGCAAGGCTATGTAGGAGATGCAGTCCTTAATCACCCCATTCCTCCAAGTTGTACCCACAAAACCCTAGGGAAAATTGCACTTTGGGACAGGGATAAGCTACTGGACTTCACTGAGTGACTGAGGAAGGAACAGGCAGCTGTTAGAAACTGGATAAGGAACTGGCAGTCCAGAGAAGTGAAGGGGACAGGAGAGATGGGAAGGAAGCCACTCTCAAGGTAAAAGGTTCTGGCCCCTGACAACAAAAGCCTAGTGAAAATAACTGGAGGAAGAAGGGGAGTGAGTAGGGGATGAGCTTTATTTGGACAGAAGTCCAAGTTTCAGTAATGTATCCAACATCCTACAGCCTGCTAGCAGGTATCACTTCTGGTTCCCTTAGCCTCTCTCTCTCTCTCTGTCTATTCATCCATCCACTCATCCATCCAATATGTCAGAGTGGATTCCCTTCAGGCCACAGCAGAATTTTATTTATATGGCCACTGATTGTTTTAAAGGCAGCAACATAATTATCCACTGGTTATATGACATAGTAGCACTTCTCTCTGGTCTGTTTTGTGGTTAACAGACATCTTTCTCATTTGAGGCTCTATGACCTCTAAAACATGAATTTAGGACTGACCCAGTGGCCTAGTGATTAAGAGAGCTGGATCCCACATAGCAACTTTGAATGGTGGTTTGAATCTGGTCCTGGTGGCTTGAAAACATGCCAGGTGTGTGTGTGTGTGTGTGTGTGTGTGTGTGTGTGTGTGTACACTCCAAATCCTGACTGAATGATGAAATAGAGGAGGAGTTATACATGACCATGCCCCATTGGGGGTGCTTTCTCACTGTCCCACTGTCTCCGTTTCTCTGGCAATTAAAAAAAAAGAAGCATGAGCTTTCCTGTTACTCATTGTTCTTCATTTCAACAGAGATCTCTCCTTGGGACCCCATTCTCTCTGGTCTAGTGTGTCTCTTCAGAGAAGAGGTGAGGAAAGTCTACTTGGACAAGTAGGTCCACCCAGACATCAATCCTGGACATCCATGGGTGCCAGATGGTTGTCATATCTATTGCTCCCTTTTTTACAGGTGAGAAAATGAGTATTGAGAAAGGCTTGTCATTGGTGGAGGTATTAGATTCGTGGTTTAGGTTCTTTCTATTCTCTTCTTTTCATTTATGAGCTCCCATTAAGCTAAGCACAGACCAGTGCCCTCTCTTCCCCATGCTCATGGTATGGAGGTGAAGATGGACAGTGAAGTAAGCAGAAGCATTGTTAGGTGATGAGTCCTACAATTGGAAAGTACAGGACACTTTGGAGCACATAATGAGGACTTCTTACTGGGTATCCATGATAAATGGAAAAAAGACATTTTGGCTAAGCTAAAACATGAAAAACAGGTAGGAATTATCCATGAGAATTAAAGATGGAATGGAGGGGTTGGGAGAAAAGTGTTCTAGCCTGTGGAAACAGTGTGGGCAAAATCCTGACAGTTAGAGAGAACATGATACAATGAGAAATTGAAAAAAGTGGTTAGGAAATACAGAGCATGTTGGCTGGGGCAGCTGGGGTTAGTGAGACTAGCACAAGAATCTCACCTTCTCATATAGATTTCTTTTTTTTTTTTTTTTTTGGAGAGGTTTTCGCTATAGGGCACATGTGCTCACCAGAAAGACAGAGAAGAGTCAGAGAGACAGAAAGTCAGAAATCACCCTCCAGGGGGGATGGCCATGCCGCAATCCCTTCTTCTCCATTCTCCTCTCGGGATCTTGGACATGCATACACATGTGCCCGGCATGAGTTTAAGCCACAGGGTCCGGTATTCGAACCGCAATTGGCTACATAGGAGTCTAGCGACATAGCCATTACACCAATTACTGGTTCCCCTCAAATAGATTTTAGATTTTCTTATGTGCAAGGTATGTCATTTGTTCCTCTTGTGATTTAAACAGCTCAGAGTCAACCATTCATATTTGATATTTAATGTTTGAATAACTGAATTTATGAAAGTAAAAAACAAAAAACATATGCATCTAATCAAACTCCTAGAAATGCCCAAACTTCTCACTATTTGAGTTCAGTATTAGCAAAAACACAATTTGTTAAAAGCACATGACATTTAGGGTGGACTCATAATTTCATCAACGACTGTTCCCTTGAGGTTGGGAAAGCATCTTCTTGCTTCTCTGAGAATCTTTCCTTCCATTCTGCATTTCTGACAGGTTCTGGGTGAATGAATGAACTCAATCCCCCAGACTTCCGTATCAAGCTTAACCTGGCTATCTCTCATGAATGGCACCCAGTTCAAGGTTCAAGACTCAGTTAGCCTTCAGAAATTTGTAGTGGGGAAGTCATTGCACAAAGATGTCAAGCCCAGTGGTAGGATCAGAAAAGGGGCTGATTCTAGGAGTAAAATTCAGACTAACCACCTAAAATCTATACAACCATGGGCTGTCTATTGCTAGGCGACTAGCAATGCATGCACACACATCCGTGAACTCACACATACACACCCTAATGAATAAAGGGTGGACTGTCGTAGGTCTCACTTATGGGATGGTGCTTTCATATTCCCCCTTGCTTCTTTATCCCACATTTTCAGTCATTTTCTCTAATGAAACTATCAGGCAGAACTAATCCCAACATCAGCTTAATTAATCAACATTTGGCAGTCTATAACGGCATGCTCCAGTCCAAATTACTTGTGACAACTTTCTTAATACAAAACCAAAACATCTACAGGGAGGCAGGGCTCTGTCAGCTGGCTGGAGAGCACAACTCTTCAATTTATCCAATATATTTTAATAAAGTTGCAATAAACCTTTAGTCCCCAGGTAAGATAGGGAGCATTTTGCTGCCAGAAAATGTCATTATTTTATTTTTAACTCAATAATGAAAAAAAAATGTGCCCTTGTGGATAGATGTGTTCTAATTCCTGGACAATTGGAGAGTTCATGCTCTAACCAAAGCTTCAGGTCACATGTTCAGGCCAACAGGGCCTTGGGTGACTAATGCTCTGGCTAGTCAAAAAATTAAATGTAACCTATTGGTTCTTTCCAGTTTTGTTTAGAGACTGACGTCACAATAAGAAGAGAATTCAGAATAAGAATAGTAAACTTTCCTTTTTGTTTACTGCTTTATGCTTCACAGAATACTTTCATGTACCTGTTCTCATTTGATCTTACAATCTTACCTACTTTATGCTAGGAACTGGGCTACTCACTAGAAGTTTAGGGATGAGAAAGATAGATACAGTCTCTGCTGTGCTGGTCATCTTGGTTTACCCATCCAGGTCTGCTCTCTGTCCTCCTCCACTCTGCCCTGTACCCTACATGCCGACCTGTATGGGATGCATCACCTGATCTCCCTGCCCTCTTGTATCTAGCTGGGCTCAGCCAATGGGAGGCAGGAGATTGGAGATGAGAGGAGTTAGAGGCTGAACCATTTATTCTCCTAGTTTCCGCTCTGCTTTTCTGTATACTGGCCAGGGTCTGCATTCTTCTGCCCAAGGCCACAGCCTGTTTCTCCTGGTATAGCCCTACCTGGCTCCAGTTTCTAATAACCACTATTTCTTTCTGCTTCTTCAGGCCTGGGAGAAGTAATGGCTTCTCACTCTCCCTACTTCTGGGATGCCTCAGACTCTCTATGAAATAATTGTTTCTGAAAATACAACATCTCTTTCCTGCCGGGACTCTGATGGGTGCATCTACCTTCATGTGAAGTATAGCCTGATGGCCATTAACCAAATAATTGCCCAAATATTTCATTGCAATTGTGATGCCTGCTACAATGTTCTGCAAGAGCATATAGCAGAGTATCTGACTTACTCTAGGGTGCTGGGGGTGATGAGGAGGGATTTCTCTTCAGGGGTACTATTTAGGATGAGACCTGGAGGGCTAAGGAGGAACTAGTCATGAGGTGGGGTTGATGGGAATCCAGCACTCCTACACTCCTAGACCTTGGGAGCTAAGGAGAAACGAGTCATGAGGTGAAGCTAAGGAGGAACTAGTCAAAAGGTTGGTGGGGGTGGAGCAGTACTCCAAGCAGAGGGAATACCATGTCTGAAGCCCTAAAGGCTAGAGGAAACTTTGTCCATTAGAAGAAGACTAGGAGGACAGGACCATGAATGGAGCCAATACGGCTAGAAGGGGAGGGAAGGGAAGGACAAGGAGACTGACCCTGCATGGATCCAGAACTGGGACTAAGGTGGCATAGGTGAGGCCCTGAGGACATGGACTATCAGGAGGCACCCACTTTCAGGATCATAAAATGCAGGGTTGGCCTTGGCAGCAAGCCCTTCCTTGAATTTTGTATCCTACGTACCGCACTTACTTCACCCTAGTCATGGCCTTACAGAACTCAGGCAATGACACCAGAAAAGAAAGTGTCCAAAGCTATATAGGCACAAGAACCAAGAGAAAGGATCTGAGCAGAGTGGAATGTTGAGTGGGAATAATTACAGAGAAAAAGTTCCCCTTGAGGTCATGGCCAGGGTTACTTTCCTGCTGTTGATATGTGACAATGTACATTGCTATTGCCAACCAGAGAAGCTCCTCTGAGGCTTTGGTGTCCAGAATTTTTATTGGGACTCTATCATATGCTGTCTCAAGGGCACTTATGTGGTTGACTTTTAGTCTCCAGCCCTGATACCAAGTGGCCCAGAGCTTCCATCATAAATCACATAACTAAACTGGTGATCAGAGAACCCCAGTCGAAGAAAGGCACTCCTAGCAGAGATGATATTTTAAGTATTTAAAGGTCACCTCCCAGTAGGTCCCCAATAGGGCAAAGGCACTCCTTTCTGTGTAAAGTTCACTCTTCACCACACATTAACCCTTTATGGAGAACTGCCTGAGTTGGCTGGCCACTCTCCAGGCCAAGGGGAAACCTTCCTTTGACTGTGAGCTCATAGCCTGGCTGGCTTGCATCAGTTTTTCAGAAGGAAGATGAAGATCCAGTTTTTACAGACATATTTATTGCTTTGTTTTATTAGAAAATTAACAAATGCACACAGTAAATTTTTCTAACAATACAAGAATGTATAATATAGAAAGTTCCCATCATACAGCACTATCCAGGAGGAAATATTTCAAGAAATAACTGTTCCTAAAAATTTTGGTTTATATTTTTCCATTTCTTCCTATGCATATTTTAACATATAAATATGTAATTACTTTTAACAAATATGACATACTGTACGTAGTGCTCTGCATCTTGCTTTCTCCCCTAACAGTTTATCTTAGATACGACATAGAAATGTCACCACATATAAATGAACCTCATTTTTTCAACGGCTGAATAGTATTCCAATGTGAATGTAACGCAATTTATTTAACAAATCACTTATTGATAGGCATGTAGGTTATTGCCATTTTTTTTCCTATCACAAACAACACTTTTTTTCTATTGCAAATTACAAATAATGAATATTTTTTACATTATAATTGGGTCCTGTGCTAATATTTCTGTAAGGTAAATTCTTAAGGGGGGAATTGCTGGATTAAAGGATATATGTAGTTTGCAATTCAATAGATCTTGCCAAATTGTACTCTGGAAAGCTGATCCAATTTATACTCATATTAACAATGTGTAAGAGTGCTGGATTCCCATCATCCTTGCCAACGGGTTGTTATTAATCCTTTGCATAAATCAAAATATTTAAAGAAAAACTAGCACTATGCTTTTCCCTTTTATGGAGGGATGGATGCCTATGTCCATCTCAATGACACGGACTGGCTCCCATAGGGGAGAGTGTTCTTTCCCCAGCCCCAACCTGTGAGGATGTGGGTGGCCCACAAAAACTGAACTCCGTAGTAAAGCAGTCAAGTGAGAGATTATTTCATAGTTTATTCACACAGATACTTGATTTGTGATTAAACATTGGAAACTTACTTCCCTGGACTTGCCTAATGTTGCCATGATTTTTCTCTGAGTTAGATATATTCGTTTCCAGTAGTGTAACACATTGTCACAAATTTAGCAGCTTAGAATGACAAAAAATTTGGGATGGAATAGATGGATCCTCTATTTAGGGTCTCATCAGGCTAAAACCAAAGTGTTGGGGGGGCTACAATCCCATCTGAGGTTTCGGGTCCTCTGCCAAGTTCAGGTTGTTGGCAGGATTCTATTCCTGGCAATATTATGACCAAGGTCCCCACTTTTCTTTCAGGCTGTCAGTGGGTGGTGCTCTCACCTTCTAGAAGCAACCCTCCAATCCTAGACAATGAGCCTGTAACAACATGGTAGCTGACTTCTTCGAAGCCAGCAAGAGAATCTCTCTCCAGTAGTCCATGAGAGTCTTATATAAAAGTGACAGTAATTTGGGAGTGAGTTTCTGCTCACTTCTATCCTATAATGTAACCAGATCACTGGAGTGACTATCTCATATTGTCAGGTCCTGCTCACACCCAGGGGAGGGGATTGTACAGATGTGAGGGCTAGCTCTAACCCAGCTCTAACACAGGGGCATAAATGGTGGGGGCTGTCCTAGATTCCCTCTTCATACCTTGTCTAACAATGGGAGCAGCTTCTGTGTGCTGGGCTTCAGAGGACGGTATGGGGAACAGCTGTAGACCCAGGGGGCCTGTCCTGTGGCAGGATAAATATAGTCCTCTATTTTTGTCTTTATGTAATTACAGTGAGGAGTCTCTGGTGGGTCATGCAAAATGGCACCAGTTGGACCGTCTGCTGGCTCTCACCCCTTTCTCTGCCTTTTCCATCTCACTTAAATGAATGCACCCAGGTGGCCATGATCACTCTATCTGGGTGGACATGAAACTTAAGATAGAATAAGCCATTTCTCCCTTCTGAAAAATTGGAATTAGCATTGAGGACATGCCTTAGTCGGGTGTTAGGAGGTACAGAAGCTGGAAGGTTGGAACGCAGGCTCGGATAGCTACTTTATACCACGCACAGAGACATAGGAATTTAAGTAAGAGTGAGAAAGAAAAAAACAAAAGCAAATAGGTGAAGAGAGGTGATGATAAAATGACCAAGTATTGTGGTTTGCCCAGAATGTAGGACTTCCAGGTCCAAAATCAAAATATCTCAGGCAAACTAGGATGAGTTGGCCATCTAGTGTAGTGAAGAGAGATTTAAGGGCCCCAAGGGGACAGAAGAGCCTCGCTGAATCTCGATGCTCTGTAGTGGTCTGCTCCCAGTCCTGGGAGAGATCTGGTTGAGTTCCTTGATGTGATTCCCATGGACCACCTTAGAACCTCATTCCTTGTTGTTTAAACTGGACTGGAAATTGTATTTCCAGGATGACTACACTTACCAACTGCCCTTGTCTTTATAGGGTAGCCCATATGACAGGCTCTTCCCCAATGAAAACAGAAGCAGATGGGACATGTAACTCCCAGTCCCAGGTAGTTGGCAGCCAGCAAATGACTGTGCTCTCTGTACTCTTCCTCACTCTGAAGCCACATGAAGAACTCAGGGGTGGCAGCATTGAAGATGGAATAGTCCAGATCCCTGATCACTGTGGGCAGAGAGCTGCCAGGGACAGCTGCTCGGCCCTCTCTTTTTGAAAGAGAGAAACTGAGCTTTCTGTATTAAGTCACTGAGATTTCAGGGTTTATTTGTCCCCACAGCCGAGTTTTCTGACTAATACAATGGGTTTCTGTTACCCTCAATCAAAAAGACTAAGACTACATAGGTCACCAGGAGTCTGCTGAAAGCAAGCTCAGTTTTAGAATAGCTGGGAAAGTTCTTATTTGGTCACTTGTAGAATGACCAGAAATGTTAATGGGCTACACCCAGGGGCAGGACCCAAGGTCTAGGGCTGTACCCTAGATTTGTAAGTCAGGGCTGGTCTGACTGCATCTGGCCTTGTTGAGATTTCTACCACCTTGAGGGCTAGCTCTAACCCAGGCAGATGACAAGGCCAGGAGTCAGACAGGAAACTATGGCCAGAGCAGGTCAGTCAGTACAGGTGCCTTGATTGCATTTGGGTCAAATAAAGTGGCCAGAGATCTGAGGACAGGGCCAGCCATAGACCAGCTAGGCAGCAGAAGTTCTAGGTACTATCTGCCCCTGACCATCTGCTCAGGGAAAGTTAGCTTGGTTTCTAGATCATAATGTTCAAAACAGACAATTTCCTAGAAACTCCCTGATTATCAAACTGACTCTGGAAAAAATAGAAAATCTGAATGGTCCTGTAACCTGTAAATAAGGAGATTAAATCAACAATAAAGACCGTCCAATGAAAAAAAGTACATGATCAGAAAGCTTCACTGATGAATTGTACTAAACATTTAAAAATTTAACAACAATCCTTCTCAAGCTCTTCCAAAAAATCAAAGGAGGGATGCTTCCTAACTCATCCTGGGAGGCCAGCATCAGCCACTGGTGTCTCAGCCCACCCAGCCTGCTGAGGTGACAGTGGCAGTATAAGGCTGGCCCAACACAGATGCAGTGGAGGCACTGTGCTGGAAGGAGCTCTAGGACAATTAGCTCTGGCCCTTCCCAAGTCCCCTGTCACATCCCTACCTTTACTGCTGAATGTGCCGTTCATGCTTCTCTCCTGCCTCTGTTAGTAATCCAATCCTTTATTTCACCTTCTCTGGGCAGGAACTCCTCCCCAAGTAGACCACATCCCTCCCATTGCTTTCATCTTCCCATGTAGACTTCTAGGCCTTCTCACATCATACAGTGCACAGAAATGCCCTGGGAGTTTGGCTCAGTGCAGATTCTGATTTCCCGCTCTGGGGTAGTGTCTGAGACTCTGCATTTCTAACAAATCCCTAAGTCCTAGCCATGCTTTGGTGCTGGGGCAAAATTTGAAGGAACAGCTGTTGAGCCCAATTCACATTGCTGCCTCAGGGAATTCTGGGAATTTCAACCATTGGAGCTTCGGAAGGCAGGACTGTTTAATCTGTGCTGGGGAAAAACAAAAGGCCCTTTCATCCTGCAGCGCAGAGAGGCTACTGGATGTGAGTGCTCAGGCACACATTTCCCCACCTACACCCCTAACACCCTCACACCTTCACATGCTACACACATTCACACACCCAACATTTGCAACACCTCCATGTACTACACAAACACACACACGTGAACAAACACAGAAGAATGGGGCCTGGTGACTCACACATCACATTGTTGAATGTAAGGCACTTTTTAGGTCAAAATTCTTCTAGCAGAAGACAGCCTTTTGACTAAGGAAGGGCTGAGATATTTGGCAGCTTGGAAGGGGCTTTAGGGGCAGAGGTGAGAAAGGTCAAGGTGGAGGCAAAAGTATCAGAGGACTTCAGGCTTCTGGGAGAACTGAAGTCTACCATGTTGACAATGAGAGACATGCAGAGCCTGCTCCCATCTGCTGGGCATTTCCACATTTTATCCCCTCATGATCATGATTTAGCAGATGAGGACACGATGGCCCTCAGCACTAGGCAACTTGCTCCAGGTGGCAGAAGCACTGGGGTTCCAGTGATGGCTGCCAAGAAACCATGTAACTGTTGTCTGTGTAAGCTTGGAGATTGCCCAGTGCGGGACACTGAGAAGTCCTATGTGTCGATGTCTTGCCTCGGCAAGGAAGAATACGCGGGGGTGGCAGTGGATGAGGTCAGTGTGGGGGGCCTCTGCTGGTACTGTGTGCCATGAGTGCTCTGTGGGGAAGATGGCTCGGGTGACAGGGCTTAGCACCATTGCTGTGTCAGTCCCTAATCCCTTGCATTTTGGAGGAACCAGCAAGATGCAAAACTGATGTGTGAGTGGGGTTTTAGAAATACTTCTGCTTCTGAGCATGCACCTCGACGGAGTTGGCACACCAAAAGCATTGGGGGAAACTGGTATTGTCTCATAGAACCTGTGTACAACACAAGGGGTGCCCCAGTGCTCTCTGGGGTCCAGCACACATGAGTGCATGTGTGCATATACACATAGAAGCACACATAACCCCTCTACACACACACACACACACACACACACACACACACAAATATACATACATACAGACATGCAGGCACACATATACATATACAGACGTAGAGATGAACAGACACACACACACACACACACACACACACACACATAAAAAGTCTCCTTTTCAGCCCTATGTCCTACATCCCTATTATTCATACCCAACACACAAAGACCTACAGAAGAATCGTGATTCATAAAACCATGATCACTGGTGGCAAATCAATATCTCACTTGAAAACAAAAATAAAAATCTTCCATTGTCAAATTTCCTTCAGCCTGTTCTAGTCCATGTTGTTTAATAACTGAACACCTGAGTTTGGGTCATTTAAAAATAATAGAGGTTTATTTAGCTCACACTTTTTGAAGTTCAAGGTCAAGGTGCTGCAGTTAGTGAGGGTCTCCTTGCTGGGTTGCCTCTTCAGATTTATCATATTGAGACACAAGGCAAAAATACTTGTGTCTATATTTGTGTCTCTGTCTCATCTCTCCTTATAAACCCAGCAAAATTCAATCATAGGGACCCCATCTGATGACCTTAATTCTAACTACCTCCTAAAGGCTCTGCTTCTTAATCCCACAGTTGGATTAAGTTCTCACCCTCCTAATCCCATCACAGCCAAATTTCATCATGAATTTTGGGGGACATAATCAAACCATAACACAAGCAAGTTACATCATGCAATCTCTGAGTTTGGCCTCAGAGCCCTGCACTTCCTAGCCATGTGCCATTGGGCAAGGTTTTCTACCTCTCTGAGAGTCACTTTCCTCATCTGTAATATGAACAGGGTTGCTATAAGGCTTAACTGAAATAACATATGGGAAGGAGCTCAGGAAATTACAAAGTATGGTATTGTTATGAAAAGTCAACAGCAACAATCACAAGGATGTGCTGTAGATGTTCTGAAAATGCCTGCCAGAATTCTGGGACAAACATGGGGCCTATGAAGCCATGCCTGTTTGTGGACCCTTCTTAGAAGAAATCTCCCCTCTTGGCATCCCAGCCTGGCCACTTGACATGGAGGAGCATGTAATCCCTGCCCCTCTGTGGCTCTCCTCACTGCAGCTGCCCTCTCAGAGGCAAGCACCAGACAGGTGTCACATTGCTTTTGGGGATTACGCTAATTATATGTTTATCTCTTCTGCCAGGATGCCTGGCATCTTCAAGAGCCTGGCTCCCACTTTCAGCTTCCCAGATTGGCTCCCCTCTGGAAGACACAGCCTGTTGTTAAGTTGTTACCATGGTCCCAGGGGTGCTGTTATGAGAAAGGGACTAAAGAGAGCTAACATAAATCTCCTCTAGTGCTCACAGCCTGCCCATGAACCCACTCGCTCATTTAGTGAGCAAATGTGCATTGAGCATCTGCTATGTGCCAACCTCTGCCCTGGGCTTAAGGATGCTGAGATAGAAAGATACAGTCCTGACTTTTAAGGATCACCAAGGCCAAGTAGAGAGACAGTCATGGAGCGTGTGCTGAGTGCTATAATAAGTGGAGCAATACCAGAGCGAGTGATAGCATTACCCTGAGGGGTTTCACAAAGGAGGCAGTGCTGAAGTAGAGACTTAAAGAGTGAATAGGACTTTGTCAGGTGTAAAAGGATTTGGGGGACAAGGAGGGGACTTTCAGGCAGGAATAGCATGTGCAAAGGCAAAGGGGTATCAGGAACTGGCAGGAAGCTTGGTGTGGTTGGAGCACCAGGAGCACTGATTTATATATATATATATATATATACATGCGCACTCACCAAAGAGACAGAGAAAGACAGAGAGAAAGTGGGAAATCACTCCTTAGGGGGGATGGCCATGCTGCAATCCTTTCTCTTCCATTCTCCTCTCAGTATCTTGGGCATACATGCACACGCTCCCAGCAAGAGTTTGAAGCCGTTATGTCTGGAACTCAAACTGTGATGGACTACATGGAAGGCCAGCGATGTAGCCATTATGCCTTCTGCTGGTCCCAGAGCACTGATATTCTAGTACTTATATGACCAATTATCTTACATTTGTCTGTCCTGATCCCCAACTAGACTGGATGTCTTGAGGGCAGAGACTGTAATATTTTGATGCAATTCTGTGTGGGTCAATAAACACTTACTGAGAAAGTGTTTTATGTAAGGCACTGTGTTGTTTCCTAAGGAGCAAAGACTAGGTCAGGAGTAGGCCCCTGCCCTCAAAGTATTCCCACTCTTAGAGGGGAGAAGAACATGCCCACTCGGAATCACAAAGCAAGGCAAGATGCACAGGAACCCAAGTGGAAAAATAGAGGGTTTGGGGAGTCTGAGCGTGGGGTAGGAAAGTGATTGATGTGAACCAGGAGGGATGAGGGACAGTTTATGGAAGAGGTGGTGTTGAGCTATCTCTTAAATGTCAAAAGGAAAGATGGTGGAAAGTTTATCTTTACAAGTGGAAGGGCTGGCATATGTGAAGTTCCAAGGTTTGAAAAATGCAGGTCATTTCTGGAATAATGATGGGACTCCTGTGGTAGTGATGTGGGCATAGCGGTTGTGTGTGAGCATGTAGGGTGGGAAGGGAGTTGGGAAGTAACTAACAAAGGCTACCCCTAATAGCAGCTACTATGGGCCAATCTCTTAAATATTGCATATATTTGCACATCTTTCATATATTAACTTGTGTAGTCTTTATAGTACTGCAAGGTAGATTCTGTTATATTTCCCAAGGAATCAGTGGTACAGAGAGGCAAAGTAACTTCCTGGAGGTCACTCAGCTAGTAAGCACTGGAGCAACAGCTTGAACCTTGCCAGTCTAGCTCCAGAATCCCTGAACAGCATGCTTCTTCTCAAGATGGTTCAATGAAATGCCACAGTTACTGCTGCCTGCCTGCCTGCTGCCATTTTCTGCCTTTTGCTGGCAGAGCCTGAGTTTGTTGGGGGTGTTTACTACTCCCCATGAGACTTCAGATTAAACCTCAAAATTGCTTTAAGCCAGTCCTGGTCATCTCATTGCCCTTGCCAGTCATTGGTTTAGAAGAGAGCATACAACCTAATCCTGACAAGTGAGAACTGAGAATTTCCTGGGGGACTTTGGGGAAATTGTTCCTCACTAACAAAAAGGAGACGCTCAAGAGGAAATGGCTCATCTTAGGTGGTGTGATATTACCATGTCTAAAAGTGATCCTTTGAACTGTAAGTCATTTTGTGATCAGAAGGGAGGCTACACCAACACGCTGAAGATGGTGGACTGGAAAGACAGAGAACCTGGGGTAACGTATTGAGTCACTGTGTGTACGAATTTTGGCAGTCCCCCAACTCTGAGTGTCATGCAGTGTGGGATCATTAACCTTCCTGGTTAATGCCACCTGGAGAGAGGGTTTCTCTTACTTGCATCCCAGGGCATGCCCTGATGCTTAAGGAGATAAGCCATTAAGAGATTTCTTGACAGGATCTAGCACGGTGTTTTGTAACCAGCTGCAACAATCTAGGAAAGAGGAACTTCAGGATCCCTACAACGCACTGATCATAGATTAACATTCCAATTTACCTACATAGGGATCACCACCCCACAACAAAGGTCAAGGATTGAAGGTTTCGGTGAGGGAGGCAGGGAGTCAGCAGTCCTGAGGCTTAGCGGTAGCTCCACCCTCAACTTGCCAAGTTACTTTGGGGGAGTCAGGCCCTCCTCTGAGTTTTAGTTTCCTTTTTGGTCAGAGGAGCTGGTGAGAATAGACATTCTTCTAGAGCCTTTCCAACTGATGAGTTGTCATCTGTCTAAATCCATTAAGCTATTCTACTAAAAAAAATTAAATAAATAAAATGGTAGCTGAAGTTGGGGGTAGTAGACGGGCAATTTATTTCAGTAGTTGCCTTTGTGTCACTAGGACTGGCTGTGATTTTTTTTTTTTTTTCCTCAACAGAAATGGAGCAGAAGGATATGGAGGTGTCCCATTTTCACAGAGAACAGGGAGGGGGAAATGTAGAGATAATGGAGTTCGAGGCAACTTCTCTCGTCACTCTCTGAGGACCGTGAAGAGAACACTGTTCCTTTCACTATAGGCATTGTCGAAGGGGGAGGGCAGACACCTAAGAGCCAGCTGCCATGGGTCTTTGGTGCCTCTGGCTAAAGTATCCTGGAGATGCCACAGCATCAACAACTCCATGGAGCCAGACGTGCTGGGTCGCTTTAGGCAGTAACATCTGCCGTACACTCAAATCCAAAGCAACCATTAGGCTGGATTTTTAAGATGTGAAATACTTCTTCAGAGGTCCTTTCTGAGCATTCTTTTGCCTGCCAGCCCTTACAGACCTCTTGGACTGGGTTTACTGATATTGCCTCTTGGAGGCTGGGCCTACCCCTTCCCATCCCCACCCAGTGCCATTCGGCTCTGGATGTTCCACCCAAGCCTCTCCTTCCTGAACATGCTCTGAAATTGCCTTTCCCCATTTTAAATCCCAATTTGCCCACGCCTCTGTTGTCTGAGTGGATTGGTATTGGATAAGTGTCAGAAAAGCAA
Organism: Tupaia belangeri chinensis; assembly: GCF_000334495.1. Taxonomy (NCBI): domain Eukaryota; kingdom Metazoa; phylum Chordata; class Mammalia; order Scandentia; family Tupaiidae; genus Tupaia; species Tupaia belangeri. The sequence continues at coordinate 3,609,769 of NW_006159716.1, forward strand.
TCTGATTTAACAAATTCACACTGAATTGTGAACGTCTGCTGGCTTTTTGCTAAAACCACCTTTGTCTTTCTTTTCCCTCTCCTACTTCCTCCTTTTCCTCTCTCCCTCTCTTTCTCTTTTTCCTTCATGAGAGAAAGTTTACCAGAACGAATGAACTTCTAATGGTCAAAAGTGATAAGATCACGTTCTGGCAGGGTAAAGCACTTTCAGAAAAGGAAGACATCGGGGCATATATACAACTTACTTTTTTGCGTGCCCGTTTTTTGTTAACCTCAAACACATCCTACAGAGTCAGCATGTAAACCTGGCTTCTAGAAGTTACAAGTCTAACGTGCTTACCCTGAGAACGTTAAAAATATCTTAAAGTTGACATACTCACGGGTCCGGGGGTGGGAGAAAATGAGATTGGGTGACTGTGATGGTCTTTGTATCATGAGGGAGAACGGATTGAAACGTGGGAGACTCGCTTGTGTAGGCGGCATTGGGATTTGGATCACGATCAGCCAGCCACTGTTCTAAATGCTTTGCGTGTATTAACTCATTAATTCTTTCAAACAGATCAGTGTGCTAAGCACTATTATTATCCTCATTTTACAGATGAGAAAATAGAACCACAGAGAGTTAAGAAGCTTCTTAGAGTCACGTCACAGTAGAGCCAGGTATGGAAGCCAGGCAGTGTGGCCGCAGAGTCTGAAGTCCATGATATCATTCAATGTGGTCTTTGCATCCTCGGCCTCATGCTGGCTCAAGGTGGCTTAGGACTCTGCCTTTGTCTGAACTTTTTCCTGTCCTTCCCATCAAAATGGCCTATCCCATTCTCTCTCTATCCTGTCTCACGAAATGAAAATGTAATTAGCCACCATCAAGGTAAAAAAAAAGTGTGAGCGTCGTACTTTGGTTAATGAGCAAACAATTTTCTGCTTGCTTGCTCTGTGTCTAGATACTGTGTGGAGTAGAAAGATCAATGCCATCTGGTCCCTCCCTCAAGGAGCTCACAGTCAAGTTCAAAAGATAAATGTAAATAACTAACATTGGATAGAAAGAGATGTGAGCCACAGGATAGGTTAAAAAAAAACCAAGGATGTGGATGAGATTACAGCCTGGGGGTCTGCTCTGGAGGGGGATGATGTAGCTTTGAGATTGACTTTGAAGCTGAGCTGAGAGGAAGGGCAGCCCTGCTGCGTGAGCAAAGGCACAGGGATGGAAAGGCACTAGCGGATTGGAGGGACGGGAATGACACTGTTAGGGCAGGACAAAGGAACTAGGAAGCAGAGCAGCCAGCAGAGAGCAGGGGTTGCCTTTTGCCAAACCAAAGCTGGGGTGCGGACTGCAGACTGAGGTTGGCTTTTATCTTCTAGGTGCCACAGGCACAAGTGTGCAGTGGTGGTCTTGATTCTCAGACTGGATTTCCCAGCTACCAGGGGGGTACTCAGCAATGTGCCAGATGACCTATGGCACAGGGTAACCACTGTGCATCTTCCTCGAGCAAGGTTTTTAATCCAATAGAGGGTGTCATAAAACATGGCTTTCATGTGAAAACAAATATGGGTAAAGTATGGCATAGGATACAACATTTGTTATCATTTTCAGCTGAAGTAGGAGCTTTCAGATGGACCATTTGGGGCTGCAAATGGAAGGAAATGACAGTCAAAATATTTAACAACCAGAATGAGCAGCAAGCAGTCACAACTGGAACAGCACGCTGCAACACCAGGGGTTAACTCTTAGTTCCTGGATTGTGGGGATGACTGGAGCCCTAAGAGGGCCTGGGGAGCCACCAGGGAAGACACTCATGGGCCCAGGGCAGCATCCATTTACCAACTGGCAGGGAAGTGTTCTAGGTTTGTTGTTTAAATTTGTCCACTTCTTTCATTAGAGAGAGAGAGACAAAGACAAGCACCCTCAGTAGGGTCTCATGCTGTGACTCTTCTCACTCCCCATCCAGCCTTTCCAGCCAGTCAGAATCATGGGTGTGTGTGCATGTGGCATGTATGAGTCAACCCAGGAACCAGTTCCATCTTCCCTGCTTCTGGCGTTGTAGAACACTGTGCTATTGTGGCGCCACCAGGTGGGGCCTAAGCATTTCAGTATTTCAACAACTAGCTGGCTATCTGCCCTGGCTACCCTCCCAGAAACCCCAGGCCCCACTGACTTTTATCTTCCACTAAATAGATACTGAAGGAAGGTTGGAGAACATTGCCCTAAGGGGTGACACCATGTGTAAATTAGGGATCTGAGGTCAGGAGGAGATTTTCCAGAGTACAGTACGACTCAAATCACAATGTCCAGACAACTCTCTCCTTTATCCCTTGCTGATGGTCTGACCTGCCAGGACTACCCAGGACTAACACGGCCAGGTGACTTCCCGTCTCTGAGCAATGGTTCTACAACACAGCCTTCCTGTAAGAGAGCAAAGTCCAGTCCATAGACTTCCAGTTTTACCTATAAGTATTTTTTCAAGTGCTTTGGAAGAAAAAAAATATCCACCCAGACTCTTAGCAATACATCAAGGATACTTGAATGCATTTGAAATATAATGAGTATGCAGCCATAAAAGATATGCCTCATAAGAATCTTTCGAAAGAAGAAATAAAACAAATGATCCTGCCTTTGTATCTTGCCTCTCTGAGGAGGCAATGAGTCCCTGGTGCTTGCTCCAAATCACAAACTCAGGTATAAATTACAATTAGTAATTAGGCTCTTGCATGGGAAGTGCCATTGTTCATGTTAAGCAGGCAGACCTCCCACCTTTGCCTCGGCTGCTTCAGACATTTCTCTCTCCCAGGCTTGGTGAGAAGGCAAAGGTACCCAGCTCTTTTCAGCTGGCACAACCACTTGCCAAGATAAAGCAGAGAAATGCTGCCCAGATTCCTCTAGCCTGTCCTATAGCCAGAGTTGACCATATGACCCAATTCTGGCCAATGAAATATCAGGAGCAATCTGCTGGGGTTTCTGGGAAAAGTTTTGTTCTCTTATAATAAAAGGGAAAGGCATGAGAAGGTGCTTTCACTTCCTCACTTCTTTACTGCTTTGAACACTGTCATACAACGTGAGAATGATGCCAAGAATGGTGGAAACGTCTTGTGAGCAGGGTAGTGACGTGATTGATACACTGAAGATGGCCAAATTGGTGGATAGAGAGGCCTGGGTTCTTCTTAATCTGAACGAGCCACTGCGCAACCCCAGAAACCACCTACCTCTGCAAGTTTTACTATGAGAGAAGGAAATTCCTGTTTTACCCCACTTTTAGATATGTGCTCTTACTTACAGCCCAAAGCATCCCATATTAGTCAGGATAAGCTAGATTTTGCTGCTGTATAGTGATCTACAAGTCTCCCTGGTTTAATACAAGAATGATTTCTCATTCCCGTAAAGGCAGTTGGACAGTATTCCATCATCTTATGACTATGTCAATGTGGCCTCCAAGGTCACTGAGGAGAGGAAGAGAATATGATGGGATTGCAGGGGCTGTGTTAAAGGCCAGGCCTGGCGTCACTTGTGCCCACATCCTACAGACAGGGCCACATCTCCCTTCATGGGAGCCTGAGAAGTGAAGCCTCCCAGAGGGCACACACAGTATTGTCTCGCCACACTTCCTAACTGGTGCTCTCTCTTGTCTAGTCTTCTTCCATCAGAAAGCCTTTTACTTACTCAACAAATATGTATTGAACTTACTTGTGACAGGTGAGCTACGGAACTATAAAAGGGAAGACTTGACTATCTTATAAACTATGGTGTTCCCAGTCTTCAGAGTGTCTGACACATGGAGACTCTCAACAGATTAGCAAATAAACATATATATGTTTATTAGTAAATGAACATATAATATGTTAAAATAAACATATATATTTACACATGAAAATACATCATATGTTTGTATATTATATATGAAAAATATATTATAGTTAACCATATATATGAAAATACATAATTATATTAATATAAATACAATGATAGACTAAAATAAGTGTGTATATTTATTTCAAATCCACATGTCATACCTATCTTCAAGGAACTTAGTGTCTAGCTGAGGGTCAGAAGAGTAGATAAGCTGGGTATAATAGGGCAGATGCTCTCATAGAGGCAGTAGTACGTTGTTGGAGGTGGTGTTCAGAGGGACAAAAACGAGCGTAGCCTGAAGAAATCAGGGAAGGCTTCAGAGAGGATGCTGCATGTGGCCTGGGTCTGGGAGGATGAAGAATTGGCCAAGCAGATAAAGGTGATGAAGTGGGAAGTCTGGGAACCCCATAGAGCGTGTACAAATGCATGACATTATGACAAGGCCTGGAGGGTGGGGACAAAGCCAACCATGTCTTGGTGTGTCTGCAGGGCAGGGTGAGAGTGAAGAAGGGCAGATTTTAGGGTTGGGACAGAACATCTAAGGCTGAAGGCAGAGGTTCTCAATTCTGGCTGCACATTAGAATCACTTAACAAAATACCAAAACCCTGGATCCAAATTAGTTAAACAAAATGATCTGGGCTGGGGCCTGATAAAAGACCTCTTCCCTACATTTCAAACCCAGAGAGGAGTTTTGTTCCCCACCTCCTCCCCCCAGTAATTCTAACGGGCAGCCAGGGCCAAACACTCCTTTTCCAGAGGTAGGTAGGAGACTGGTTGTAAACGGTCCTGTTTGTCTTGCTCAGAAATTGAAATGGAACCTTGTAGAAACATGCCTCTCCCCCTCTTTCTCTCACTGGACTCAGACTCCTTAAAGAGGAGCCCTTCAGTATTAGGTATGGGCATAAAAGAGTTGTCATGTTTTTTCCTTCGTTGTTCCTTCTTGGCCAAGCAGTCACCCTTTTTCCTTACCTGTGGCACCCTAGGGTCTGGAGAACAGCTGTGCTGACAGCTGGCAGGAAACTTCCAACCTTCAGAGGCTCCTGAGGCAGAGGCAGGGCAGATGCCAGCCTTCATTCCTGATTCATCACCAGGTATAGGGAGGCCTGTCCACACCCAGAGCTCCTGGCTCCTGGGCCTCACTCAGTGTACCAACAACCTCTTCTTTCATAGAATACATCCTGCCTTGTGCCCCGGAGCCCTTCACACCTGCTGTGGCAGAGGGCACATCTCTAAGATTCAGACCAATATTCTGGGTGTGATCATTTATCTACCCAATACATATGGGTTCTTCCACTTGTGGAATCCTGCTCGATAGAATGTGCCATTCAAGGACAATGTCCCTTTTTCTCCCTCCACAGCAAGCTCTCTGAGTTGCTTGCCTCATCTCATCACTCTGAACATGTTCCCAGAATGCAGACTCATTTTACTATCAGCCTACAGTGAATTTGCTGCAGGAATAGTTGTAGAGTACATTCCAATGCCAAGGAGGAGGTATTTTTGCATTTGCTGTCAGGTGTGGCAAATGGCTGCATCTCAGCATTCCAAAGTCTCTCTGAAATTCAGCCATTGGTCCTACTAGCTGCAGGGCAGACATGAAGCTTTAGTTTCTGGGCTCTGCCACAGATTCTGCCTTCTTGGGTTGTACTTTTGTCAGTTTGGACTTCCGCCGTTTGAATGATCTTTCCCCCCTCGTTTATTTATTTATTTTTTGCTCACTCATTACTCAGCAAATATTTTGAGTCTCTCCTCCTACTGTGTGTCTTCTTATTGCTATGAACTGATCACGTAGAGGTGAGTGGGGTCTCCACTCAAGGTGACTAGCAGCAAGTAGGCCACAGTGAAACCAGGATGGGGAGAAGTGGAGAGAGTGCAGTTGTAGATGGAGCTTGCTATGTGGACAGCTCGTGGTCCTTACCTCTCAGGTGAAGGTCACCTCCATGGAAACTAGACCAATGGTTTTACACACTGAGCTTCTTGGGACCTCTGCAGCCCTGCAGAGTACAAGAGGCTAGAGACTGAGCCAGCTCTGGTCCCTTATTCCCTCCTCAGCAATGGCAGGTATTCTTATATGTATTTTATATACTAGAGTTCTATGTAAAATCTTGTGATGGTTCATTTTATGTGTCAATTTGGCTGGTCCACAGTGCCCAGATAGTAGAATATTGTTCTGGTCATTTCTGTGAAGACTTTTTTTTTTTGATAAAATTAAATGGGTAGATTTCAGGTAAAGCCAAACACCTTCTAAATGTGTGTGGGTCTCATCCAGTCAGTTGAAGGCCTTAATACTGGGTTGTCGGAAAAGTCAAGATGTAGCTTTCTGTTTTTCTCTGCAAAAATGTGTCATGACTTTTCCAACAACCCAGTAGAATATACACTGTCTTCCCAGTAGAATAAACGTTGACTTCCCCCAAGTAGGAAGGAATCCAGCCAGCGGATGGCCTTTGGACTTGGGTTGCAGCATTGCCTCTTCCCTGACAGCCTACCCTGCAGATTTTTAGACTTGCCTCCATGATTGCATGAGCCAATTCCTTAAAATAAATCTCTCTTTATAGTCATACATCTCATTGCTTGTTTCTCTGAACAACTCTGACTAAGACAGACTTCATCTGGAAAAGTTTCACCT
>NW_006159716.1:3616263-3621537 GCF_000334495.1 Tupaia belangeri chinensis
GAGCGTCACAAACTACATTGCTAGAGGACCCTAAGGTCCTCTCCAGCTTCACCAGTTTGTAACTTCTAGGTGGCCTTGTCTTGACTTTAATCCTCTGCCCTTCCTCAAACTTTGGCTTTTCTGTCCACTCTGAACTTTTATGCCACTCTGACTTTGAATGTAACCTCCTCTCCGGTTCCAGGTGTCTGACTGGTTTGAACCTTGGTTATCTGGCTCCTGGCTTAATAGTCTAGTGATTTACTGTTTCCAAAGTATGTCATAGCCATTGTCTTATTTAAGCTTCATCATATCCATTTTATAGATGAGGATGTTGAGGTTAGGATGGCTTAAACAATTTGCCCAAGGGTCACAAACTAATAAATGACAGACTCAAGAGTTGAATGTCTCTGGGCTCGAAATCCAGGTGTTTTCCTCTGCCCCATGCTGTCTGTTGCATGAGAGACCTGTATCCATCTAGTATTCTTCCCGTGGAGGAAAGCTGGAGGCTCTACCCCCAGGGAAGAGAATGACTTGCCTCTGATTTCCAGAATGATCAGGTGGAAAGACCCTTGCATTTGTGAAAGGTGACCTCAGAAGAACTGCAGCAGCTGCTTGTTAAGCGGGCACCCTCTGGAGCTGGCCGGGTTTCTGGGCTTGCTGGCAGAGCGTCCATGATTCATGGCAATGTGGGGACTTTACGAGCCTGTGATAAAACAGTAATCATCAGCTGTGAGGTTGACACGAGATTATGGAGCTGCGCGGTTGAATTGAGTTACTGCGCTTTCTCAGAGCTATTCATGCAACCTAGCGAGGTATGACTGGTAATAGGGCTCAGGCTGGAGCTTCTCCTGGGATGGGAACTAGGGAGGGTGGGGCGGGGGTTCACGCCACTTCTGCTTCTGAGTTGGAACATCAGGGACTCTGTTGTTGCTGTGTGTGTCTGTGTATGTGTGTGTGTGTATGTGATATGTGCAGGGGACCTTGGGGGCTGAGAGAGAGTTGTTTGGTGTACTTCTCTGCTTAAGGAGATGCCTCACTTTCCTTTCATATGCTGTATCCAATCTGTCAGCAAATACTTTAAGCTACATGAGACTGGTCCTTTTCTCGCACTCCCCACTGCTATCACTGGTCCAAGCTGCCTTTACCATTCACCTGCTCCTCTTTCTTCCTCCCTTCCCCTCCAAACCCACAGTCTATTCTCAACACAATGGCAAGTGAGCCTGGTACAAGTTGTCTCTGTTCTGCTTTAAATCTTGCTATGGCTTCCTGTTTCCCTCAAAGTGAAAGCTGAAATGTACATAGTGGCTTATAGGGCTCTGTCTGACAGGGTTCCAGTCTCCTCCCTGCCCTCTTCTCCCAGCACCTCCCCTTTCGTGCACTCTGCAACATGACTAGCTCATTCTACTGGATCCAGGCTTTCCACGTGGCCATTCCCTCTGCTTAACATGCCTTTCCCCTAGATTCCCACATAGCTTGTCCCCCGCCAACTCCTGTGCTTTATGAGGCCGACTTTGCTTCCCTCAGCTATGTTCACCAACAGGGTATGTACCTTACATGGCTACCTCCCAGATGCTGCCTGGCAGTCACTTGACTTTAGAATTCATGTCCCTCACATGTCTTGGTTTTTGCCAGTCCCTGATACCCAATCTGAACCAAGGAAGGCCGTGTGGCTTGGAAGAGAAAACACTGACAGGTGTCTGGCATGGGGAACGTGGCTCACCTGTAACTCCAGCGGCAGTGCTCTGGAGTCTCTTGCTGCTGTTGCATTTCCAGCCAGTGGCTGAGTGTGCCAAGATGCAGACTCCTCTGATGGACTACTTAGGCCAAGGATTACAATTGCCTCCATGACTCTCACGACTGGTCCTGCAGTCTAAAAGGCTCCTATGCAAGCTCCCTCCCTCTCTCCTTCACTCCAGGTCAGACCCACATTGGAGTGTGGCATTGCTCCTGGCCTCCTCCAGCTTCCACCATGCATTTTATCTCACAGGTGTTGGCCCTCTGAGATTTTGTGCACATCTGGTCCTATCTTAGGGTCTTCTTCTTGGAGGAACCAGACTAATGTTCCTGCCTTTGGACCCAGGCACACCTGGTTTCCAGTCATGACTCCTCACAGCTCTCCCTTCTAGATCTGTAATTCGAGCAAATAATCCCTACCCCATGAGCTGATGGTGGGACTAAGCAGGTGGGAATAAAATGCCTGACTCGCTGATACTTTTCCCTCCTAGACTTGCTTTGTATGCACTGCCTTGCCGAGCTCTTTCTACCAGCCAGATTTGGGTTGACTCAGTGGCCTGCTCATCCCTTGACTTCCTGCTCCCACCAGTCTCAGCCCAGGCCAGCCAGGTCCTGTGGAATCCAGTCAGGCAGGTCCTGAAAAACACGGGCTCCTCTAGTCCTCTGTGCGAGGGTCTGAGCTCTTTGGGAATGGGGGGTCCCACTCAGGATGGCAACTCTTCAGCCTCGTGATCAGCAGAGGAGGCACCATTGCCCACATTTCTGCCACCCACCCTGTCCCACTAATGGGTATTTTAGAGGCGCTTTTCCACTTGAAGCCTTTTTTTTTCTATCCTAAAAGGGAAATTACTTGCTTAATTTAATTTGTTTAATATTCCTGTTTTTAAAAAAATGAGGTTCAATTAAGATACCCAGAAAAATCATAATGTTCATTTAATAGCAGAATGGAAGTTGAGTTCAACAAATGCAATTTTTTCCCTCTTTTCTGTGTTTTTTTTTAAATGCAAATCCAGCTAAATGAATTACTGATCTTTATTAGATGCTTTAATTACAAGTTGTTAATGGAAATATTACTGAAATTAAACTCAAATGTGTTAACCAAGGAAAAAGCTTTATGTGTCACTAAAATAACCAAATTTCAAGACTTTGTCGATATGGTCAATTGAAAAACCACCTGGGAAATTAGCCACTTAATTGTGATATAGCGTCAGACTTTCTACTTAGGACTGGTCTCTCTGAGGCTTGTCGTGGACAGACACCGTCCTCTGCCCCATGCTGGCTGTTGCATGAGAGACAAGATAAGATAATCGTTTCATGTGTGGCCAAGACTGTACATACGTGTGTGCAGACTCTGCAGCACAAAGGCTCAAACTGCTGGATGAACCAACTCTGCAAATGTCTCCGCAAGCGCTTTACACACTAGAAGACAAATGGAGCCCACACAAACTCTGCTAACTTTATAGATGCTCTAAATGAAAATTCAGAATATCCCCATGCATTTATTCATCAAAACCTTCCTGCATTTCCTGTCTTTGAACACACATTGACTACACATCACACGATCTGGCTTTGATGAAGCAGGCAAGGCACTCAGGTTTCTCGGTGTGCCAGAATGCCCTCTTCCCAAGGGATTGATGGTGGCAGGGGTGGCGGGTGTATTTCTTAGCTCTTCTGCTTCCCTCCCGTAGCCTTGTTGCAGTGGTGCTTTATAGAGCTCAGTCAGCTATTTGGGAAACAATCATTTTACTCCAAGGTAAGCCAGTGTTGTGGGATCGCTAAGCACCATATACTCCTGAGTCTCATGTTTTAAGCCAGCTTGACTCACTTGACATGAACTTGGGTCTCTTTGTCACATGGATACTGATCAGTTTCTTCTTTATCTTGTCCCTCGGGGCCATTTTGTCCTTTTTGGACTTCGGGTGTGACTTCTAAATCTCAAATGAAAACTACCCCTAGTGGGCTGCCTGGGCTGGCTCTTACAGAGATGCTTGTAGTGTGACATTTTCAAGCCAGCAGACCTGGGCTGAAGTCCCACAGCTCCACTTAACTGTCATTATGACTTAGGAAGAGTTGTCAGCCTCACTGAACCCCACTTTCCTTAGTTCTTTGATGGGATAATCACAGCTCTCCATCTCTCTTAGTTCTCTCTTTCAGGTCAGAGACCTGCTCAGTGCTCTCCTCTCCTAAAAATACCCTTAGTGACCCAATGTGCTACCCTCTTTCTTTCCTTCTTGACTATCTCTTAAAAGCTTAGTCTGCCTTCCTGTGCCATGTCCTCTCTTTCTATGCACTCCTCACATCAGTCAATGGTCTAGTGACAAGCAACAGAACCTATTTCAGCTAGTCTTTTTTTTTGGAGAGGTTTTCGCTATAGGGCGTGTGCACTCGCCAGACAGACAGAGAGAGACATAGAGACAGAAAGCCAGAAATCACCCCCCAGGGGGATGGTCACACCGCAATCCTTCTCCTCCATTCTCCTCTCGGGATCTTGGGCACGCACCTTCACGCGCCCGGTGTGAGTTTTAAGCCACCGGGTCCAGGACGCGAACCGCGGTTGACTACGTGGGAGTCCAGCGACATAGCCATTACACTAACTGCTGGTTCCCCTATTTCAGCTAGTAAAAGCAGAAAATAAATGAATAAAATGATCTTCCAGAAACTCTGTAAAGCAGAGAAGCCTAGAGTCTGCACATGGGAGCGGTGTCCAAAGCCTATCATTGGTCTGCGGCACAGGAGGCTCTACCAACCTAGACTCGGGCTGGCACCACTGATGATGGGTCTGGAACTGCTGATACCTCCCTGCCACCCTAAGCAGGACACAGACTTCCACAACACCTGGTTCCTCACCTTGCTCTCTTCCAAATCCAAGCTTCTCACTGATGACACTGATTAATGGAGTCTAGGTTGCATGACTGCCCAGCTGCAAAGGAGGCTGGAAGAGAAAGCCTTTCCTTAGGGAAGAGGGAATCACATGTGAGAAGTTCACCATGCATAGGAAGGGTGCTGAGAGCATGCTGGCAGGTGTGATGAGCTTTGTCACAGGCCTTGCCCACTTACCCTGGGTCTTTAGCCTCCATCCACATCTCTACAGAAGTACTGTGGGGAGACACCATGCTGGGTGTTTTCTTGGTACCCCCATGTCCACCCTCCACCCACTTCTACCCTACTCCCTGCCCCAAGGCTGACCTGGAGGACCTGCATTTTACCAGTTGCTTCATCTGCCTCTGGCTTCCTGGTGGGGTGGCCAGTAGGGAACCAGGGCTGGAGTCAGGAAGGAGGAGGAGATCCCCAACTCCCTGCCCTTAGAGTCTCACTAGGCTGCCTGTGTGTCTTCATCAATTTCCCAGTTCCCCTTGAACAGCCCTCCCTGTCTCAGGCTTTGTTAACTTTTCCCTCTTCTAGGTCCCTTTGGCTCAGAGTTGTAACTTATCTCCCTCTTTTACCTCTCCCAGGGCACTACAGCTTCCTTGGGGCTTCTCTATACCACGCCTTACTGTTATCAAGACTGTCTTTATTAAACACTCCTTACAATGTCCAATAGAAGGGTGCCACCTATTCCTG
>NW_006159716.1:3621568-3643895 GCF_000334495.1 Tupaia belangeri chinensis
AGACTGAGAAGACAGTCACAGTGACCTCCACTTTGCCAAAGCTTGTGGACAATTTTCAGTCTTAATCTTCCTAACCACTTGACTGCATCTGATATTGGGATTACCCCTTCCTTGATAGCCTATGCTCTTTGGGCTTCCAATTCTGGCTTTGTGAGCACCTCCTCTTCTATCCAGCCCATGAGCACATATATTTCCTGGGGTTTTGCTTATGGATTTTCCCTCTTTTCTCTATATAGATGAGCACTCTGTAGTTGAGCTCATCTACTCTGTTAGTTTAACCCTATATTTTTGCTGATGTCTCTCAATTGTGCATCTCCAGCCTTAATCCTGAGCTTGATTCCAGTACCTACCAGATGTCCCTTGAGAACCATGAACTCATCAAAGACCACCTTGACACATCATCCCCTTCCACCAACCAGCTTCTTTCTCATGTTCCAAATCTTAAAGAAAACAACACCCTTTAATCACCCAGATGGCAGTCTGGAGGCCACTAGGTGCCTTCTTCTCCCCCCACTGCCTTTCCCTTTCTAAGTGGTTCTTGACCCAATCCTCTCTTCTCTAACCCTACTACCAGTGCTTTGACCTGAGTCCTCATCATATCTTAAGTAAAATATTGTAGTCTCTTTCTTCTCAGTCTCCTAAAGTTCAGTCTTGCCCATTGCCCTCCTTGTAGTCAGAATTATGCTTCTAAACTGCAAAATAAGAGAGGACCTTCAGTCCTCTGAAAAATTGAGTCCTCAGTCAGGCCCACAAAACCTCCTATAGCTTCACCTCTGTCCACCTTTTCAGCCTCATCTCATGCCACTCCTTGTCTCCAAGGTTATGCTCTAATAAATTGACCTGCTTATAATTTCAAACACAAACTGCACTGCTCCACATCACCATGACCTTGCATGTGCAATGTCCTCTAACTCAGAGCTACTTCCCCCCTTTTTGACCCATCATTTGCAAAGCCTTTAAGGCTCGAAGCTCAACTACTAGGAAAAGGGCCTCCTGGGCTGACGTTCCAAGTGTGGGGAGACACCATTCTATCTTTGCAGTTAAGAGAGGACTTCAAAAAGTTTGTGGAAAATGGAATTAAAGAATCAGCTCATTTTGATACACAATTTTGAAATGCATAAATAGTTTTTTCATAATACTTATTTTCCATGAGCATTTTGAAGACCCTCAGTATCACTTATATTGATTTTTTTTTTTTTTTTTTTTTTCTGTTACTCCCGCCAGACGATAATCTTCCTGATGGCAAGGATTACCTTGACATCATTTCCAGTGCTGAGTGTCTGGCATATGTTTATTGGTCTGAGTTGAACAGAAATGATCAGATCAGTTGGGTCACAGAAGCTCACTAGTTTTGATATCCTAAAGTTCTCAGAGACAGCATCAAAAGAAGGCAAAGGTGGTTTGGGTTTCCTTGATGAGGTCCTAGGAAATCAAAGAACGCTGAAGTCCCTCTCCTACAAAGATGAGATCACATTGCTGGGCACAGTAGCACACACATCCTAGAAAAGGCAGTCCAGGTCTTGCCACTGGCCTGGGTGCCTCATTCCAGTTAGAGTTACGTTTCCTGTCACCCTCCCATCTTCCTGAAGTTCTGCCTCTCTGACACTGTCCTCCTTTTAGTTCTCCCTCCTAGGAAATTTTGCATATTTTCGAATTTGGAAAAGGCCATAAAGCATTCAAATTCAGAGCCAGGGCTTAGAAGTCAGACAGGCCCAGCTTAACATCTATCCACCAGCATTGTGACCTTGTCAGTTCCCTAACCCCTTGAACTTATTTCCTTATCTATAAGGTGGGATAGTAATTATTATACCCAGATCATGGGGTTGTTGTAAGGATTAAAGGAGATAACGGACGTCAAACACTTAGCTCATGGGCTGGCATCTAGACAGCAGGCACTGAACAGAGGCTGTTATGAAGGCTTAGTCTAAATCCCACCTCCCCTGAGAAGTCTCGGGTGACTCAGAGCCAGCCTACAATAGTTTCCTTCCTCCGATGAGTGTGAGTTGGGTCCCAAACACTCATTCTGGCATTTAGTCATGTACCAGTTTAGAGTGTTCATCATCCCCCCACGTGCTAGCCATGTCTTCGTTGCTTGTCTTGTCTCCCCCACTAGACTAGGCATGACGAAGATCATGAGGCAAGTAATCTTGAGCCCTTGCAATCACCTTGGTGGGCTCCTCTTCTCTCCTTGATCAAACACCCTTAAGCACAGGACTGGGATGGATGAGGCAGGAGGTCTATTTATTGAGGAGTTTGTCATGAACTGCATGGAGGAGACAGTGGAAGGGGAAGAGAGCTGTTCTCATGTCCTCTCCTGTCACAACCCCCTCCCTCGGGGTGGGGGTTGCTGAATAGTTCCTGGAAAATGCGTCATTCGGATGCCTCCAAGGGAGGCTGCTCAGGAGACAAGCAGGGCAGTCATTCCTTCTGGCTTCCTGATGAAGGTATCTGGACTTAGTGTAGCCCTGCTCCTGGATTGGAAGGTGCCAACACCCAAATGTTCACTCCTGGCATCAAGGAAACACTGGCGTTCAATGAGCACTGGGTCCGGGGAGCTAAAGCAAGCGTAAATCTTTAGAGAAATCAGAATCTGGGAAGGCTTCCACTGATAGCTGTCTGTGTGCACTGAGTGTGGGCCCCTGGTATGTTTCTGTCGGTGCATATTAGGGTTCTGATCCAGACAGCATGAGGACAGAAATGAAAAACGCTGACTTCCTATAGGGAGTGAGTAGGATAGTAGTTGCTATAGGTGAGGAAGAGCTGAGGGGAAGGGGAAAAGACGGTGGTTAATGGATACAAAATCATACACAGGAGGGAAAAGTTCTAGCTTTCTATAACACAGAGAGCAACTAGAGTTAATAATGCATTGTATGCCATTACAACGAAAAGAGGATTCGGAATGTTTTCACACAAAATAATGTAAATGTTTTAGATGATGAACATGCTAATTGCTCTGATTTGATCATTACACATTTTTTTTAGTATTTGTGTGCTAAAAAAAAAATCACACTGTGCCCCATAAATTTGTACAATTTATACATGTCAAAAAACCAAACCAAACCAAACCTGAATGCACTTAGCCTCCCTCTTGAAATAGGTGTCTCCCCTGCTCCCCAGTTTTGGGCTGCAAAAGACAGGGCCCTGAAGGAGATTCATTCATTTCAGTAGCAGGGGTTGCAGAGTCCACACATGCCCATGTAGACTCGTGGACGTGGGCTCTCCTCTGTTCAGGGAACACATAGCCCTCCTCCCGTTTAGGGCCAAAGGGGACAGAGCAGAGCTTGGAAACATCTCCCTTCTCCCACATACACCTAGAAGCTCAGATACTCATCCCTCCCCTGTCCTCACTCTTCCACTTATACCTGGAAGCTTCTGGCTCCTCCAGCTCTGGGGTAGAGGATCATCACAGCCTCCACTCTGAGCCCACAGTCACAGCTGCTCTGTCACGCTTGCGGAGGACAGAGCCTCCCACGCACCTTAACTGGATGTGAAAAGTTAATTCAGGTATAAACGTGAAGGCTTAATGAAAGGAGAGGGCTGTGGATTAATTATGCTTTTTTTCTGCCAAGGTAACAGCATGCACCCCCGCGCCCCTACAGCCGTCCTGCCTCTCCACTACACCTGCTGTGCTTTGGCCTCTCTCAGGCACTTCCCTGGGCAGAAGGGGCCTATGCCTTCCCTGCCTGCGAGGTGCCTGGGGGCTGGGGTGGAAGAGGGAGAGTATTAATTATGGCATTTTGGAGACGGAATTTGCAGAGAAAGCAGCACATAGATGTGTGCACATGTTGTGCTCTCACCAGCCAGCGAGTCAGGACCCCCCACTTAGCTCCCCAAATGGCCCTGCCTTGCTGCCTCTCCTGTGGCGTGCTCGACCCCCCACTGGGTGCTGAGGGGATTTAAAGAGCTGTAAGGCAGGCTCCTATCCTCAGGGTGCTGTTACTATTACTGCTGCTACGACCACCTACTACACCATCTTCACCATCTACTGCACATGCCCAGGGGCAAGGCACTGTACTAGGCACATTATGGGTTATTTCATTCCATCATGTCAGTGATCCAATGGGGTCAATTTTCTTGTCTCCATTTGGCAGATGAGAAAAGAGAGGCACAAAGAACTAAAACTAAATTGTCCATGGTGGCATTGCGGGAAGTTATCACAGTGGGTTTTGACCCTGAGTCTCTCTGACCCTGAGCTGTTGTGCTGCCCCCTTGTGCTGCTATTTTTGTTTGTTTTCTTTATCATACGCTTTAGGGTGCCTGTGTTTGCTGGAGAGAGACAGAGATAGAAAGAGGAAATGAGATGGTACTTCTAGGAGAGATGGCCATGCTGCAATCCCTTCCCCTCTAATCTCAGGATTTTGAGCATGCATAAACACATACTTGGTGTGTTTTTACAAACTGCCAGGTCCAGGACTCAAACCACACTGTCAGCCATGTGGGATTCAGCACCTTAACCACCACCACTGACTGGCCCTATTAACTGCTCTTTAAGAAAAGGCACAGCCGGGACCAGCAGTTGGCATAATGGCTATGCTGCTGGACTCCCATGTAGTCAACTGTGGTTCAAGTCCTGGACCCGGTGGCTTAAACTCACGCTGGGCGCGTGTACATGTGTGCCCAAGATCCCAAGAGGAGAATGGAGGAGAAGAGATTGTGGTGTGGCCATCCCCTCTTCTCCCCCCAGCCCCCGCTTTCTGTCCCTCTCTGTTTTTCTGGCAAGTGCAAGTGCCCTATAGCAAAAGCTCTCAAAATAAACAAATAAAAAGACATAGCCTTGAAGATGGAAATCCTCAGCTCCAAATATATACTTATGTGTGTAATTCCGCTCTGCAGGCAACATACAATGGTTGTTAAAGCTCTAAGTAGGAAAACTGTGGCAAGCTTGGGTGGGCAGGAAGCAACACCTGCTTTAAGATGGGCTATTAAAAACATGGCAGCTTCCTTCTTTCTTTCCCCACCTCCAGGATCAGCACAGGTCCCCTCCCTACCCTCTCCACCAGGACTCTATTCCAGGTTTACATTTCTTTCATGATGGAAGAAGAGACTCAGCCAGTTCTCAAGACCTGGAGAAGGAGGATCCAACCAATATGCGACTTTCCTCTCCAAGTGAAACACCTGTCAGAGATGACCACCCTTCATGCCATGATGGAGCAGAAATGGTCTGTGTGCTCTGATTCCCTTCCCAGAACTGACGGTGCCGAGAGGCCTGTGGGAATGACCTTCACTGCAGGCTGTGCCTGGGAGACCGTGCTTCTGCGTCTTTTAGAACAGGAAATCTCCAGGGGCTGTTGAATCAAGGGCCTTTTTTTTTCTCCACAACTGCATTCGTGTGCTTTGCTTTCATTCAAAGAGTATGCGGGGCAGCTGCTGCTGGTCAGGCACCACATGGAAGTCTCAAGGGCAGCTGCTGTGGTCAGCAAAGTGGCTTTCTAACCCAGAGAGCCACGGCTACACAGGAGGGTGGGAGGAGGGCAGCTGGTGGAGGTGAGGTGCAGAGAGGTCAGGAGACATGCCCAAAGTCTCAAAGTATCTCACCCTAAGCAAAAGCCCAACCCCGCATTTCTAGGTTCCCAGTGCAGGACTTTGATTCTCAGAGGCTGAACTTCACACTCTTCCTCTCTGGGTGCCCCTTCAGCTCAGGGAGCTCATGGACAGGGAGGGGGAGCAAAGGGATTCCCTGTGACAGGTGGAGGTGGGGCAGCACAAGTGAACGTGTACTTAGTAGGTCTCACTGTGGAAAGTGAGCTAGATCTTGTAATCTTCATGCAAGGAGATACTGACATCATCCTCATTGTACATAGGTATGTACTTATAATTAGTTATGGGGCGCCTTTGCTGGTCAGGAGAGAGAGAAACAGAGAGAAAGGGAAAAACAGAAAGCACCCGCTGGGGTAGGGAGGTCGGTCACACTAAAAACCCTTCTTCTCCATTCTCTTCTTGGGATTTTGGGCATGCATGGGCACGTGCCCAGTGTATTTTTCAAGCCACCCATTCTGGGACTTGAACAGGACAGTTGGCAATGTGAGATCCTGCAAGTGTCCTAACCACCACACCACCAGCTGGCCCTCATCCTCATTTTAAAGATGCAGAAATTGAAGCTTAGAGAGATAGTTTGACGTGGAGCCAGCCATGGTGACACAGTAGTGACACACTAGTTGGTGATCCTGAACCCACGTGGGGAAGCCCCACACTCATGTCCCAGAGCCTCCCTGTGTACACTGGGCGGGCTAAGGTTGGCATGGATCACCATGAGAAGACTCTGTTGGGGGTCCCTTTCTGTGTGTCTGACTATCGCTCATAGAAGAAATGTATGAATGATTAAAAAAAAAAAAAAGAAAAGAGGGATAGATTGACTTGCTTAAGGCAACTGAGTTAGCCATGGACCTGCAGTGGTAATGTAAGGCATCTGGTTTGCCTACAGCAAGGAGGCGGCCTGTGTCTCATTTGGTGCCTATTTACCCTGTGCCAGGCAGCACTCCTCACTGGGGGTACAATGGTGACAGACGGACTGGGTGCCCACCCGCAGGGAGCCCTCGGCCCCACAATACATGGCACAAAGCAATTGTGTATTTTGCTTAGCTCCGAGACCCTACAGCAGCAGCTTACCACCTGGCTGCCAAACAGGGTCACCCAGGGAGTAGCAAAACATAACAACGCTAAGCCCCCACGCAGGACCAACGGAGCCTGAGCCTCTGGGTTCAAATCAGTATGTTTCAAACCCTCTCTAGGTTCTGGAAATTGACTGTAAGCCTGAGACTCTCAGCTCTACAGCCTCTAGGAGAGTACTTTGAACAAAGCAAGTCTAGAACACGTATCTTAAACTAAAGAATCTGGGGAATGCTGTGACCATCAAGACTGTACTTTTGAGACTAGTGGCGTCCCCCAGGAGGTGGGAGTGGCGGGCAGGAAGGGATGCTGGGGAGACCCCAGACACGTGTCCTCTCCCAGATGACAGAATGGAGGTAGAGCAGTGACAGGTTTAAGTGAATTATCTCAAGGTTTCTGCCTGTCATCTGCCTGGAAAGAATGTATTTATTCCAGTTTCTAAAGAGGAGACTGCTGCCAGAGTGCCTTGAGATGTACAGGTAAAATTTAAAGCGCTAATTAAAATACATAAAATACAGCATCAAACAATTAGAGTGGCAAGAGGTAGCCTGGAGAAATGACAACCCTGAGTGTGATTCTGAAGAGGCCAGTTTATGGGGGAAGGCCTCACCCCAGGCACTGAAGGGCCAAAGCGAAGGGGAAGTGGGTGTCCAGAGGCCCCTACTCCTACTTAGAGCATGTTGAGAGTTGATCCGTAACCACAGGGAGCCCTAGTCTGAGGCTGGGAAGACTACCTCATCAAAGGTTTCCATATTCAGTTGCGTGAGGCATAAGTTTATTCTGGGCATAAGCACCACTAGAAATGTATGTGTAATCGTGGTCTCACTGGAAACTGTGTGGAGGCCAGATCTCAGACCTTCAGAAGGTTGTGTTTGCTATATATCTCCTTTAGAATTATGATATTATAAACAGTTTGTCAAAAGAGTATCTTTGTATCCTACCTTCTAGTTAAAAGGAGACTAAGAGTATGTTTACCAATAATAATAAAAACTGATAGTTATCATTTTGTGCCAAGGACTGTTCTAAAAAGCTCGTGCATGATAACTCACTGAATTATTACAGTGGTCCAATGAGTTGGGGATGATCAGCCTGTTTCACACAAGAGGAAACTGAAACCCAAAACATTAACTCCCTGGAAGTCTCATGGCTAGTGAGAATGCAAACCCAGATGTGCTGACCCCAGGGTCCTTGCATCGAAGCAAGTGACACCTGAGTGGGTGTTGGGGCTAAATCTTGCTGGGCACTCTTTGAGGACCTTTGAGCCTACTGATAGCCATGTGTGTAGACCCCACCCTCAGGAACTGTGACCTGGGCCTCAGTTTCCCATCTATAAAGAGGGAGTTGGGTTGGATAAACAGGGAGTACACACAAAATCACTTGAAGAAGCTCTTTCAAAATTCCAATTCCTGAGAACATGGCCTTGAGGATTCTGATTCTGCGGGTTCTGTGTGGGACCTCTAGAGGGAGGTCCTTCAAAAATAATAAAAGGAAAACCATAATACGTACTGTAGCAAACCTTACTAGCTCATATCTTCTGAGCAGTTTCCATGTGCCAAGTGCTTCACAGGGATGATCTCATGGTATCATCGCAGCAGTCCTATATAGACAAAGTCATTATTATCCTCATTTTTACTAAAGTTTATTTACTTGTTTCTTCCATGAAAAAGACAGAGAGAGAGGGACCAGCAGTTAGCATAATGGCTATGTCGCTGGACTCCCACGTAATTGACCACGGTTCAAGTCCCAGACCTGGTGGCTTAAACTCACGCCGGGTGCGTGTGTGTGCATGCTCAAGATCCCGAGAGGAGAATGGAGTAGAGGAGATTGCAGCATGGCCATCCCCCTGGGGGATGATTTCCTGCTTTCTGTCTCTCTGTCTTTCTCTGTCTGTCTGGTGAGCGCACACGCCCTATAGCAAAAACCTCTCCAATAAAAGACCCTAAAGAAAAAACCCCCCAAAAAAAAAAAAAAAAAAAAAAACAGAGAGAGAAAGACAGAAAAAAAAAAAAAAAAGAGAAAGACAGAGAGACAGAACCCCAACAGGGCCCAAACACCAGGATCTACTCCTAGCCTCATCCAGTTCTGGGTCATGGTCAGATGTGTGCCTGGAATACTCAAGGCGGTGTCCAGGCATGAACCTGGAGCCTTTCCATGTGGGTCAGCCTTGTAGAGTATTGCATTTTACCATGTGCCATTGACTGGCTCCTATTCTCATTTTAAGATGAGGAACTGAGTCTTACAGAGAGGCAGTGGCTTTTCAAAGATACCAGCTAGTAATTATCATAGCCAGGATTTGAGGGATGGCATTCATGCCACACTGCCCACTTTCTTTTTTAACTCATTGCTCTACCCTCTCTCAAGTCTTGCTAAATGGGCAATAGCGATGGGACTTATTTCTACAGCTGGTTGTACTGGGGGGGGGGGGGGGGTAACTCAAAATAGCTGACAGACTAGCAACCAATCAGAGTTTCTCCTCAGACTTTGAACTGAGAGACATTGAGAATTTAGGTGGCTTTGGCACTAGGAGCAATAAGGTTAGAATTTGGGCCAGAGTTGGCCCCATGGAACCTCAGATATATTGACACTGAATTCATGGGATGCTTTTCAGAGGAGATTGGTTTGCAGAGCAGAAAATGGAGCAGATGGACAGAGAGAAGAGAGACCAAGAAATGGGAATGAAAGAAACAAGACTGGGGACTAGCAGTTAGTGTAATGGCTATGTCGCTGGACTCCCTTGTAGTCAACCACGGTTCAAGTCCCAGACCCGGTGGCTTAAACTCACGCCGGGGATATGTGCGTGCGTGCCCAAGATCCAGAGAGGCGAATGGAGGAGAAGGGATTGTAGTGTTTCTATCTCCCTTGGGGAAGTGTGGCATCTTTCTGTCTCTCTGTCTCTCTCAGTCTGTCTGGCGAGCGCACGCACCTTATAGCAAAAACCTTTAAAAAAAAAAAGAAAAGAAAAGAAACAAGATTGTTGGATGCTTTCCCAGCCCCCTAGAGACCCTGCACTGTCTGGAATTAGGATCTGCTATGTTGTGACTATCTCCTCCAAAACTCATGAGGAAATTTAATTGCCATTGTGATGGTACTAAGAGGAGGGATCTTTAAGGATGAGTAGGTCATGAGCCCTCTGTCCAAGTGAATGGATTAATTCTGCTATCATCACAGTGCATTAGCTATGTAAAGAGTAGGCTGTTGGTAAAGGACAAGTAAGGCCTCCTTTTCTCTGTCTCATGGGCTTGCCTGCTCTTCTGCCTTCTGGGATAATGCGGCACTAGGGATAATGCGGCACAAGGACCCTTGCCAGATATTGGTGCCATGCTCTTGAATTTTCTTCCTCTAGAACCATGTGCCAAATAAATCTCTATACTTTATAAGTTACCTAGTCTCAGGTGTTCTGTTATAGTAGCAGAAGACAAAGACAGGATCTCTGCTTTTTATCGGCGTCTTTATAATAATAAATCCCCTCTATTTAAGCTAACTCCATGAGTTTCTGATCTTTGCAGTTGAATGATTCTCTGAGATACTTGCCCTAACTTCTCTACAAAGTTTTTAGGATCAAATTAGATAATGTATATGAAAGGACTCGACGACTTGTAAGAAATGACACCAATTATGAAATATCTGGAAAACAGTTCTAAGCTTAAATGTAGTCAATGGATATTGCTGCAAGAAGAATTCAGACAGGAGATTGTGGGGAAAACTTAATTAAGGAAGCTCTACAGAAGCAGTAGTTCTTCACAGAAATGTGTAGAGATACAGGATATGAACGGCAAGAGAGAGAGAAGGAATACTCTTCAAACAAGGTAAAGACCACATGAGCAACACAGGAAAGAAGGTACCTGAGTATGTCCATGGTGGTAGTGGGGTGGGGTGCAGGGTGCATGGTATGGGATTACTATGGCTATCTAGCAGAGATTTAGTTTGGGCAACTCCAGTGAGTTGATGTATGTGTGCATGTGGGGGTGGGTGTGCACGCACGTGTGTGTGTGTGCACATGTGTGTGTGTGTGTGTGTATATGTATACAAGGCAATAGGGAACCTATTATTGAGGTTATTGAGCAAGTATTTATAAAAAGGCGAAAATGATCTGATGGATTAGTTTGGGAGGGTAAGAGGAAGCTAATAAAACGATATTGTAGTCTCAGAAGGTCTGGAAAAGCATTCAGAAAGAGAGAGTTGATGAATAGAATAACCAAGACTAGGTAATAGATTGCATGTAGGTCAGCCATTCATTCATTCATTCATTCATTCAAGAAACTTTTGTTTTTTCCTTAAGACAATGTGTTGCCCTGCCTCAATCTCAAATAGGTAGGATTGTAGAAACATACCACTGTGCCTGGCCTTTGGGTTGGAGCCAGGCCTCACATATAGTCTTGACTTGTAGAGCAAAGTGTCTTAGCAGTCCACTAAACCTCTGCTGGGCCTCAGCAAACTTCAGTGAGCACTAACTAAAGCAGGCACTATTCCAAGCAGAGGCAATCTAGAGGGAGTGAGGTAGAGAGAGTAGAACAGGTGTGGTTCCTGCCCTCATGAAGCTTACAGTCTGGTAAGGAAGACAGACACAACAATGATACAAACCAGTAAGAAAGTATAAATGGTAAGAACTTGTTATTGGGCTTGAGCATATTGGAAAGGGTACGGAGGTGGGTCAGGGAAGGCTGCTCTGAGAAAGTGAGGTTTAGCTCTGAGGGCAAAGTCACAGTGGAAGTGTTCTAGCTGATGAGCAAGTGGGACTACATTCCAAGTTGTGAGAACGAAGGCTCTGAAGCAGCTGGGACAGACAGAGAGCAAGGATGGGGTAGGGGTGGGGGGATCTTGGTGGAGGAAAAGGCTAGGAAGGTTGGTGAGGCCACATGCTGCCAGGCCTTGCAGGCTGTTTGAAGATTTGGGTATTTATCCTGAAAGCTATGAGAGCATCTTAAGCAGGGAGGACTGGATTTGTGACCTTAGAAATCCATCCTTCTTGAAATGTGAGAACAGATAGGAGTGGGTCAAAAGAGGATTCTGGGAAGCCAGGTAAGAGATTTTGGCTGAAGACCATGGAAGATGACCCTAGTCTTTTAGGCACAAAAGGATTGATTAGAACTAGTTAGGGGACTGACAGACATGAAGAGAAGGCTCTGGGGACCTTGGTGATTGGTCGGGTTCTCCTTTTCCCCTGTCATCATTCCTTCAGATCTCTTCTCATGCTGGAGAGATGGGTGACAGCTACTTTGGAGTCCCCTCTTTACATTTACTCCCCAGAGAAATGAGAATTCTGGGGAGGAGCTCTGCGTGCACTGGGTCCAATCACTGTGGCTGGGGATAAGGCGAGGCAGAAGGACTAGGCCTGACAGCCCTCGAGGAGTGGACGGAGCATAGGCAAAGCCCTTCTCTAAGGGAAGGGCTGAAGGACTGGGGAATTCTGCTGCCAGAAAATGGCAGGCGGAAGAGGAGGAAATAGCTGTTTAGTGCAGAAGCTGTCACAAATAATCTAGGTGGGTAAAATCATAGCCTTAAGAACATATTTATTTTTGAAGGATGATGGGAAGGACAGGGACTAGCATTTATTAAGTTACTCTGTGCTGCGCATTTCGTTGGTCATTTTCCTTATCTTCATTGTAGTCTCATGATGTAAGACTCCTCTTACAGATGAGAAAACTGCAGCTTGAGAGACAAGGTTGTTTGCCTGAGGTCACACAGACCATCAGTGGAAAGCGTGGAGTTGATTCTGGGATTTGGGGGTTAGTTCCAAACCCCATGCTTTCTTGTCTCCTATGTAGTATCTTCCCAGAGAGGGAGTGTGGGTAGAAAGGATAATATTGGACTTTGACATAACTTTCACATCAAGGGCAGCTCAATCAAAGAGAACAGCCTTTACCCAGGCTTGAGATCCTGGCTGCCACAGAGGGCCAGGTGTTCACACTAAATTTGAAACCGGACAGAGATCATTCTGACAGGCTCTGAGGGAATGTGGATCCCCCATGAAAATGGAACTCTGTGGACTGTCTACCTCCTTTTTCTCCCCTATCTTCACTCCGGCAGGGTTACCTGAGTGGCCTAGTTTTTGCTGATCTTCTAATTAACAAAAGCGCCAATTGCTTGATTTTTTTTTTAATTCATATTTTAGGAAAGGAAGCAAGATGATTTTGCACAAGTTTGTCTGATTGCTGGATTAGCGAGCGCCTTCCAACTTGCTTAATCCTTATTTAATCCCTTGATTAACCTGGTTCAGCTCAAAACAGCCTGCACCTAAGAAATTCAGGATAAAAGCTATGTTTTCAGGAGTTAAGCACCAGCATTGTGTTTATTCTTTAATGTGACCAAATTGTGCCTGCGTCTGCAATGAGAGGGACAGACATACAAAACAGCGGCTGACTGGTACAGAACTCAAAGTGTTCCAAATCTTGGAAATAATGCACGGGAGAGCTGGAAAGGGGCTTGGACTTGGGAATGGAGCCAAGATGAAAGTGTGACTGGAGCTCTGGTGGAGCAGTCTGCTCAAATCACCGTCAGTGTCCGGGAAGGAAACAGATGCCCAGATTCCAAGTAGGGAATTTGTAGAGAGCTTAATAAGGAATCTATTTAAAGGGAGGGATAGAAAGACCACAAAAATGGTGCAGTGACAGGGCTAGTAACAGCGGGGTTGTTCTCACTCTTGGATCTGAAGCGCCAAGGAGGAGGGAACAGAGGCAGAGTGAGGCTACAGAGACATCTGACAGATGTGTGACTCTGCAGTTGAGGACCCTGCAGGATGGGTGCTAGGAATGAGGACCCTTAGTATTCTTCATTGCCCAACTGCAGTTAGAAGCTTCTGGCTTAAGGGATCCCTCCCAGAACAGCCTCCTAGGGCTCAGACTCCAGTTGGGGGGGAAATGCAGAGACCAAATGATGCCCAGCATGACTCTCTGCAGCAATCCCCTTGTACTCTCTTGCTCTTTGGTTATGTATGGGCTGTGGAGAAAAAGCAATGGGTGGGCCCAGGTGAGGGCATGGTGGTTAAGGCATGGGATCCCACATGGCTGACTGCATAGTTCAAGTCCCAGATCTGGTGGCTTGAAGAACACGCCATGTATGCATCCATGTGTGACTGAAATCATAAGAAGAGAACGGAGGAGGGGAATTGCAGAATGGCCCTCCCCCCTGGAGAAAGTGCCTTCTCACTTTGTCTTCCCACCCTGCACCCTGTGAACACATGCACTTTCCAGCAAATTAAAACAAACAACAACAAATGTGCGGATGAGAGTGGAGATGAGCTTCAGTCTTGGTCTTTGCTTTCTGAGCCTGACCTTCCTATTTCCTGCACGTTGGGCCAGCCAGCTGCGTAGTCATATCCATCCCTCTCTTACCTTCATCAAAGCTTGTTTGTCTCTTGGAGCCTATTAGGCAAAGGGAACTAGCCTGACAGAACAAACCTGGCTTAGATGTGTTCCCTTTGCTGATCTCATTCATACAGAAACAAAAGCTAGGTTCAGCTTCTCAGACCCTGCTTTGCACCTCAAAGGAGTTTGAACACAGCTTCTGTGAGGACAAGAAGAATCCACCTGATTCAGGTGTGCCAGACCCGCCTTGCCTAACACCTCTTTTCCAGGACCTGAGACTGTCGGGGTGGGCACCATCTGCAGACACTGCCCTCCTTTCACTTCTGACTCTTGCACAGGCCTGGGCTTCCCTGCCCCTTCCTCTCCTGACTACTCTCTCCAAACTTGCTCACTTCTGAGGCACTCACAGGTTCAGGCTTTCCCTAGGTAAGGCTCTGGGAGTAGGGGTTCTAGGCCCACTGGATTGTGATGAGCCCCAAGGGAAATCTCTTTGTAATTCCTCTTTCTACCATCTGAACCAGAGCGGCCAACGTCTCTGGGAAACAAGTGTGGTTGGGGAGAAAGCAGGATGCTCCGTAGAACCTTCTAACCTTACCCCAGAGAAGCACTGCTGAAAAGTTAAGCATAACAAATCCTTGGCTCTGGAAACAGAGATCATTAAACCCAGGTCCTACTTTTAGGATTTTGGAAACTGAGATCATTAGAATCCGAAAGAAGCAGAGAGATCACCTAACTCAATGGTTTACACCAATTTTTAGCTACAGAATCTTCGATTTCCCACACATTGCATCTTTTGTGGATTCCAATAGATAGTGGATAAATAAATGGCAGCTTCTCTGGTTGAAAAGGTGGAAGAGTTGGAGCACTACTCAGCCTCTGGCTGTCCTGAGGCCTCGAAGGCTCCATGTGGCCGCGTGGTCAAAGCCCCGAGCTAGTCAAGCCCTATGGGAACACTGAGATCACAGAGACTTGTGTTGGCTGGTTTCTGGCAAAGAAGGGACTGCACCGGGAGCCTGAGCAGCCCCAGGCCAGGGGCGTTCCTTCTCAGCTGTGTAAGTCCCTGAGGGCCACATGCCCAGGGCTAGGCTATGTCATCCTTGGCCCAGTCCTCTCCCTTGTCTACCAGATATGCCCCAATAAGTCAGATCTCTGGGGGTACATCATTGTCTGTGATGCTGAGCTGAGCAGGTGGGTAGTGTAGGACATCTAGGGCTTGAACCAAGCTCAGATGCACCTCTCAACTTTTTCTCCAGCTCTTAGATCACAATTGCTGAGCAATCTAGAGTTTGGGGGTCACCAAAGGCCCTGGCCATTTTCTGTCATGTTCTTAGACGGTGCTTTCCTCCCTTGTCTAGGAAGCTTCTGGTGACCTGGCCACTTGGCTGTGTCTGAGATCTCGTGTGAAGTTCCATTAATATGCCCCAATAAGTCAGATCTCTGGGGTACATCATTGTCTGTGATGCTGAGCTGAGCAGGTGGGTAGTGTAGGACATCTAGGGCTTGAACCAAGCTCAGATGCACCTCTCAACTTTTTCTCCAGCTCTTAGATCACAATTGCTGAGCAATCTAGAGTTTGGGGGTCACCAAAGGCCCTGGCCATTTTCTGTCATGTTCTTAGACGGTGCTTTCCTCCCTTGTCTAGGAAGCTTCTGGTGACCTGGCCACTTGGCTGTGTCTGAGATCTCGTGTGAAGTTCCATTAGCATGCAGGGCCAGTGCTAGCAGGCTCCACATATTATTTGCACAGGTTAAGTATTCCTGATAAGGCTTCTTGAATCAGAGGACTGAAATGAACTTAATTAGAACTCAGAATACTCAAGGTGGAGATAAAAGGCAGCGCGTCCAGGTCTTGGAGGCAACAAACTGGGGGTGGGGAGAAGAGGGGAGAGCAAAAGGAAGAAGCAGTGAGAAATCTGTCCCTAAGCCACCTTTAAACACTTCCTGTGCAGGCAGGAGGCTGGAGCCAAGTTCTGGTCTTCACCCAGGGACCTGTTTCCCACCAGCCTTAACCTCAGACCATCTCTTTCTCTAGAAAATGGTATAGAATCCATACATGGGCATGCAGGGCGGGGGGTAGGGGCAGCACAGGTGTGAGCAGAGGGGCTGGGCTGGATGGCACAGGAAGGAAAGGGAATTCTTATTCCAATTTAGCAAAGCCTCTGTTTGCTTCTGCCATCATGATTTCTCCCAGGTTAGAGGAGGAAGGCAGTCAGCCACTTTTTAAGCTGGATAAGAGGGTGGAGGGATGAGACCTGGATAACTCCTTCAGACGGTCAGCTGGTTCTGTCTGGCCACCTTCTGACCCCTATGCTTCCTGGAGTCTGAGTGTCCCCAGGGTGGGAAAGCTAAAGAACCCCTGCCAGCTGTGGTGTGTAGAGGCTGTGGGTGCCACACCCAGGTCCCTGTACGTGCTCACGGCTCCTGTATGGGGCGGGCCAGAGGTGCCTGGGAGGTAAGGACTGGGATGGCCACAGCCTACGACCATGGGAGGAGGAAATAAACACCCCAGTTTCCATACCTCTCAGGTGGACCAACCCTCAGGTATGTCCCCCACAGCACCCCAGAGGTCCCCAGTGGGACTGAGCCCACGTGGCCTACAAGGTCACCAATTCAATAATTCGCCCTGACTTGGTGCTTCCCTTCCCAACCCAGTTCTGTGGCTCCCTGGCTCCTGGTCCAAATAAAGCACTGTACCCAAACCCTGTTGCAGAATTTCCTTTGGAAGGCTCAACCAGAGACACTTACAAATAAAGACTCTTCAAAGACTGGGAGGCTGTTATTGTTCTTTCCTCAACTGTCTCTTCAATTTATGCTGAAAACTCATGGCTCCTGTTATTTCTGGCTCACCTCTCTTATCTCTCATCCCATTGAGTCCCCAGGGGTGTGTCCTCATCCTGGCCTCCTTGGCTTCTTTTGCTGCCCCTGGTGGTCTTCCTATCACTGACTCAACCTTGTCAGCTGTCACCTGTCACCACTGTCTACTCCCTGTCCCTTCAGTCACGATTCAGGAGGCAGCCTTAATTCAGGTTCAGTTGCCCAGGCAGCACTCGGGTGCCTGGGACTGTGGGTCTGTAGATTTGCAGGTGTTTGTGCCTTCTGTATTCCCCCACTCCCACCCTCCACCAGCAGCCCTAACCTCTGCCTGGTCTGAGCTCCAGTCTCCCTGATCTGCCTGTCTCTTGAAGTCTTTATTTGCTCTCTGCTTTGGTACAGGTCTTGTCTCCCCTTCTAGAGGGAAAGGTACTTGAAGGCAGAACCTAAGTTGGATTCATTCTGTACCTATCCTTGGTCCTCAGATGCGCTTCTCTCCCCTCCCCTGCTCTTCTCTATATTGTGGGGCTTGACCCCTGCAAGCTGTGCTTCTCAGCCTCCCTAGTCAGCTTGACTGGCTTCTGGGCTCCCCAGGAAGATGCTCTGATGGAAAGTTGGAGGGTGGGAGGAAGGGAGAGTGTTTCTCCCTCTTGGGCAGAATTTCTGACTGTGCCTGCCTTTCCTCTGGTTCTGGCTTTCTTCTAATAGACTTACCCTATCCCAAGTGACCCCAACCCCTGGAAGCTGCTAGTAGCACCTCGCTCTTTCACCTGCAGCCCAAGGAAGGCAGTGGCTCCCTGATATTGATAGTCTCTGTGTTGTGTCACTCTCCCCTGCTTCTCAGCTTCCCTATTGTCTGTACAACCAATTTCCTGCAGTAAAGTCCCTTTGGTTCAAATGCTCTTGGAGTGATTTCTGTTTTCCAGGTAGGCCCTGATTGATTCAGATTCCAGAGTGATGTAACATGTCTGAGTACAGATCTATGAAATGGGGGTAATAACCAAAGAGCTATGGTGGTTATACCAGGGCTCTCAACAAGTTCACGGAAAAAGCATATTATGAAAAAGTCATGCCTGGATTTCTAATTCTTCTTATTATTTTTGCAGCAAAATAAATGGGTACTTTAACATGAACTTTTTGAAGTCCGTTCACTTGAGCCAATACCTGTAAAGAGTGGAATACAGAAGACAGCATCCGGCATGTGCTGGGTGCTAAATAAATGGGTGGGTGTTATTCGTACATGATGTTGAACTGCATGTGTTCAGTGAACTGTGCGTGTGTGTTAAAAGTGAGCTGAACTGATAAACCTCCGTGTAACACAAAGGGAGGGATTCAGGTCTGAGAGCAGCTCTGTGTACCCGTGTGAAAGGGTGGCCTAAGGGTAAGCACACCAGGCCCGAGAATCTATAGAGTGCTCTCATTGAAAATGCCCCTAGTCACCTAATTCTCTCCTTGTACAGCCACCGTGCCCTTTGAAAGCTTAACAAATCCAAGGGCCTGGAGGACTCTGGGGACAGACAGTGGTTGTCAGCCTTGGGTCAGGGGAGGTTGGCATGTCAGGGAGGTGCTTGTCTCTGCTGGAAGGACAAGGCCCTCTGAGTGGCCAGAGGAGCAGGAACCAATTGCCCAGAGCCTGTGGTGCTGTGCAGGCCACACAGAGCTCCCCGGCAGAATCAATGGATGCCATTACATGGGACCGAATCTCCCGACCCCTCAGCATAAACACCCCTGGACCAGGCCTGGCATGACTCATGCAGGGCTTCAGTCCTCGGGCATTGGCAAGGAGCCCCCAGCTCCTCTGTGACCTGCAGAGACATGTAGAACATAAAGCTAACCGGCTCACTCCTGTCACTGTAGGAAACTGAGGCCCGGGTAGGGGGTGTGACTTGTTGCTGAGATAGAATTAGAACCCAGGTCTTCTGATTCTACTCTTTGCTGCATGGGCAGGGTCAGCCTCCTCCGAATTTTCAATAAAAATGGGATGTCTCAATAAAGAAAACCACTCGTTACCTTCATTTAGATTTTTTTCTGTTGGCAATACCTATTTCCTTTGTCAGAGGGGGGATAGCATTTTACAAATATGAAGTCAAGGTATTTCAGTTCCTCCTAAATTGTATCTTCATGCAGCCTTCCTCCTCATGGCTTAGCCATGAGATTTGGCATCCCGGTGAAGGAGAGGGTGGCCCTATTTTTGAGCCAAGAATCCATGGAGCAGGTCTAGGGAATCTGACAACCACCATGAAGCTCCAATCCTGGCTCACTCACTGTGACCCTGGGTGAGGAATTCTTCTGTCTGAGCCTTTTCCTCTGCAGCCAGAGGCTGTCGTGGCACCTCCTTTGTTATTGTTTCCTTCCTCAACTGTCTCTTCAGTTTATGCCAAAAACTCATGGCTCCTATTATTTCCGGCTCACGGCCCTCCTCCCTCATCCCATTGGTGCTGAGCCTCCTGGAGGCGTGGTCTTATCTTTTGTAGAGAAATCATGGGAGGCACAGAGTAAGTGCTTCACACACTGTCAGGCCTATCAGGCAAACAGAGCCCACACCCTGAAAGAACATGCCAGTGGTATCTATCTCACCCATCAGCAGTGAAAAGCCTGCTAAACACAGGGATAGACTGCCCACCCCTGCCTTGTAGGGCCTCCAACCATACACACCCAACAACCTGTTCATGGCCAGATATGCCCCTCCTTCCCAGTGCCATAAGAGCCTCTGCCCATGCACTGAGGTGCCATTCTGGAGGGCAGGATGGAAAGAATGATAGCAAATAGGAAGATTAGCACTTTATCCATGAGAAAGGGAATAATTCCTTAGAAGATAGTTTAAACCATTGAATAAAACCTAGATTACCATATTGGATTAAAATGTGGCTGTCTCTTCCCTCATTAATCATAGCACATGAGCATATAAGAGACCTCCAGTCAGCTAATAGAAAATAAAAAATGTGGGGGCCAGCGGGTGGTGTGGTGGCTAAGGCACTGGACATTCCCATGTGGCCGAACACAGTTCAAGCCCTGGACCTTGGCTTGCTCTCTCATTTTCCTCCTCTCTCTGTGTCTGTCTTTCTCTAGTCAAATTAAAATAAATGAATAAAAAATAATAATTATTTTAAATTAAAAAAATAAAACGTGGTTTCTCTGTACATCTGATGGTCCTCTATGCACATCTGTGACCTTGCCACACATCTATTATCTTGCTGGATTCCCATATGGGCTGGAAAGTTGCCATAGTGCTGAGGGTCAGCTTAGAGTGGCCATATGGTACAGAATGGCAGAGGCCATGGCGGTGTGCCTGGAATCATCTTTATTATCACCATTTCCTCTGCCAGTGGCTCTGGAGGCCTTAGGCTCCTGCTGTGCTGGCTTCTGAGCTGTGCTGAGTCTGGTGAGGAAGGTGGATGTAACAACACTTAGGGAAGACAGCTTGGGCTTTGGAAATACCCATACCAGACCTGGGAGGAAATCCCAGACCTGTTGCATCCCAGCCACGAGTCCCTGGAAAAGCAACCTCTCCTCTCTGCACTGTGAAATGGAGACCATGATGGCATCAGTGCATGGAGGTGAGAACCAGAGGCATGTGTGGTGCATTAGCACAATGCCCTAGGCACAGAAGGTACCCGGTAAAGAGGGGCAAATGTAAGAACGAGTGAGTGAACTGGCCAGCTGCAGAGATTAGCACACACATGTGAGTCCTCCTCTGAAAGGAAGCGTGATGTCGGGTTTAAGAGTGAGAGCTCTGAAACCAAGCAGCCGGGGCTCAAATCCTGACTTGGTTACTTACTTGCTATGGAAAATTTACTTAATCTCCCCAAGCCTCAGCTCCCCCTTGCATACATTGGGAATGAGGATAGTGGTATCTATCTCATGGGGTTGCTGCGAAGATTAAAGGAGTTGATATAGAGAACCCTCTCACAGAGGTGCCTAGCACAGAGTAAGTGCTCTGTACATGTCAACCACAGTGATGTTGTTGATGTGTGTGTGGATGCCCTTCCACTCCTTCCCTGCACTGTGCCCAGCCCTGTGGTAGGTCCTGTGGAGGATATATGAGAACCGTAAGACATGACATCTGGCCTCAAGGAGCTCATTGAGGAGGCCAGATGTTCATCCCTGAAGCAACGATTCTCAGGGCGGCATATGGGCTGAGTAACATTAGTACAACCAAGGACCCAGGGGAAGAGCAGATCAAAGATGTTGCAGGGAGTAGAGGAGCGGGGTAGAGGAAGGTGGGGCCGAGCAAGGCCTTGGGGAGATGGCAGTGCCTGTGTGTACTCATGGCCTGGGCCAAGTGTGCGCTCCAATTCTCACATGCCTAGTGTCTCCCTCACTGGGCACTGGGAGGCACCTCAAAATGAAGCTGCTTAGGAGTGCAGACATCTGGGTCTTTGTCTTTGCTTCATCTGTTAAAGAACGGGAGACTTTGAATGAGTCCCCTGCTGCCCTGAGCCTCAGTCTCCTTAAATGTAAAATGAGAATAACATCTAGCCTTTCAAATTCTCAGGGTTGTCAGGAGGATAAAATAAACTTGAAGGAAGTATCAGAGAGATTGTGACAATCTTCTTAGGAATTAGCCAATGTGCTGCACACCAGTCCTTGAAACTATGGAGGAGAGCTCAAATGAATGATCCTGGAAAGAAGGTGGAGTACTTTCAACCCTGCTTTTGGGAGGAGGCAGTCTCATCTCATCACAAGGGCCTGGAGATCTACTTTCATTTTGTTTTATTTATTGATTTGGTCTTGCCAGAGGATGTATATGTGAGACAGAGAGAAGAGAGACAGCACTCCCACCCTATGGGGCATGTGCACTCTGCAATCCCTTCTTCACCTCTCTAACTTTGTCTAGATTTTGTCCTCTCACATGTACCCCGCATGTTTTTCAAGCAGCCAGGGCTGAGATTCAAACTACACTGGGCCACACGGGTTCCAGCTGTCTGTGCACAGCTACCTGCACTGTGGGGCCGGCCCTCCTTTTGCCTTCATTGATAATTACTACAAAGCCTTGACATTAGCCATGAAGCATCTAGCTGGCTTCAGATTTTTCTTCCATCACAGGTATCTGCCTCTGGATGTCACAGCTGGTGAGGACAGGAGCACGGAGCTGGAAACTCCTTGGTAGGGGGGAAGAAGACATTGCTGCCCATGCCAGCCTTCTCTGCTGAGTGGTGCCATTTCTTCTCTGCCCCATGAGATGGTGGTCAGGGGTCCCCACTGCCTACTTGTCCCTGATGAGGCACCCAACTCTGCTCAACAGTTCCCCCATTTTCTTCACAGCTCATCTCTCAGCCCAGAAATCAAATTTAATCACCTTCTATCCAGCTTCTGCATTGCGATAAATAGTTGTGGTATGCTTCGTGGTCTTATCTTTTGTAGAGAAATCATGGGAGGCACAGAGTAAGTGCTTCACACACTGTCAGGCCTATCAGGCAAACAGAGCCCACACCCTGAAAGAACATGCCAGTGGTATCTATCTCACCCATCAGCAGTGAAAAGCCTGCTAAACACAGGGATAGACTGCCCACCCCTGCCTTGTAGGGCCTCCAACCATACACACCCAACAACCTGTTCATGGCCAGATATGCCCCTCCTTCCCAGTGCCATAAGAGCCTCTGCCCA
>NW_006159716.1:3643960-3649501 GCF_000334495.1 Tupaia belangeri chinensis
AAATAGGAAGATTAGCACTTTATCCATGAGAAAGGGAATAATTCCTTAGAAGATAGTTTAAACCATTGAATAAAACCTAGATTACCATATTGGATTAAAATGTGGCTGTCTCTTCCCTCATTAATCATAGCACATGAGCATATAAGAGACCTCCAGTCAGCTAATAGAAAATAAAAAATGTGGGGGCCAGCGGGTGGTGTGGTGGCTAAGGCACTGGACATTCCCATGTGGCCGAACACAGTTCAAGCCCTGGACCTTGGCTTGCTCTCTCATTTTCCTCCTCTCTCTGTGTCTGTCTTTCTCTAGTCAAATTAAAATAAATGAATAAAAAATAATAATTATTTTAAATTAAAAAAATAAAACGTGGTTTCTCTGTACATCTGATGGTCCTCTATGCACATCTGTGACCTTGCCACACATCTATTATCTTGCTGGATTCCCATATGGGCTGGAAAGTTGCCATAGTGCTGAGGGTCAGCTTAGAGTGGCCATATGGTACAGAATGGCAGAGGCCATGGCGGTGTGCCTGGAATCATCTTTATTATCACCATTTCCTCTGCCAGTGGCTCTGGAGGCCTTAGGCTCCTGCTGTGCTGGCTTCTGAGCTGTGCTGAGTCTGGTGAGGAAGGTGGATGTAACAACACTTAGGGAAGACAGCTTGGGCTTTGGAAATACCCATACCAGACCTGGGAGGAAATCCCAGACCTGTTGCATCCCAGCCACGAGTCCCTGGAAAAGCAACCTCTCCTCTCTGCACTGTGAAATGGAGACCATGATGGCATCAGTGCATGGAGGTGAGAACCAGAGGCATGTGTGGTGCATTAGCACAATGCCCTAGGCACAGAAGGTACCCGGTAAAGAGGGGCAAATGTAAGAACGAGTGAGTGAACTGGCCAGCTGCAGAGATTAGCACACACATGTGAGTCCTCCTCTGAAAGGAAGCGTGATGTCGGGTTTAAGAGTGAGAGCTCTGAAACCAAGCAGCCGGGGCTCAAATCCTGACTTGGTTACTTACTTGCTATGGAAAATTTACTTAATCTCCCCAAGCCTCAGCTCCCCCTTGCATACATTGGGAATGAGGATAGTGGTATCTATCTCATGGGGTTGCTGCGAAGATTAAAGGAGTTGATATAGAGAACCCTCTCACAGAGGTGCCTAGCACAGAGTAAGTGCTCTGTACATGTCAACCACAGTGATGTTGTTGATGTGTGTGTGGATGCCCTTCCACTCCTTCCCTGCACTGTGCCCAGCCCTGTGGTAGGTCCTGTGGAGGATATATGAGAACCGTAAGACATGACATCTGGCCTCAAGGAGCTCATTGAGGAGGCCAGATGTTCATCCCTGAAGCAACGATTCTCAGGGCGGCATATGGGCTGAGTAACATTAGTACAACCAAGGACCCAGGGGAAGAGCAGATCAAAGATGTTGCAGGGAGTAGAGGAGCGGGGTAGAGGAAGGTGGGGCCGAGCAAGGCCTTGGGGAGATGGCAGTGCCTGTGTGTACTCATGGCCTGGGCCAAGTGTGCGCTCCAATTCTCACATGCCTAGTGTCTCCCTCACTGGGCACTGGGAGGCACCTCAAAATGAAGCTGCTTAGGAGTGCAGACATCTGGGTCTTTGTCTTTGCTTCATCTGTTAAAGAACGGGAGACTTTGAATGAGTCCCCTGCTGCCCTGAGCCTCAGTCTCCTTAAATGTAAAATGAGAATAACATCTAGCCTTTCAAATTCTCAGGGTTGTCAGGAGGATAAAATAAACTTGAAGGAAGTATCAGAGAGATTGTGACAATCTTCTTAGGAATTAGCCAATGTGCTGCACACCAGTCCTTGAAACTATGGAGGAGAGCTCAAATGAATGATCCTGGAAAGAAGGTGGAGTACTTTCAACCCTGCTTTTGGGAGGAGGCAGTCTCATCTCATCACAAGGGCCTGGAGATCTACTTTCATTTTGTTTTATTTATTGATTTGGTCTTGCCAGAGGATGTATATGTGAGACAGAGAGAAGAGAGACAGCACTCCCACCCTATGGGGCATGTGCACTCTGC
Organism: Tupaia belangeri chinensis; assembly: GCF_000334495.1. NCBI lineage: Eukaryota > Metazoa > Chordata > Mammalia > Scandentia > Tupaiidae > Tupaia > Tupaia belangeri. The sequence continues at coordinate 3,646,003 of NW_006159716.1, forward strand.
AATCCCTTCTTCACCTCTCTAACTTTGTCTAGATTTTGTCCTCTCACATGTACCCCGCATGTTTTTCAAGCAGCCAGGGCTGAGATTCAAACTACACTGGGCCACACGGGTTCCAGCTGTCTGTGCACAGCTACCTGCACTGTGGGGCCGGCCCTCCTTTTGCCTTCATTGATAATTACTACAAAGCCTTGACATTAGCCATGAAGCATCTAGCTGGCTTCAGATTTTTCTTCCATCACAGGTATCTGCCTCTGGATGTCACAGCTGGTGAGGACAGGAGCACGGAGCTGGAAACTCCTTGGTAGGGGGGAAGAAGACATTGCTGCCCATGCCAGCCTTCTCTGCTGAGTGGTGCCATTTCTTCTCTGCCCCATGAGATGGTGGTCAGGGGTCCCCACTGCCTACTTGTCCCTGATGAGGCACCCAACTCTGCTCAACAGTTCCCCCATTTTCTTCACAGCTCATCTCTCAGCCCAGAAATCAAATTTAATCACCTTCTATCCAGCTTCTGCATTGCGATAAATAGTTGTGGTATGCTTCTGAGGAGAAGAGCAAAATCCACCGTTTAAAATATTGAGCCTCTCAGAAATAATTATTCATGAGGTTTTTGTGCATGCATTAGCGTTTTCCCTCGAGGCGGAGGGCCGCCTGCTGGAACAAACTTAGCCACAACTTGGCCTTTCTTTCCCTGTTTTCTTTTTTCTTTTTCTTTTTTTTTTCTTCCTTGAGTTTATGAATTCTCAACTCATTCAGGATTGAAATATTAAAAATGCTCATAAACTTGACATGGGCAGGGCCTTTCTGAGCTCACCAACAGGAGCTTCTTGATGGGGGGAAAGCCGAGAGCTGTGCTGCTAGGAGGCCAGCATTAGGGGGAAGGGGTCAGCCTCTAACTCAGAGCGCAGGTCTGAGGGGAGACACAGCCCTGCCCTCAATGCCAAACCCCATGAGTACCAAGGCTCACTTAGAGGAAAAGACAGTCTTTCACCCCAAAGCCCACCCGTCTTGTTTGGGAGACAGACAGGTAAAGGTTGCAGGAGAAGCTGTGCAAAGTGCTTAAACAAAAAGGAGCCTACACTCTTGGGACAGAACCATGGGTGACCGTGAGGTAGAGGAACTGGCCTGTCTTCCCTCTAGGCTCCGGCTCTCTGTGTCTGTGTTTTATACTGGGGGCCTAAAGAGTGATGGGAACAGGAGGAAGACAAGTGATAAATGTAGACTATCTGAACCTTGATAAAGGGTGTTTTTTACTCATTTGTTTATGAATCTGTTCATAAATATTTTTGAAGATCATTTCAATTCTAATACTTGGCAAAATCTGAGGGATAGAAAGGGTGAACAGGCATAATCCCTGCTCTGGAGAGGCTCAGGGCTGTGTGGAATTTTTAGCATTCTCAGTTGGTATTTTCTGAGCTTTAGAGCAAAATTTGCCTGATGGTCATCTGGTCCTGTTCCCCACTCCAGGTATAAAGGCTGCTTGGGCAGAGAAGTGGGCCTTCCAGGAAGGGATTCTAAGACCTACTACCTCTTCCTGAGTCTATCCTTCACCCCAATAAGGGATTCCTGTTTATATTTGATCAACTTCCTTACATCCCTCTTGCTAGAAAATAATATCTTTTTCATTTGAGGGTGTTATGGAGAGTTGATCATCCCCCTTTAGAGCCCCCCACCCCCTCACACATACCTATTCTTCATTCTTGACCTCTCCTTAGCGCACCAGCCCAGCATCTCTGTGGTTCCTGCACATCAAAAGACCCTGAAGAAGAGTATAAGATAGCTTTCCAGGTGTCCAGAATCCAGAATAGTCACTTCGCTGTGCAAAGCTGAACACCTGTGTGTTGTTGAGGGACTGGTGGGAATGGTGAATCAATGATGCTCTTTGGAAATTGGAGCAATTCCCTAAGAAATTAGGACCTGTGGAGCCTGTCTTGAGGGATCTGGGAGAAGTGATCACACATGGGAAATGAGAATAACATCCAGGGGCCAGCAGATGGCGTAATGGTTGTGTCACTGGACTCCCATGTAGCTGACTGCAGTTTGAGTCCCGGACCAGGTGGCTTAAAATTCACACTGGGTGCATGTGCATCCATGCCCAAGATCCCAGGAAGAGAACGGAGGAGAAAGGATTGTGGTATGGCCATATCTCTGGGGACTGATTTCTTGCTTTCTGTCTCTCTGTCTCCCTGGGAGCACATGCAGTCTATAGCAAAAATCTCTCTGTCTCTAAAAAAAAAAAAAGGGCGAGAGAGAGAATAATGTCTGTAGAAATAACTGTCTTTGGAGCTGGTAGAGACATTGGGATAGCTGAGTTAGGGTATAGGTCAAGCTGCTATAACAGGCTCAAAAGACAATGGCTTGCCAATGATGATTTCCTCTGCTATGGTACACCATTCTATAACCTATTCCATTTGTTTACACCTTCCTGTATCTGTTCATCATTTTCTCCCAAACGCTTCACACACACACCCTGTGCAGTTCCTGCTCTCTGCCATTACTCTCTATACTCGATGCCATGAATCTTTCAATTTCTAACAGTGTGTGGACATTCAGTATATGTTAACTGGAGACAAAATACTTGTTTTTTACTTAGCATGATTTTTTTTCCCACTTAGCATGATTTCCTCTAGGCTTGTCCTTTATGTCAAAGGACAAATTATCATGATTCTTTATGACTAAGTAGTATTACATTGCATATATGTGCCACATTTTCTTAACCCATTCATCAGTTTTGGGGACTTAGGTTGATTTCATAGACAATTCAATAGACACCCCTACCTCTCAAAAAAAAACCATGCAAAATTATTATCGAATATGTACAATGTAATGCAGCGTTCAGTGTTGAAGAAGATGAATATGTCTGCATCTTTGGTTTGATTATTACACACTCTGTGCACACTTTGAGAAACCATAGTGTACTCCACAATGATTATATGCAGATCAAAAACACAATTAAAAAAAAACAATGGCTGACATAACAAGGGAATTTATTTCTCTCTTATGAGGCTAGAGGCTGGTGGATGGTCTTGGCCAACTACTGTTCCAGCCTGGGGGCAGGGGGGGGGATGCAACTCTGCCACTGTCAAGATAGGTCTTCCACTGCGGGGTCTAAGACAGCTGCTCCAGTGGTAGACTTTCTCCAGTCTATAGGAGGGTCAAGAAAAGTGACAATTGGGAACCAACAGTTAGCGTAATGACTATGTCGCTGGACTCCCACGTAGTCAACCACGGTTCGCGTCCCGGACCCGGTGGCTTAGAACTCACGCCAGGCATGTGTGCGTGCATGCCCAAGATCCTGGGAGGAGGGAACCAGCAGTTAGTGTAATGGCTATGTCGCTGGACTCCCACGTAGTCGACCGCAGTTTGCATCCCGGACTCGGTGGCTTAAAACTCACGCTGGGCGCGTGTGCGTGTGTGCCCAAGATCCCGAGAGGAGAATGGAGGAGAAGGGATTGCGGCGTGACCATCCCCCCTGGGGGGTGATTTCTCGCTTTCTGTCTCT
>NW_006159716.1:3649517-3650404 GCF_000334495.1 Tupaia belangeri chinensis
CGCAGGTGCCTGTTTGGCAAAACCCTCCAAAAAAAAAAAAAAAAAAGAAAAGTGACAATTGAGTTCTTCCTTTTAAGGATACGTTCTGGGGATTGCCTCTTTCTTTCTCTTTCTTTCTTTCTTTCTTTCTTTCTTTCTTTCTTTCTTCTTTTTTTTTTAATTGCCAGAGGCTAAGTGCACTTGCCAGAGAGAGAGAGAGACAGAAAGCATTCTCCACTGGGGCATGCTCACACCACAATCTCTTCTCCTCTACTTTGCCATCTAGTCAGAAATTTGGGCACACACACACACACACATACATATACACACACACACACATACATACATATACACACACACACACACATGTGGCCGGCTTATTTATCAATCTGCTGGGACCAGAATTCAAACAAAGCCATCAACCATGTGGGATACAGCTCCTTTAACCATTAAGCTGTAGGTCTACCCTGGAGGTGGCTTTTATTTCTATTTTCACTCATATCCCACTGATCTGAACTAGGTCACATGACTAGAGCAATCTGGAAATGTAGTTTGGACCTGAGCAGCTAAAGTTCCACTGAAACGTGGGCTGATACTAGAAACACAAGAAGGGAAGAATGGACAGAGGGGAGTAACGCAGTTACCGTCACAGTGATCACTTCAATGCTGCCAAGGATCCCTCCCAAACACTTCAACAACCTTTCTGCTTCCTGGAGCAGCAGGGTTTGATGGACACCCAAGGCAGTCCACTCAAGGTAGGAAGGAGGCTCTTTAAATTGCTTTGATGCTGCCTGGCAGGGTCCTCCAGAACTAGGGCTGAGGCCCTCCTTGCACCAGGACTGGAACTGGAGCCTAGGTTGCTGCAGCAGGGGTTGAGCACCAGGTGACAGAGTGGCTGGGGCCGGGGT
>NW_006159716.1:3650417-3650976 GCF_000334495.1 Tupaia belangeri chinensis
CCTGGTCCGGCAGATGCTGCAGTGCCCCTCTGCATCCTCTTAGCAGGCTCCTGCAAGCACACATGGACACTGCCTGAGGGCTTCCTCTGGTCACTGGAGCATACTTGTGCCTTCAAGAAGGGCAGAAGTGCCAGGAAATTACCTTAGGGAGTACCCCCCCCTCCCCCCCGCAACTAGTAATAAGTAGCAATTGGTGCATGAATATCAGCTCTGAGGTGTATGCTCTGCTGTCTTTCAGAGATCTCTAGAGGACTGAGTCCCAGGTGCCCATGACAGTAATGTTTTTCCTGTACAGTTGTCCCTCTATATCCATCTGCAGTTTTGCTTTCCACAGTTTTAGTTACTCATGGTCAACCATGGTCCAGATATCTTAAGGGAAAAATTTTAGAAATAAGTCCTAAGTGTCAAATGGCATGACATTTTAAGTAATGTAATGAAATTTCATGCCATCCTGCACCATTCTTCTTTTTATTTTATTTATTTATTTATTTATTTATTTTTGAGAGAGAGATTTTTGCTATAGGACATGAAATCACTCCCCCCCCCGCCCCCAACACAA
>NW_006159716.1:3651007-3656438 GCF_000334495.1 Tupaia belangeri chinensis
CCACAATCCCTTCTCTTCCATTCTCCTCTCAGGATTTTGGGCATGCATACACATGTGCCTGGCATGAATTTTAAGCCACCGGGTCTGAGACTCCAACTGCAGTTGACTACGTGGGAGTCCAGCATCATAACCATTACGCCATCTACTGGTCTCCATCCTGCTCCATTCTATGTGACAAACGAACCCTCCCTTTGTCCAGCATATCCACACTATATGCACTCTCCTCATATGGGCCACTTAATAGCTGTATAGGTCAGCAGATCAAAAAATATAATTTTATATGTAGGATTGGTACTATCTATACAGGACTATGGTAGTGACTTCTTTTTCTTCTTATTTCTTCTCTTCTGTATGTGTACTTTTTGGGGTCACTTCCCAAATAAACTACTTGTCCTGCCATCATTGTCTAAGAACTCAGACCAAGAAATCTGGGTTGATTGACTCTCCTTGCTCTCTTCAGAGATGATCCTACAACCAAGAGATAGTAACTCCAAACTGGAAAAGGATGGGAGACTGCACCTTAGGGTCACTGTCTTCCCAGCACCTGATATGTTTGGTGCCCCACACAAGATGGGTGTCCAGAAAGTGTTCCTCTGCTTGGTCGAGTTAACTAAAGTGCACTCTGTCATCAGCTTGCTGTTTGCCTTTGGGGAAGACCCTGTACTGCTCTGAGCCACAGTTTCATTATCTACACATAGGGCACGATAACATTACCTATTTAGAAGATGAAATAAGATAACAGCTGTGACCAGGCTTTGTGATTCTAATGCCCTCAGAACCTTAAGGGGTGAATGATTAGAAAACTGCCTCTTATCCTTGTTGCTGCTTTTCGAAATGCCCAACTAGGAACATTTTAATAGCTTAAAAAGCAGCGTCGATTTTCTCATTGAAATTCTTTTACTCAACAAAGTGGATAATCTCAGTGGAAGGAATATACATTGTATTTTCTGTAGGACTCATTAAAGTTGTTTTCATTTTGAATTAAACATGCAGGTTCTCAATATTTGTTCTGAATTGAGTCTGCAAATAAATAAATAAGAAGCGCTCCTCAGCAATCTTCTCATTTCGTAACTGAGAAAATGGTCAGAGAGAACTGAGTCTTTCCTGGAGCCACAGGCTCTGGCCAGGCACTGTGCTGGCTGTGAGTGTGCCTTGGGGAGTCCAAATGGACACAGTCCTGCCAACATGGGGCTGCCAGTTTTATGGGGCAGGGGCTGGGAGCAGGATAGTCACGTTAAGCATTGAACTGTAACTCCATGATAGGCAGGAGCGTGTTTCTTCCAGAACTATTGCTGTGGATTTCAGCTAATGGAGGTGCGGAATGGAGAGAAAAGGTACCCAGAGAAAGACTGCTGATGCAGAACTCAGATGAATGATCTTGGAGGAAAAAAGGAGAGAGCGCCTTCCAGAGAAGATAGAATATGCAAAGGTTCCTTGGCCAAGGTGGAACATGGCAGATTTGAGGAAATGCAAAAAGGTCCAGGTGGCCGCGATGTGGAGAGCAAGGTGTGGTCTAAAGAGAAATGAAGTTGCAGAGGTAGGCAGGGAAAGACCACCCAGATCCTTGGAGATCCCAGATCCAAACCAAGAGTGAGACTCATTTTTTTTTTTTCCTGCCCAAGACTGTATTATGAAAAATATTTTAAATACAGAAAAGTTGCATAGTGGACACCCATATCCCACCATCTAGATTCTATAATTACCATTTTGCTCTATATTCTTCATAATGTGCCTGTCCATCAACAGATCTCTTATCCATCTATGAATGCACCTTATTTTTTATGCATTTCAAAGTAAGTTGTCAGTGCACTTCAGCCCTCAGCACTTCAGCGTGCCTATTGTACCTTTCACAAATGCATACAGCTGTGTCATCCAAAATCCTTACCAATGTGCAAAGCATTCCATCACTCCAGAAAGGTCCTTTGTATCCCTTCTCAGTTGATTCCTGCTTTAAACTCCCAGTCAACCGCCATTCTGATTTTTTTGTACCCTTACATTGATTTCTTCCCCCTATTTTAGAACTTCATATAAACAAAATCATTCAAGATATTCTTTTTGTGAACAATGCTTCTTTAACTTGACATAATGTTGTTGAGATTTGCCTGTGTACTGTGTTTCAACAGTTCATTCCTTTTTGTTGTTTAATGGCATCCATTGTATGCACATCATACAATTCATCCTACCCCTAATAGATACCTGGACTGTTTCCAGTTTTGAGTGATTAAGAATGGCATGAGCATTTTTGTGCAAGTCTTTCTGAAAATACATGTTCTCATTGCTCTTGTGTAAGCACCTAGTAGGGGAGTTGTTGAGTCATAAGGCTGATGTTTCATAAGGACCTTACAGACCTGTTTCCAACATGGTTGTACTATTTTGCATTCCCACCCACAGCATGAGAGAACTCCAGGTACTCCACAGCCTCATCATCACTTTCTGTTGTCAGCTTTTTAGATTTTTTAATTGGAGAGGATATAGTGATAATTGTCTTTTAACTTGCATTTCTCTGATGGTTAATGATGTTGAGATTTTCCAGTGTGCTTTTGGAATGTTTGCATTGCTTTTTGTTGAACTATCAAAACATTTTTGTGTATTTTTTTTTAGAGGTTTTTGCTATAGGGCGCATGTTCTCGCCAGAAAGACATAGAGAGAAAGACATAAAGCAGGAAATCTCCCCCCCTCCTCCAGGGGGATGGCCACACTGCAATCCCTTCTCCTCCAGTCTCCTCTCAGGATCTTGGGTATGCATGCACACGTGCCCGGCATGAGTTTAAGCCACTGGATCCGGGATTTGAAGCTCGGCAGCTACATGGGAGTCCAGCGACATAACCATTATGCCAACTGCTGGTCCCTATTTTTGTGTATTTTTAAAAAGTAGATTGTTTGTCTTCTAAGTATTACATTTTAATACACACACACACACCCCATATATCCCTAGGATATGCACACACACACACAATTCTGTATATAAGTCCTTTGTAGGATATATATATATATATAAAGTATTTCATTGAATACATGTTAATTGGGCAACTACCATGTGCTAGGTAATGCACTGAACTAGACATCCTGGGGTCTGCCTGTGGAAAGCCCAGTCTAGGTCTCCTGACTAGCAAGCCCAGTACTCTGTCTACGAAACTCACCTTGTCCTTCAGAGGAAAACTCTGATCTCATATTTCCTCAGGACCGTTGAGCACTGGGCAGGGTTTCAATCTGGGCATTGGGTGACCTATATTTGAAACCCAGCTAAGCTATCTACTTGCTGTGTGATTGGAGGCAACTCATCTAACTTCTCTGAGTTCTAATTTACTTATCTATAAAAATAGAAAAAATTAAAAACCTACCTCCTAGCCTCCAAGTCTGGAGGGTTGGAACCAGGTTCAAACCAGGGTTGGCCATGTGGGAGTCCAGTGCCTTAACCACTACATCACCTACTGGCCCCCTCTTGTGAAGATTAAAGGAGGTAAACTACTTCATCTACCCTAAACCCTTAGCCAATGTGAATTTTTTTTGTTCCTTTTCCTTGGGGATAAGACATTGTCTTTACCCTGAGGTGACTTCAGCAAGGCCTGTACTGTCCTTGCAGGGCTCTAATGGAGAAAAACTATTTAGTTTAAAAATGAGGTGTTATGACAGTGCTAACAAAGTGTGAGTACTTATTCTCTCTAGGGTTGTGCTCAATGGCCCCTGCTTTCCAGAACTGATGAGGTTTCGTAGGTTTGCTAATGGAGTGTGTTTTTAATGGGCTCCGTGATTTTTCTCCATCAGCACAGAGCTGAGGGAGAAGCACCCTGGCCGGGATGGGTTCCGGTGGGTTCCAGGCCTGGTACAGACTCTGACCAGTCACGTGCTAAGGCAGGTCCTCCTTTGCCCTCTGCATATCTCCTTCTGTGCAAAGTCAAGGAGTAAGATAATGAGATTTCTAAGGTCTCTTTCAATTCACATACTCTGTGCTGGCAAGTTTCTTGGGTCCCTCATGAATGCTGGGCTACAGTAGGGAGACACATTTTCAAACACAAGTGACCATTAGAGGAGCAAGTATTTATTAAGCACTTGATGTATGCTTATGTTTTGAGAGGTACCGGGGAGGGAGGCAGAGGCCTGGGGGATCCATTAGATGCTATATTACAACTCGAAGAGTCTCAATCAGAACTAGATTTTTAATTTTTTTAAAAATTTTTTTAAAAATTTTTTTCAAGGGGAAAAAAAAGGTATTAATGTCTAAAAAAAAACCACACACACACAAAAAAAACAAAACAACTGTATGCCCAGTTACCTCTGTACTTAGATCTCCTTTAACCAACTTTTTTAACCATTAATGATTCTCTTGATTTACTAAGTTGATGGAACTGGGGACTGTCTCACCTCCTCCTTTATTTTCACCTAGTTAGAGAACATATCTCTGTTGACTGTAAGGTTTTGGGAAGGTTCCTTTTGTTTTTTTTGTTTATTTTTGAGATTTCATATTGGTGAGATAAAGGCCACATCTCTTATTTATTCATTTGGTACATTCAAAGCTTGCCGAGGGGGATTTGTTCAGCTGTGGTTGAACAGGAAGCAGGCACATGGGAAGACTAGGACACAGGCTGGCTTCCTCAGACTCCAGATCTCTGGCCTCAGCCCAGGGAGTCCCTTCAGTGCCCAGGAGCTGGCACTGGGCAGAGCTGAGTGACCGATTGTTTTTGTTACCTCCCGGTGGGAGACCTTGAACGCATTACTGTGGGGCTTTTTCCTCACTTGTAGAATGAGAGATGGTGACGATGCCAGCCTCACTAGACGGTCTGAGGACCAAACAGAGCTGTGAGTATAAGGATTCGGCACAGTGCCGGGTATACGTAGGTTCCACGTCCATATTACCTGTTACAGCCATCATCGTGCCTCAGCAAGAAGGAACTATCTGGAACTATCAGACACCTGGAGGCCCCTTGACCTCATGGATGCTGTGGCCCCTGGAGCAGACATGTGGGAGGGTCAGGCTCTGGATCTTTCTCTTAGTCTTTCTCCCTCAGGGGTGGTTATCTGGATTGTCTCTGAGGCTTTATCCTTAAGGGGCAATTTCCCCAACATCCTATCTCTCCTGAAGCTTCTGGTCCCCATTTATATGTAATAGGCTGTCTGAGTTCATGAGGCCACAGAGTTTGTTCAATCTGACTTTTACATTTCAAAGAAGGTAAAAGGAATACTATAGTAGAGAGGGATGCAATTTTCAATCCAGAATAAATCTTCCCACCAGCCTCTGACCATCTCTTATTAGTAGATCTGAGTACTAGAGGTGGTTGAATTTCCTATTTTACAGGGTACCCCAAGGCTGTTTTCCCAGTGGTTCATTTAAACAGGCACCTACCATCTCCTGTCAGCGCCTCTCCAGGGCTGGCACTTTTTTTTTTTTTTTTTTTTTTAGAGTTTTTCTTTGTGGGGCGGGGGCGCGCCCCAG
>NW_006159716.1:3656480-3676166 GCF_000334495.1 Tupaia belangeri chinensis
ACATCCCCCGTCCGCTCCTTCCCAGGGCTGTGTCTTTTTTTTTTTTTTTTTTTTTGAGAGATTTTCACTGTAGGGCGCGTGCGCTCGCCAGACAGACAGAGAGAGACAGAGAGACAGAAAGCGAGAAATCACCCCCCAGGGGGGATGGTCACGCCACAATCCCTTTTCCTCCATTCTCCTCTCGGGATCTTGGGCATGCACGCACACGTGCCCGGCGTGAGTTTTAAGCCACCGGGTCCAGGACGTGAACCGCAGTCGACTACGTGGGAGTCCAGCGACATAGCCATTATGCTAACTGCTGGTTCCCAGGGCTGGCACTTTTTACCTCTTTAAGCTGCTTTATACCTGCAGCATATGTTTTGAAACAGCAAGGGCAGGGGAAAGGCCTGCCGGAATGCCCGCCCCTTCCTGTAACACCTCCCTCCTCCCCTCCTGCAGGTCTTCAATCTCCCAGACCTGTTTCGTTTTGTTCTGAGCTAGAGATGGCAGGTCGTGGAGGTCTGTGTCTTAATAACTGATGGTATTGAATAACAGCATGTTGGATGCCAGTGTCAGTGGCTAACCAAGTGATTTCCTGGCTACTCCTGCACCTTCTCATTTAATCCTCAAGAACCCTGGGAGCAGATACCATGATTAACAACTTCCCAGATTGGGAAGCCGAAGTTCAGCAAAGTTAACCTATTTACTGGGGAATTGCAGTTTGTTGGTGGCGGTGTTGGAACTGGAGCCAGGGGCTCGGAATCTGGGAGCAGTGTGCCATTTTCTGCTGTGTGACCCTCATGGGAGTGACAAAACCAGGATCCAGCCTCAGACTTGTCAGACTTCTCAGGCCTGCTCATGCTGGTTAGAAGAGACTCACCATGGTATCTATCATATGACGAGTTTGCAAATAAATAAGATGTAGCAACACGTGGAGAACATCAAAGCCCCTTTGAATGCAATTCGATGTCTCTTAGAAATTCGAGGAAGCATATTGGGCTCATTTGGGAATTCAGGACCATGATGCTGTGCTGATTGCACTCAAGATAGGCAGAGTTAGTGATCACCGAATGCTCCTGGGGTGAGAGAAGCAGGTAATGGGAAGGTCGCTGGCCTCTTCTCAGTTTATCCTCTTAAGGAAATGGTGATTTCAGAGTTGGTTGAAGTGCTGGGAGACTTTGTGGATGTGAAGACAGTTGATCCCAGTCATCAGATAGCCAAATGATAATGAATAATAGTAGCCAGCACTGAATTTATATGCTACATAGTTTTCAGATATACATATTTATTTAACATAGTATCTCACTTCAAATTTGTCAACCCACGAAGTGAATATTTTTCTAGTTGATAAATGAGGAAATGACTGCTCAGAGATGTTAAGTAAGTGGTCCAAAGTCACGCAGCTGGAAACTGGAGAGTTTGAACCCATGCACCTTGGCTCCAGCATATCTATTTAATCATGTTCTATATTCTATAAGTATTTATTGAATCCCTGATGGGTGCTCAGCATAATGCTAGGTGACTTAGAAGTGTTAACTTGGTTGACACCCCCCTATAATGTGGGACTTACCGGCATTTACCCAAGGTCATTCAGCAAGACAGAGTTCCTGCCTTTAGGACGGCATTAGCCAATAGTGATAATTAAACAGGTTCACAAGTGGATGTTACGGAATTGCTGAGGAAGGTGAATGTCATAAGGAAGAGACAGGCAAAACCTTAGGGGTTCAAAAGAAGAAGCCAACTCACATCGGGTTGGAGGTGGGAGGGGGGCTCAGGAGAGGCTCAGGAGGGGCTTAAGGAGCAGATGTTATTAGAGAGAAAATGTCCATCTCTCTACTCTGGGTCTTTGCATGTGTAGTTCTCACTGTTCAAGTTCTCCTGCTCCCTACTCACACCACATTCCCTGGCCAACACCAAGCTCTCTCCTCAGGTCTCCACTTAGAAGTTTCTTCCTGGGACACCTTGACTGATGAAGCGTAGGGCCTCTCTGCTCAGGTGAGGCTGTGGCCATTGACTTCTCAGAAATGCAGACCCCCCCACTCACCCCAACCTTGCTAGTTCAAACAGATGTTTGAACAAGATCCTCAAGTAATTCATGCGCACATGAAAATGTGAGAAGCACTGGTGCAATGGTCTGGATGTTTGAGAGTCCCCAACATGCACATATCAAATTCCTTCCCCTCAAAGATGTGAGGAGGCTGAGCCTTTGGGAGTTGGTCAGGTCATGGGGGTGGAGCTCTCACGAATGTCGTTAGTGCCTTTATGGAAGAGCCTTCAGAGAGTGCCCTCATCCCTTCTGCCACGTGAGTACACAGCAAGAAGGCCTTGCCTATGAACCAGAGAGCAGGCTCTCGCCAGACACTAAATCTGTCAGTCCTTCGATGTTGAGTTTCCCAGCTTCCCAAATTCTGAGAACTACATTTCTAGCATTTACAAACCATCCATCTAAGGTGTTTCATTACAGTAGTCTGAACAGAGCAAGACAACTAGTATCGGGAACTGTAAGCAGAATGGCCGAGGCTGCTCTGAAGCTTTTTAGGAAGCTGCTGGCTCCACAGGTCTAGCAGGTCGGGTAAGCTCTGAAGTGTGTAGGCTAAATTTCAAGGTTGGGTCACAGGGGGGATAGTTGGACCCACAAACAGGACTGAATGTGATCCCATGACAAAGTTTTTTGGCCTCTCTCTCTCTCTCACTATCTGTATGTGGACTATCCTGGGCTTTCCTCACTGTGGGTCTTCAAATGTGCAAATGTCCCTGGTGAGGCACATTTACAATGGGTCTGCAGTCACTTACTGAGTGGAATCAACCTTGCCTTTGCTTGCTGTGTCTGGTGCCACCCCAATTCTCATGCATGGGTACACACGTGTGCATTCCACGTACACTAAGGAGTCTTTTCATACAAAGTACATGTTGAGTAACCCTAATCCAAAAGTTTGAAATCCAAAATGCTCCCAACTTTGAAATCTTTTGAGTGCTGACATGATGCCACAAGTAAAACATTCCACACCTGACCTCATGTGACAGGTCACAGTCAAAACACAATAAAAAATATGTAAAATTACCCTCAGGTTATGTGAATAAGGTATGTATAAAATATATATGAACTGTATGGTTAGATGTGGGTCCCATCCTCCAGGTATCTCATGATGTACATGTAAATTAAAAAAAAAAAATTCAAATCTGAGACACTTCTGGTCCCAAGCAGAAGTAGAAGATAAGAAATTAAGGAATATTCCTCCCGTACCCATTTTTCACACACAAAAATACCGTTCAGAGCTCTGTTCTCTACTGGAGTCTCTCTCCATGTACGCTTGACTTAATTATTTAAATTTAATCCATTAGTGGTTCTAAATTTAATTCTAAAAATTGAATGAATTATTAGTCTATTAATAAATAATAAAGTTTAATAACTGTTAATGAGCATTTGAAATAGATAAGTTAGTGCGTTCAGTAACACAATACCAATATTTACCCATGAAACAGAATAGTTGTACCTATAAGAAACTTCATCCTTTTGACTGGGTTCTCTGTATTGTAAGTGAATATGAACTCATTAATCTGCTATGCAGTATAAGTAAGAAAGGGGGGGCAATGGAGCTTACATATGTGCTGAGAACACATTTTGCAATTCCTGTGGCCATTCTCACCCAGGTTCCCTCCCTTCCCCACACTAGGGAGAGCTGGGGAATAGCCCAGGAGGGCTGCCATAGGCTACATGGCCTCATAATACAGTCAGGAGTGACTCATCCGTTCCTCTCTCTGGGGGTTTCTCCAGAAGTCTTGCTCATGGAGCCTCCTGCAAAGCCAGAGATGGGAGCAAGCTACACGCCGAATAAGAAAAGCATCCATGAAAGTACTGTTACTTTTATTACAGGGGGAGTATAAAAGGCATATAAATAAAAATATTTTACTACGCAATTTGACCATTAAATTTCATTGCCATACCTGACATGCTCTGTTATGTAGACTGACACCTGCTAAGAGTGAGTCTCTGCGATCACCTTTTCAGCTAGTACAATTCTGAGAGGATTAGATCAGTGTACTGGAGCATCCCCTCACACAAAAATCTACTTATATGTGTCCATATGTGTGTGTCTGTGTTAAGTGGGTAAATATGTACATGCATGGGGATGAAGATACCTCCCTATATATGTGCAACCCATTCTGTTGGTCAGTTATTTAACTACTTATGAGAATACCTACTAAGTGCTGTGTTAGGTGCTTGAGGATTTAGCAACATACCAGAACAGACAGGATCTCTAATATTCTAATATTCTCGTAAGAGAGAAAAACCATATCCAAACAAATCAAGAGGTAAAACAAATGAATGCAGGGTGAGGAGATGGAGAGTGGTTGGGCTGCCACAGTGACAGGATAGCCAGGAGAGGCCTCTTTGAGGGGATAACCAACCCAAGTGGGATGAGGGATTGAGGCATGTGTCTCTCTGAAGGAATAGCAATTCAGGTGGAGGGCTCAACTCATACAAAGGGGAGGACACAGGAACTTATTTGGAGTGTTTTGGGGAACACAAAGGAGGCCAGCATGGAGAATGGTGAGGGGAAACCTCAGGTATGCGATAATAAGCTAATAATCTCCTTAAACCACAACCAGGAAACCACAACTGTGAGGAATGGAAGAGCCTTTATGGCTTACCTGGCCAATACCCCTCATTCTGGGGGGAGTTGGAGACAAAATAGGGATTTTCAAGATAGATGTCCTAACCACATGTCTAGCGACTTGCTCTCATCATTGCCTCCCGTCCCTCACTCCCATTCTCCTATTTTACTCAGCTTGTCTAAGATAGACTTGAGCTCCACCAAAAGGGCCAATCACTCTTTGTTTATCAACTAATCCTGGTTCGCACCCCTTGACTCAGACCCGCTCAGGATCTCTGGCATTTTCTTAAACTTCTCTCTCCATCTCTGGCCTTCCAGAAAAGGGCTGACCCGAGAGGCAACAGTCTTGTGCCCTGCAGATTCATGAGGAGATAATGACATAGGTCATTGCTCATACTTGCACCACTCTGTGCTTCTATAAATTGCGTAGAAGTTCAATGAAGCTTCAGCTCTTATGAGGGTGGAAGGCAGAGGGGCTACTAGCATTACCTTGGAGAAAGTGGTATAGAGGAGATGACAATATTTGAGATGGGAAACTCTGAGGCCCAGGGGAGCGGCTGAGGTAGCTTTCTGGGAAGATGGCACTGGGTGGGCTCTGGATCCTGATGAAGGGTCTCAGATGTACGAGGCACCCTGAATCCCCTCAGTTAGCTTCTTTTTTCTCTAGAAATCTGTTTTTGGAGACCTGCCATATCTATTACTATAAGGTTTGATTGCATGACAGAAGACTGCAATATTGGGTAGGCTGCTAGCCCATATAAATTAGTTTGCTTTCTGTCATGTGAAAGTAGTCTGAGGGTCGGCAATTCAGACCTGTGAAAATGGCTCCTTGGTACCATCCATGTCCCAGTCTCCATTTGTCTCTCTGTTCTTCAAGGTCACCTCATGACAGAAGATGGCCCCCAGAATTCTAGGCAATATATCAAAGTTCTGGGCAGAAAGTAGGAGGAACTGGGGCGGGCAAGAGTACCTGTGAGCTGAGCATCTGCCCTTTCCAAATATTTTCCTAACACCCCGTGGAGTAACTTCCTCTTGTGTTTCATTGGCCACCTTCATCTACAAAGAAAGAAGAGGAACGCCTAGGTGTCTGTTTAGGTGGCATATTTCCACTCTACATAAATCGTGATCCTGATAGAAGGGACACTGGTTATTTGGGATAAAGTCTGCCGTCGATGCAAAAGCGCAAGCCAACTCAGGCACTTGTCTCGGGGTCACCCGCGCCAGTGGAAGGTGGCTAAGAACAGGGCATCCTCTGAGGTCTTGGCCATTTGGATAGAAGAAAGGGAATCTTGTGCTTAGGTCTCCTACTTTCCAAATGGACTTATTCTCAGAGAGCTTTGGGGTAGGAATTAAGGACCTAGATGGAGGTCATTCTTGGGGTCATTTCAAAGTAGTCCCCTCTTACCCTTGGATTTCTGTAACATTTACTCATGAGCCCTTTTGTCTCTGGACACATTTTCTTGCTAGGGTCCAGTAGGTGGCATAGTGGTTAAGACATTGGACTTCCACATGGCTGACCGTGGTTTGAGTCCCAGACCTGGTGGCTTGCTTTCTCTCTCTCTCTGGTCAAGATAAAAATGACAATAGTAAATAAAATTAAATAAATTGTTATTTTTTTGGAGAGGTTTTTGCTATTGGGTGCGTGTACTCACCAGACAGACAGAGAGAGACAGAGAGACAGAAAGCTAGAAATCACCCCTCAGGGGGGATAGCCACACCACAATCCCTTCTCCTCCTTTCTCCTCTCGGGATCTTGGGCATGCATGCACACGCGCCCGGCGTGAGTTTAAGCCACTGGGTCTGGGACTTGAACCCCGGTCGACTACGTGGGAGTCCAGCGACATAGCCATTATGCTAACTGCTGGTCCCTAAATTGTTATTTTTTTAAAAAAATATGGATGATACTATAGTTTGTAAGGCCACAGGGAAAAATAACAAAGGAAATTAATATGAAACTCATAGTAAAATACCTAGTCCATGGAAGAAAGCAGATATAGTAGCAGATTATGATTGTTCTATGTGTGCAGACCACAGGTTAGTGCATTTCTGTGTATATGCATGCATGCCATCGTGTGTGTATGTGTGTATGCGTGTGTGCCAGCATGCATACAGTTGCTCGTGGATGACACAAAGTGAGAGAGACTCTGGACAGTTGTGAGTACCTTTGAGTCTTTGTGTCCTTGGCTCTGCTCTGGTACCCAGCAGGGTGGGGTGGGGCAAGGCAGTGACAGGCTGGCCTTTCACAGAACGAGTTTCCCTGGAAGGCACTTTAACACTAAAAATTCCATAGTCCAATTTTGAGGGCAACAGGCAGTGAGAAGCTGGGTTGCCAAGCAACCAGCCATTAACAGGAAATTAGTCGCTCATCTCTGAACCTCCTGTCCCATTTCCACTTCACTGACCCTTGCTCCCCACCCCCATGAACAGAAATGCACACACACCCACGCCAACGCAGACGTGCACATCCACGACAGTAAAGGCGAATGTGCCAGGATGCTTCTAGACAGGAAGTTCTCACTGCTGGGCTCATCCCGGCTTGAGCAGGCAGGCCAGGGCACCTGAGGCCCGCTCCTCTCCTCTTGCCATTCCCTCTGTTTCTCCTTCCCCTGCCCATCCCTCTGCAGTGACATCTCAGCCCTGTATCTCAGGGCACCCTAACCTCTGTGTTGGTATATGCTCGTTTTCCTTCAGTCTTCCATCTCATCAGACTGGAAGCTCCCTGAGGGCAGGGGCTGTTTCTTCTTCTATTGACTGAGAAGTGTGGTGGTAGCCAGCCTCTCAGATCGAACCTAACCTGATCTCTCAAACCTTGTCCAAACCCTATCCCAAACCCCAACCGTAAACCTGATTTTTGGCCCAGGTTTCTTGCTCCAGGAGCTGCACTGCACCTATCATCAAGGGGAGGGGCCATCTTAACAGCATTCTAGTGTATAAGTCATCCCCAGCCAATACTGGGATGGAAGGAAGGGTGGAACAGGCTTGCCCTACCTGCCGGAGCTGGTGAGCCAGGTCAGTGTTGGGGGCTCAGGCCTGCTTTTGTCTCAGCCCTGTCCCAATAAACAATGAAGGAGGGGGGATCTCTTAGGTTGCTGATACCTCCCAAGAAAATGCCCCTTTCCGGGGTCTGTTCTACTCTGGCTGCAGTGGGAGACACTTAGAGTCCTTGCAGATACAAATACATCTGGGGACGAAGCTTGTATACGGCATCACCATCCCCATCCTCAGACTGAGCCTTTCTCAGAAACCCCTAGAAGTTGGAAAACAGAACTACAGTATGAGTTTGGTATAAAAATTTTTAAGTCTGGGGCCAGCAGATGGTGTAATGGTTATGTCCCTGGACTCCCACATAGTCAACTGCTGTTCAAGGTCCAGACCTAGCAGCTTGAAACTGACACCAGGCATGTGTGGCTGCATGGCTGAAATCCCAAGAGAATGAGGAGAAGGGATTGTGGTGTGGCCATCCCCCCGGGGGGTGATTTCTCCCCTTCTGTCTCTCTGGCATGCACATGTGTAACTTTTTAAATAATATACATCTCCATGAACCTTTTGAAGACCCCTTGTAGTTTTAGATAGTAGACCTTGAGCCCAGAGGGCCATTTTCAAATGGTCCCTCCCACCACACTCTCAGATGCCGACAACTGATACTCAGTTGGTAACACCGATGGCCAGACGATGGCCAGACGTGGTGCCGGATTAGGCTGTGCTCCTCCCCTTGGAAGGAGCCCATGGCCCACGGAGGGAAGCACACACATCTAGTGGAGGTGCATGGAGTGCTGTGGAGACCCAGGAAAGGAGTGATTTGGTCTCTACACTTTGGGGTGGGGTGGAGAGTGGAATGAGGGAGCAAGTGATGTTTCAGCTAGGCTTTGGGGTATGGATGGAGGTTTATCAGAGAGGAGTGTTGTAGAAGGTGTGGGGGAGAGGGCATTTCCAGCAGAGGAGGCGGCCTGGACACAGGGGCTGAGTCCTTATAAATAATCCTTCTTCAGAATCAAAGGGCGGTCTTGCTGTGTTTTGGAAGTTAACCTTTAAAGAAGACTGGAACAGGAGTGGGAGGTTCAGGTCATAGCTCTGCCCCTATCAGGCCATGTATTCTTAAACGAGTCACATCTGTGCTCCAGGCTCCCATTTTGTCGTCTCTGGGGGCTTCACAAGTCTGAACCCAATGGCTTTGTGTGTGCAGAGAGTTTATCTACTGAAGGGGACAGAAGGCAGCTAGGGCATAGGTGCTGCAGGGCTCGCAGAGAGCTGGATCTATGCTCTAGAAGACCTTCCTCCTCATTTCTCCTCCTCCCCTAAACCTCTTGACCCTGCCCTGGGCTGCCTCAATGCCTTCAAAGTGTCACCTGCTGCACAGACTGCTCTAAGCATTGCAGTGACCTTTGAGGGAAAAAAAAATAATAAGCCCATTTCAAAATATTTGCTGTATTTAAGATCAATGTAGGAAGCTTTTACATGGGGACTGGCAGGGGTCCTGGAGTGTAAGGACTGGATAGGAAGTGTCTTGGAGACCCACAGGTAGCCCCAATCCACCCTGCCTGAGGAGTGCATTGAGCTGGGAGAGTGGGCTTAAGACTGAGCTAACTGCTCTGGACAGCACTTGCCCGTAGGAGCAGGGTTAGCACAGGAGAGGATGGGGAGGAGCAGGGTGGAGGAACAGCTTGGCCTGAATCTCCTGGTCTCTAGCCCCTCCTACGCAGCTCAGCTTACACATCAGCA
This sequence comes from Tupaia belangeri chinensis, assembly GCF_000334495.1. Classification (NCBI taxonomy): domain Eukaryota; kingdom Metazoa; phylum Chordata; class Mammalia; order Scandentia; family Tupaiidae; genus Tupaia; species Tupaia belangeri. Next base: position 3,665,795 of record NW_006159716.1, read on the forward strand.
AGGAGGTGCTGCCTGGATGTCTTTCCTTCCTGGGTAATGCATTCCTTTCCTTGACCTGGGAATGGCCTAAAAAGTCAAGAAAGGTCACAGCATTGACACATGAAGGTGTTAGCTGGAAAGATTCTTGGGAAGTCCACTTGAAAGAAAGAATAAGGAGGTGTCCAAAGAGGTGGAGAACACCTAGACAGGCTTAGTGTCATGTGCTTGGTCTAGGGAGCCCCACCTCAGAGCAGAGAGTTTGAGCTGAGACTCTGGGCAGCCCCTCCCACTGCCAGGCAAAAGGTCTGTGGGACCTAGCGACCCCTGTCTTAGCCTCCTACAATCATGACTTTCAATGCCCTTCAGGGCTCCAGAGAAGAGGACAGTCTCACAGTGACAGGAGCAAGGAGAGGAGAACTTGACCTGCTGCCTCTGTCCCCCAGGGTGGTCACTGCTTCCTGGCCTGAGGCTTTGAATCCTCAAAGCCTTTTCTTTAATGTGAAAGAAATGTAATTTATTTGTCAAATCAAAGGCTCCTTAGTGGTGCAGAGGCTGCTCAGCCCAAACACCCTTGCCTTGGGCAGAGTGGGGCCTGATGACTTGCCATGGGTGTGCTTGTGCATACTGAATCTCCTTGGTGCTTAGGGAACGCTGAGCTGTCTGCTTATGAGGGAGCACAGGCCCCTCTCACCAGCCTCTGTCCACAGCCACACATGCGTGCGTGTGCATCTATGTGTTTGGCATGTGTCCATGTGCCCACGTGTGCGGCATAGCCGGGTGATTCTGGGCAGTGCCTGCCTATGCGAGGATGCAGAGGGATGAGGGGTGGGGTGGGCGGAAGAGAGCCCACAGAAAGCCTGTGCCTGGAGCATCTCTGGCGAGGTGCCGAGACCACCCCAGAATCTCAGAGGAATCGTTGAAATCTGGAGCCCTGGGGGGCTCTGGTCTACTAAGATCCCACCTTACTAGAACTCTCTGGGGACTTCAAGCAGCTGATGACTCTCCGTCCTCAATCTGGGCAATAGACTTCCTACCACAGCCTTCTCATCCCCAGACAACTAACCGTGTAAGACATTCCATCTCGGCAGTGGCTGGCTGGCAGGCGGCTGGCTGGGAAGGGAGGAAGAGGGTATGGACATAGGGGTTTCCTGGAAAACCTTGGACAGGGGTGAGGCTGAGGGAAATGAAGACCTTTCCCAAGAAGGGAGCACACAGCAGTGGTTGGGCCCCTTGAATTCCCAAGGCCTAGCTTCCCCCACCTGACTTGGACGCCTGCTTTTGGAGCACTGGGGCTGCAGAGCTCAGAGATGAGATGGAATAAGGGCTGGACATAAAAGGATGGGTCTCATGACCTGGGTGGAAGTTGCAAGCTCAGTTTCTGTAGGTCCCTTGAAAAGAAGAGTTGGGTTGTTCTCCCTGGTTGCTATCTAGGAAGCCAGGGCTAGCTTAAGGATTCAGAGAGCAGGACTAGGCACCGAGACCACGTGCTATGGCTACAATGGTGCTAGTTAACACGAAAGATGCATTGAGTGGGGCTGGGGTAGAGGGCTGCCCCACCTCAGGATAAAAGGGGCAGAAGAGGATAATTGTCTCACAGGGTGACGTGAAGATGAGAAGGCCTGAAGGGTTTCCTATCTACTTTCCTAGGGTCCTTTCTGCTCCCTGATTTCTCCACCTGGCTCTTCCCAGTCCAGCTGGTCGTTCTCTCTTCTGGCTCCGGAGATCTGCGAGGGATGCTGGCCCTCCTGAGAGGCCATGGACTTACTCCTCTCTCTCTCTCTCTCGCTCTCCCTCTCTTTCATGGCACCAAGAGGTTCTGCTGCTTCCCTCCCCCAGGTAGGCCAGGGAGGTGCTTGGTGCTGCCTGCATGTTTGCTTCCCAGCTCCCCCTTTCGGATTGTTTAAGACAGCGTGTAATTAACATTCTGGGCTGGTAGGTGTGCGGTACTGCAGGACTCTGGGAGCTGGGAGATCACTCGGCCCGCATCCCCACCTCTTCATTCTCTCTCCCCCAGTTTGTCTTGGATTCACGCATGTGCTCCCTTTCTGAATCTGTCTGCCCTCCTCCTTGTTATCTCCAGCTCTATCCTCCCCCACCTCTCCTCTGCTCTGCGCTCTGCGTCTCCTTCCCGCTCTTCTGGGCTCCAGCTGCCTCTCAGGCTTTCATTGTTAAGTGTTTTTTTTTCCCTGCTTCCTGTTTCTCATGCCCAGTCTGCCTGCCTTTCTCTCCAAGTGCTCTGATCTTGCTTTCAGTTCCTCTCCTGTCTACCTTTTGGTCTCTTTTCCCTCCCCCCTCCCCCGTCAGTCTGTCTCCCTCTCTCTTTCTCCCCCCACATCCACCCCACCCGTCCCTTTTTGACTGCAAATGTTCAAATAAATGAGAAAGGCCAAACCCCATGTGCCTGGCAGTAGAAAGTAACTTTGCAACCCCAGGCACATGGCAGGGACTGTGTGGAACAAAGGATTCCCAATTACTGCCTCTCCATGTTGGGCTTACTGCTCTAAAAAAAGAGAAATTCAAGGCAGGAGAGGCAGAGGGCCTTGGTGGAGCTGGGAGTTTGGAGATATAGCAGGTAGCAACAGCTACAAAAGATCCTTAAACATTTCCTCAGCCTCAAAATGTTCTGAGGATCATTTCTCCCTCTCTCTTCGTCTGACTCCAGATTCTAAATCTCTCCATCTGGGTCCCCTATGGGCCAATCTCAACTCCCATTGTGCGCTGTTGCTCATGACTATTGGGGTCCAACCCCCTCCCTGCCACCTCTACCCCGTACACACACCTAGACCGTTAGAATCCCCACCCTACTGCAGCCCTACAGTTGCCCAGATCACAGCCCTGCCATGGACAGGTGTCAGGGAAGTAACCCTTACAGATTCAGAATAGGCTTCGAATTCTTGTCTTATTTCCAGGGAAATCTGTCTCCTAGAAAACACATAAACTACATTTTAATCCATTTCTATTCCTTCCATCTTTTTCTTCTCCAGTGAGTCAAAAGTTGAGAGAGGATGGGGAAAGAAACTTTCCAAAAGTAAAGTTTTACCATTTCATATTTTCAAAGACCACTTCCGTGAAGCATAGCAAAGGCTGGTGTGATGATTAATTTTATATATCAACTTGACTAGGCTAAGGGATGCCCAGTTAGTTTCAGGATGAAAATAGCATTTGAACTGATAGACTGGGTAAAGATCTGTCCTCATCAACATGGGCAGGCATCTTCCTATCTATTGAAGACCCACACAGAACAAAACGGAAGGGTGAATTTGCTCCTGGTCTGGTTGGGACATCCATCTTTCCTTGCCCTTGAAGATCCACACTCCTAGTTCTTGGATCTCAGGACTCAGACTAGAATTTATATCATTATCTTCTCTGGTTCTCAGGCTTTGAACTCAGACTAAATTGCACCACCAACTTTCCTGGTTCTTCACTTTGTAGATGGCAAGTTGTGGGACTCTTTGTTCTTCATAATTGCTTGAGCCAATTCCTATCATAAATTTATATTTTTAGATCTATGTTTACATATCTTATTGGTTCTGCGTATCTGGAGAAGCTTGACTAATATAGCTGGTATAGATTTTAGAATTCGAAGTCCAGATTCAAATCCAGCTCCCTCTACTTAATGTCTTATAACTCAGGGAAGTTATTTAGTCTCTTAGAATCCCAGTTTCCCTATCTCTACAGTTGGACTTGATAATATCTATCTTACAGGATGATATGAACAATGTCATCCTGCACGTAACTCCTATCTCAGGAACCCGTTTCTTAGGAACAAGCATGGTTGGCAATCTGGCAGCCCACAAACCTGTTTGGAAGAACAGGTTACTTATCATGGACATCAGTTGCACAATTCACTCTTGCATTCATCCAAGAGGTTCAAGTGGATTCCAATGGGTCTCAATGGCCTGTGTATATAATTCCTGAATGCAATGCAGAATTTGGGCACTGTGAGTGCCAGAGGATCCTGCAGGATTGAGTCTCAGGTACCACAATGATCACTTGGCCACTGTTGTCCTCCCCTTCCTGGTCCTATGGCCCCACTTTCCTGCCAGTGTTTCTTTCACCTTCTAAATAAACCACTTGCATTCACATCCTCAGGGTCTGCTGCTGGAGAAACTCAAACAGAGCGAGTGTAATATGGTGCCAAGATTTGTAGTCTTAGGGCCCCAGGGGTCATGTCCCAACATTGACATGCCTTAGCTGAAGGTCCAAGTCTCATGACTAATTTTTATCTTTGTGTCCTCATCGATGAAGTGAGGCTGCTAAAATTTCCTTTCCTACCCATGCTAGAGGCTATGTGATGATAAGGTCAAATGAGATGAGAGGAGTAAAAAAAATGGCAAACCATAACACAATGTCCACATGTAAGGAGTTCTTGTCGTCATTAGCGTTTGATCTTGCACATCCAGCTCTCACCATCAAAAGATGGTGAGGTGATCTCTGGGCCAACCTTCCTGGCACAGACTTGGCTGAGCCCATCCACAGCCCCCTTTTGCACCATGATCATTGAGGGCTCCCACTTATTCTTCACTTGGTTTCCTGACTTTGAAGTTATTTAAAGGAGCTCTTATTATGGGCCTTGAGGTTCCTCACAAGGGGATTCTCAGATGCTTTTCCTGGACATTTGACTTCAAGTGAGCATCTGACCCACAGCGTACGCCTTTCTTGTAATAAATAATTAATAACAAAATGTAAATACGATATAGATTATATACATTAAGTTATGCCTTTCTCTTTACATGACCTCTTTTTTCTCTGCTAGTTAGCCATGCAGAGATTTTTTTTTTCCTTTCCAGGAACCAGTCTTTTTGATCCTCAGCACACATTTTTCCTGGCGTTCAATGAGGATATTCTTTTATTTTTTTCCCTATACTCTACAGGTTTCTTACACTTTTCAAATGGTTTTTAAAACTTTCTTTCAACCCGTTCTTTGAATTTTTCTCCTTCAACACATGTTCTTGTTTTCTGTATTCCTCCCTACAAGAAATGGGCAGTAGAATAATAAGTATCTTTGGCTTTTCCACCAGGGGGTTAAACTGCAAGGTGCTGGGGTCTGAAGGTGGCACAGCTTCACCCACAAATGCTTTCAGCCCAGTTCCTACCCTTCCTTCCCAAAGTACCACATCCCCTTCCCAGTGCTGAATGCAACGAGCCTCACGCCCGTGATGGGTGCTCCTTATCTCTGTCACCACTGGGGACTCACTGTGGGATGCCACTTTATCACTCGCACCAGCTGCCTGCACTGGCTGTACCTTGCCCTTAATTAATTACACCCTCTGCCGTAAGGAGCCATCTCCCTCCCAATGACAGCCTTCAAACCCCGTCAGATGAAGAAGCAAAACCCTTTCATCTTTCCTGATGGCTCTTCTCTTTCTGTGTCATTTCTTTTTCCTTCCTGCCAACCCTGATTTCTTTGTAGGTCTGCTTGTGCTCCTGGCCCAGAGCCATCATGGGGCTTGGACTCTGCAGTGAAATCTAGCTCCAGGAAGCAGGTTGTAGGACCCACAGAGTGGAGCAGAGCCTAGAGGCAGGGAGTTTGATTTGAGGAGGCCCCAAAGGCCAGCAATCAAAAGTGGTCAGAGTGGGAACCTGGGCCAACATGGTATGCACATCTGGGATAGGCGAGGTGGCTGCCAGAAAGCAGAGGTGGGTTTAGGTATGATTGTGACTACCTGTAGGGAGTATTTCCCCATGATATCAGGTTTTAGCGAGAGGCTCAGCAAACAGAGACATAGAAGGCTAGAGGTTCTGCAAGCCATGACACAGTGACACCAACAGTGATAAACCTCAGCTCAGAGTGACTGACTCTGCATTCCTGGCTCTGACAGTGCACCTCGGTAGTGAGGGCTGCTATAGACAAGGCCTCTGACTGTGACAGACTCTGAACATTCACCGAGATGGTGACATCAACACTGACAGGCTCAGCAAACAGAGGAACAGGGAGGTACAGTGCTGCTGACACCACAACACCAACAGAGACAGAGACAAGTACTGCAAATAGTGATACAAACAGTGCTGGCCTCTCCCAATAAGACCAAACTGCAAATGAAACTAACTCCATAGAATGACAAATGGTGCCATGCTCTCCAAATGGTGATACAGGCAATGACAAGCTTTGCAAACAGCTCCAAGCTCTGCAAATAATGACACATGTGCCAAGCTCTGCAAGTACTGAGTGTAGCCGCACCTGTGGTGGCCCACACCTGGTGATTTCAGACCCTGGCCCTGAGAGCGTCTCATGCTCTAGCAGCTTCTTCAACATTCCCGGTCTCCCTCTCTCTCTCTCCACTGGCTTCAGGGAAAAACCATCATTTAATCCAGCTCTCACTTCCTCTTGCTTATTGGTTCCCTTCCTTCCAGAGCTACATCTCTTGAATGAGGATCCAGGTCCCACACTCTCTGGAACTCACTCCTCAGTGCCCTGAGAAATAGCATCCTTTATTCAGGCCCTCAGTTTTTCCCCTTCTGTGGTTTCTGCAGCTGAGCTGCCCACTGCTCCTTGGACTTCAGACCATCCTTTCCTACTCCCTGTTTCTGTAACCTGTGCCTACCTGTTTGGAGAAGGGACAGGCAGGGAAACAATGACTCAGGAGGCATGGGCAGCCCTGTGTGCACGTTCTCTGTTCCATGCTCCACTATGACCCTGCAGGGTGGTGGTAAGGATGCAGAAGCACAAAGGGGAACTTGCCTGCCAGGGTGATAAAGCTCTTATGCTGTCATCCTCCTGTGTCTGTCTGACTCTCACGCTGATGAGTTACAACTATGGGCAGAGTGGCAAAGTGGTCAAGTTGCAGATTACAACGTGTGGGAAGTAATTTAACATCCTCGTTCCTCAATTTCTTCATCTGGAAAATGGAGAAAATAATCTCAGAGGGTTTTGGTGAGAATTTAATGAGTTAATGCATGTAAAACACCTAGAAGAGTTTTCTGGAAGCTACAAGTGAATTCCTCAGCCCTGCTCTGATCTCATCTCCTCATTCCCCCTGCAGTCCCCCCCATTACACCCAGCTTCCGGGCTCTTCTCAGTACCTGCCCATCTTCCTCTCTTGGGGGCCCTTGGTCCTTGCTGTTTACTTTGTGTGGGGTGGACTATCCTGCTGTCCCCTGGCTGGCCCCTCACCTCTTCAGGGCTCTGTGTGGATGTCACCTCCACAGAGAGACTCCCCTGACCACTGCCCTTAAACTAACGCAGTCTGCAGCTCCTTTCCCCACCCCCCGACTTGCTTTCTTTTCTTTCTTTTTTTTGGGAGAGATTTTTGCTATAGAGAGACAGAAAGTGGTAAATCACTCCCCAATCCTTTCTCTGTTCCCTGCCCGTCCCCCTGCCCTGGGATTTTGGGCATGCACACACATATATGCACCTGGTGTGATTTTCAAACCACTGTGCCTGGGACTCGAACTGAGATTGGCCATATGGGAGTCCAGTGCCCAATCACTAAAGCACCTCCTGGCCCCTGCTTTCCTCTTCTGAAAGCACTTGTTACTGCACAGAGCACAGGGTACTCTCGCTCAGTTACTGGGACCCCAGAAACCTCCCGGTGGGAGGTTTCAGGGAGCTCAGGGGGATGGAGTTGCAAATGTAAACAGGGCAATGGAGAAAGCCTCACTGAGTCAGGGTGTGTGGGAGGGGAGGGGGACTGAGCTGTGCTCCCTGGGGACAAAGCCAGGCCAGGAGTATGTCCCTGGACCTTAGCAAGGACTCTGCAACTTGGTATTCCTCAGACAGGGGCTGTCCTGTCCCCACAGCAGCCCCTTGGCTTGCGTCAGCAGGTTCACTAGCAGCAAGGGAGTTATGTGACTTACGCCCTAGCCTAACACTGACAACTCATCTCCTCTGCAGACAGACATGGGGTGAAAGATGAGAAAACAAAACCACCCAGAGAAAGCAAGCTCCCTTGCTGCTGCGAACAACCATGGTGGGTGGGCAGACTCCTCCCTCAAACTCCTCAGTTTTCTCTCACCTGCCAGGCAAGCCTTGGACTGGTGGAGAGGAGAGAGTGGGTAAGAAGAGAAGGGCTAGGCAAAGGGAGGATATGTTGTTATCCTCAGAACCATGCTGAGCTCAGATGGTGGTTCTGAGGCTGGAAGGTTTCCCTTTGCAAGAGGCTTCCTCCAGTGCAATGCCCAGGCCAACAGCCCCTGCCACACTCTGAATTTGAACACTCATGATGCAATGTGGCCAGATGCACAAACTGAAGCCTCAAAGCCCTGGTCAAGACACCTGGGCAGCAGAGGAAGAAGACTCTGCCCACTCTTGGAGATGCCATAAGCAGATAACTGCTACCGGGCATCTCCGTCCATGGAAGACAACTCTTCTCGAGGCCTGGAATTCATGTCCTGGGTCTGCAGTGGGCCAGCTGAGTGACAAACACAACTCTAGCTTGACGGCCATGTGTGAAATGACTGAGCCACCAGGGTAATCGCAGCTTAGCGCACCCAGTCCGCTGCGTCATCCCACAGTGAACCCAGCTTCTTTCTATCTCCTGTCCTTGTTCCCCTGCCTACACACCCAGGGCCTCCTCCTGGAGGCCAGATTCCTGCTCCCACCACCTGCTTGGCTTTTCCAGGGTGTGTCAAAGGGAATCAAAGCCTTCCTGTAAAACCAAGGGGGGACAGATTTCATCCTCGGAAGGAGCACTTGAAGCAAATGGATAAGCAAAGACTAGGACATGGGAGAGTGAGAAGAAGCCAGGCAGGAATATCAAGGCTTTGGTGAGACCTCGTAGAACCAGAGAGACCAAGGTAAAGCAGTGCTACTCAGAGGTTACCCACCTGGCCATGTTGACTCAAGGCATCGTGGTCTGGGCAGTGACAAGGCCCATTCATTCATTCACTCACTTGCCTACCCACTCATTCATTCAATAAATGGTTACTGAGCATCTGCTATATTGCAGATTCAGGCACTGCTGTGTGTTGAGGGGAGGGGGAGAGGTGAGGTGAGCAAGAAAGACAGGAAACTCAGAGGCCTGTGGGACTCATTTTGGAAGACCCTAAGTTTCCTTCACAGCACCAGAGCTGCAGTTGAGAGAATGGGCCTGAGTACAACACTAGGGGCAGTGTGGACATGGCAGTAATAACTCATTAAGGATTTGGGATGTCAACTCGGGAGTCGGGTCTCTTCCGCGTCCTTCTTCTCAGTCCTGGTCAACTTCAGAAAGTTCGATTAGAGAGCCCCTTTAGGTATGGTCATGCATGTTCCCTTAGAATGGGTGGGCAGGGCATGACTGAAGACTACTGTGGCCAAAACTCTGATCTCCTAAATGAACAAAGTCATGGAAAGCTCCTCACCCCCACCTCTGTCCCCCAAATACACATGAACTCACATGGACACACATAAACACACAACTCACACATATGAACACACACATACATGCAGAAACTCACACAAAAAGACACATTACACACACAAACTACATACAAGAAACACATACAACCCATGTATATAAACAAATTCACATAGGTACACACATGTACTCACAAATATATACACAAACTCATACAAGCACACGTGCTATGTACCCAAATTCATACAGACACCCATGTACAATTCATACATATGTATATACACTCACATACATAAACTCATACAAACACAAACTCACAGACACAATTCACACATACAAACACATTTACAGATACACTTCCAGTTCCTATGCGCAGAAATCCACACACACATTCTCGCTCACTCTCTTCCCCTGCAGACAGACTGCTGTCTTAGGCAGGCTCCCTTCTGTCTGACGACATTACAGATAGGAGGCCCAGTTGGGAGATGGGCTCTCAGGAGTTCGGTGGCCTTATTTCCTTTCAGGGCCTTGTGCTGCTGACTAGCCCTGTATCCTTGGCTAAGACTTCTGACCCGGAGTTCCTGTTCTGATCAATGAGAATGACATCTCCACCACACAGTGCTCTTGCAAGACTGAAAGGAGAAAAAATCAGATCTCACACAAAGGCATCTTGGTGGCCAGCACCCCACTCTCTCCCTGGACCTGAGATCGGAGTGGGTGGCAGAACCCCCCTTCCATCCCAGAAGTCCTGTCTCTTCCAGTTCAACGCACCCACCCAGACCCCAGGGGCCCCAAAGCACTCTGACTGGCTGCTACAACTGTGTTAAGAGTTCCCAGGACAGAAGTGGCCCTGATGCTAATTCGGCATCCAGTTGTCATCGGGGTGCAAGCTCCAAGTCTGGGGCCAGCCCAGCAGCAGGGGTGCCCATTTTGGGGCCACTGTTGCAGTGTCACTTTGGACATCATTATTCTTCAGTCTGTGATCCCAAACCTGACCCTTAGGCCTATTAGGGAGTCTATGAGCAACTGAAGACTTTTTTTTTTTTTTGGAGAGGTTTTTTTCTATAGGGCGTGTGCGCTTGCCAGAGAGACAGGAAGTAAGAAATCCACCCCCC
>NW_006159716.1:3676389-3702753 GCF_000334495.1 Tupaia belangeri chinensis
CCCCCCCCCCCCCCCAGGGGCTATGGCCACGCTGCAATCCCTTCTCCTCCATTCTCCTCTTGGGATCTTGGGGACGCATGCACATGTGCCTGGCATGAGTTTAAGTCACTGGGTCCAAGACTCAAACCACGGTCAACTACATGGAAGTTCAATGACATAGCCATTGCGCTAACTGCTGGTCCCAACAACTAAAGATGTTTTTAGTAAATTCTTATTGTTTAAATACACCAGTTGTTTTCTGTTACTTGTAGCTCAGAGTCCCATCTGATAGAGTGTGTGACGTATTTGACCCAATGTCCTGAACACATACAGCAGATGCTTAGTAGATGTCAGCCATCAGAGATGACAGTCACACGGCTTGGGGAATAAACTGGAGGGGCAAGGCAGAGGGAAGAAACCACTGAGTCTTACTCCAGCCACAGGCTGCCAGGAGTCAGAGAGGAGTCCTCTATCCCTGGTTCTCTGTCACTTTCCAGCCCAAGCAGGGTTAGGTATGGCACAGCCTGAATGCCCATGGGTGAGAAGCAGTGGGAGTGGCAGGGGCAGAAAACTAGATGAAAGGCTCTAAGCAGAAGCCTCATCCATTCTCTGCAGGCTTTCAGACACCAGTTTATTCCCTTTACTCCCCCTGTTAGCACATCTATATCCATTGCTCAACCTCATTGTCTCCATAGCTGCTCAACAAATCCCAGAGCTCTGAGCTTCAGATAGAAATACTCCCTGTATTGCAAACCAGGGGGCTTGCAAAGGTGGAGGGCTCATAGAGATGGGCCTGCAGCCCAGTGAGTAATACCTGCATCTCTTAGCTCACGGGAGTTGCTACACGGTGCTATTTTTAATTTTATTATTCTTTCTTCATTAGTTAGGGAGGTCCTTTATTTCTATAAAGGGACACTTCCTCAGATCTCCTCCCAGAACTCAGTGGGACAATGTGTATAGGAAACCCTCAGTGGCTTCCTACTCAGCCCACACACTCTTCTGTCAAGCCCAGGTGCAAGGGAAGAAGACTCCAGGTCACCCAGGTTGTCTGTCCTTCTTGCAAAGCAGGCAATGCCACCCTCTTCCTTGCCAACTTACTAGTTCAGGTCCAGACCATAAGGAGGCTTGGCTTGGCACCTGCTCTCAGGGACCCTGGTCTGAGGCAGACACTGATTTTTCAAAGTGGCGGTGTATTCTCGTTGCTAGATTCGATCTTCCACATGGAGCTCTGTATGCATTCCCTGTAATGGGGATATTGTCTTTCCATGAAACTTCTCCTTGTTTGCTCACAAAGTACTATGTAAGTAGTAGAATTTAGAGGTAATGAGAGAGGAGGCAGTGGTGACATCATGCCATGGAAAAGCAAATGACTGGGATCAAACAGTGGTGTAGTGCTAACATGTGATGCTCTGTGGGACTGACGCACCTGTGAAAGTTGCCAGTGCATGTCCAGAGACCTCCCTAAGAATACCAGACAAACATGTGTCTGTGACACGGGCTGGCTGAGGCTGGCGGTGCAGCAGTGTTGGGACTCATGGTTGTACTGTCCCCATCTCTGTCTCTCTCATAGAATAAACTTTCAATAAAAAACAAATTACTTAAAATTAGAATTATTATTATTTTTTTCCATAGGGCACATGCACTCATCAGAGAGAGACAGCAAGAGAAAGTGAGAGGGAAAGTGAGAAATCACCCCCCCCCCACTCCCGGAGGAAATCGTCATGCTGCAATCCTTTCTCCTCCTCCATTCTCCTCCTGGGATTTTAGGCACACACACACACACACACACACACACTCACACACACAGACACACACACATCTGGCATGATTTTCAAGTAGCCTGGTCTGGGACTCAAACCTTGGTCAGCCATGTGGGAGTTCAGTGCCTTAACCACCATACTACCTGCTGGTCCCACCATTGGATTGTAAACATTGAGTTTTCTCAAAATGCTTCTCTTGAATTCGCTGTTTACCTTTCCCATGAAATGCCCGATCTTTCCAACATGTTTTTGAAATTGCTTGTCTTTGCCTCTCTCCTGGTCCCTGCCATCTATCCCTGCCCATTGCTTCTTCCCTTCCCAAAGAAACTCACATTCTGCCATTGTTGGCTGACCTCTCAGGACCTCTCCTTTCATACCCACTATGTTACATCAGGAGAGTTCTTCAAACAAAGAGCCATTTGCCTGCAGAGAAATTATGCTCTTCCAGTCGGTAGGATAAAACAGCTATAGTCAGTTGGGGTTTCAAAAACTTTATGTGTCTTCCTTTTAACAATAATGAATAAGCCAGAGCTCAGATACTTTAAGGACTCAGCCAAGGTTTCAAAGGTAGTAAGTAAGGCCTGGAGTTTGGATTCAAATATAGAGCTCATAAGTTGCAAACTCCTAATGCATACCCCTGTCCTCCACTGTTTATCCACCCATCACAGTAGTTGGCACCTCAATGCAGAGTAAGAGCAGATATACAACCCATCTGAGAACACTTGAAGAAGGCCAGATTTATCTAATGGGAATAAGAACCTACAGGCTACACCTGGCTCTTATTTCAGCAGTTGAGTTTGACTTTTTATGAGAGCCTTTAAAAGCAAGCTACTTAGGGCATGCTTGTGTAGTTAATAGTCAAGAGTACAAACTCTGAAGACAAACTCTGTTTAATTCCCATACCATTTCTACCAATATTAGCTGTGTAGCCACAGGTATAGATATTACTTTGCCTATCTGTGCCTCAGTGACCTCATCATAATAGTGTGGGGCCAGCCCTGTAGCCTAGTGGTTAAGGGAGCTGGATCTCACAAGGCCAACTGAGGTTGAAATCCTGATCCTAGAAGCTTGAAAAACATGTCAATCACACATTACTAAAATCCCAACAGAATGAATAAATGGAGAAGGGATTGCACCATGACTTGCCCCACTGGGGGATTCTTTATCTCTCTCTTCCTCTCTCTGTCTCTGCTGAGTGCATGCCCTCTGGCAATTAAAATTTATAAGAAAAAAAAGATAGTCTCTGCCCCGCATGGTTGCTCTAAGGTAAAGGCTTTAATGATGGTATCATTAGCATCACCTGGGAGTTCATTAGATATGCAGGTTCCCAGGCCCCTCCCCAGCCCACTACATCAGAAACTGAGGCAGGACCCAGCAGCAGGTTGTGTTTAATATTCCTTCTAAACAAAGCGGATGTATATTAAAGTTTGAGAACTGCTTTAACACATGTGAAGCCGTTGACTCTCACCTGGGATATGGTTCACACTGAATGTGTGTCAGCAGGTGGCTGTTGATGCTATTGTTAATTAGGGTAGTTATTACCCCTAGAGCCTTGGGTGGAGAAGTTTATCCCAGCTCCAAAGGAGAAAGGGCTGAGCACCATCTCATACTCATTTAAGCATCCTGAGTGACTCTGGCCCTCCCTATCTTGTCCACTGCAGAGGGCAGTGTTTGGATCAAGGCATAGACTTGACAGTTACTTTTTGGATGTATATGGCATCTCTTCTGGCTTTGTCTCATCTGTCAATCTAGCCACAGGAAGAGGAAGGGATGCTGGGTGCTAGGGAGTGGACTTCAGCCCCTACAAGAAGCATGTCACATTCAGGGAGCTTTCTCTATATAGGACTTGGTTTCATGCCCCTTGTTTCTGTTAGACAATTATTAGAGTATGGTGTGTGGGTATGTTACCAGGCCCCCATGTTTATATCACAATATGTAATATGTAGTATCATAATATGTAATTAGGACACAATTCAAGAGAAAAGTGGATGAAAACCTTGCATGCTGCTCAAAGAAATCAGTCAATGGCCGGTAAATATGGACAGGTGCTCATCGCTGCTATGTAGCAAAACGCATACTGAAACCACAGTGTGAAGCCATTGCATACAACCAGGATGATCACAATAAAGGAGATGGAAAATACTGGGTGAGCAGAAGAAGCTGTGGAGCAACTGAGCTCTCATGTGTGGCTAGTGTGAGAATAAACTGGAAAAGTCACTTTGGACAATCATCTGGAAACTCTACCAACACATAGCCTACAGTTCAGTATTCCCACTTCTGGTCTATAACACATCCAACAGAAATGTATCCATAGCTGCTCTGAATGACATAGTAAAACATTCACAGAAGCTTATTTTTAATAGCCCCAAACTGGAAACTACCTGAACTTGTCTGTTAAGAGGATGATGGGTAAGTCAAAAGTGGTATACCATACAGTAGAATACTACACAGCAATAAGAATTACTGACCTACAATTACATCAACAATGTGGAAGATTCTTGTGAACATACATTTTGCAAGGTTCTTCCTCCTCTGAAGGGCGAGTCAAACTGAGAAACAGGGAGTTGGAAAAAGGCCCAAGGCACCGATGTCATGTTGTTTATTGACTGAGTTCAGGGGGCATTCACAGAGCTTGTAGTAGCATTTCAAGAGCACTTCCTCCTTCTTGGAGCTTGTAATGTGCATGGAGAACATTCCCAAAGTGCTTCCTCCTTCTTGGAGCTCATAGCATGCAGAGTTGAGCTGAGCCAAGTCAAGGCCAAGCAGAGGCAAAACCACCAGGGCTGAGCTAGCTGAACCAAGGCTGAGCTGAGCAGGGTGTTCCCTTTCTCTTAAAGGAGCTGCAGACAATAGTGGCTCATTGCCAAAATCAGACTCTCTCTCTCTTTCTCTCTCTCTCTCTCACACACACACACACACACACAAACACATACACACACATGCACATGTGTGTTACATGCAATGTAAAACAGCAAAGTCATAATTATATAACAAGTATACAAACACACTACAACTAATAACAAGTTGTTTATCACGTGGACTTCAAACATGATAAGATAGGAAATGAGGGAGCCAGACTAAATTATCCTGACTCCATTTTTTTTTCTACCACATGCTCTTGAGCAAAAAAAAAAAGTCATACATGAGTAATATGTTTATCTTGTCTAATTCCATTTATATGCAGTTCAGTAACAGGCAAAAGTCTATGTATAGCACTGAAAGGCAGAATGGTGATTACCCTGGGAAGAGAAAGAACCAGAAGACAGCACAGTGGACCTTCAAGGTGTTGACACTTTACGAAGTGCTAGTTGCACTGATGTGTTCAGCTTGTGAAAAGTCATTGAGAAATATTCTTCCTATGTGTGCACTTCTCTGTGTGATTATTTCAACATAAAGCTTAAAAATTAAGTGATTAATGATTATCAGTTGGTTCATCCATAACCAGTTCATGTCTCCTACTATTCCTAAAGAGTAGGGTCCATGGAGGAAAAACACAGCCAGAATTCAAGATCTAGACTCTGTGCTCAGGCTCCTTAAGTATTCCAGGTTCATGTCCTCAACAGTAGACCCAAGAGGAGAACCAAATTACCCAAGGTTGCATAGGCTAGAAGAAACAGTGACCTTACTGTGGCCACATGCCAGGAGAGAGCCAAGGCCCTACCATTTGCCTTTAGAATTAGACCGGATGACAACTACAGAGGTGCTCTATACTCAGTGGGCATGGTAGAGCTGTGTGGATTGCCATTGTCAGAATTCTCTGAGCTTGAGATACATCTACGTGGATTTCTCTATTACCTCCCAACTTCATGCTCATTTTTTTCAACGACATGCTCTCATTCTTTCTTGAAAGTGATTACAATTCCTAAATGAACACACAAAAATAAACCTCTTCATTAACTAGGAGAAAAAATTGTACCACCTGAGTGGAACGTGCACCAGAATGCAGTAGAAGCACAGCAGCATATGCTAGACTAATTACCCCTGTCTTCACAGATGGATATGTTCAACACAGTGGCTGTGTTATAGAGAGAGGTGGTTGGAAGTTGCCCTGTTTAGGGAAGCATTTCCAAAGGGTGCTTTCTGAAACCCCAGTCCCATGAGATGTTAATAGGGACCATGAGGTGGCAATTCATGCTCAAATGCATTCTGAGAACTACTAAGTTCAATGTTATAAGATGTATCCTTCGTTTCAGGCCTTCTCTGAGTCTTTAATATACAAGAGGATATAATAAGTCTTCAACAGGGATCAAGTAAGTAGCATTTTTCTAATGTGTTTAATTATGTAACCCTTTCTGATTTGTAGAACACCTTGTGAAAAATGTTTCTTGAAACCCACAATGGAAAATATTGACATAGACCCTACCTTAGGCCAAGAGTGAGGGGGATCTAGCTTGAAATTTTAGCACTGTTATCAATCAGCAAGAGATTCGGAGCTTCAGTTAATTGGAAGGAAAGCACTTGAAGAAAGGGACTTGCCAGAGAGAGGGATGGTGTTGTAAACGTTATCTCAACTCTTTTTTGGGGTATTTAATACAACAGTGTAGACAATTAGACTTATTTATACATGGAATAGATTATTTCTAAAACAAGGCCTGATTTTTTCTCATATGGTATTGATCCTAGTAATAGAGTTAAATCCATTCCTTTCTTTTTTCTTTTCTTTTCTTTATTCATTTTTTAAAGGTATTTTCCATAGAGTTTGTGCTTTCAGCAAAGAAAGACAATGAAAGAAAAAGTGAGAAATTGTACCCCAGGGGGATGGCCATACCACAATCCCTTCTCCTACATTCTCCTCCTGGGATTTGGGGCATGCATGAACACATGCTCAGAGTGATTTTCAAGCTGCCAGGTCTGGGACTCAAAACCACATTTGGCCATGAGGGCGTCAGCACCTTAACTACTATGCCATCTGCTGCTCCCCCTTTTTAAATTTTTATGTGCAGCCTTATGAATCAGTTCTAGACAATGACACCTAAGAGAAAGTTTCCTGGGGGCTTCTGGGAACCACTGTTCTCTCATGAGGTAGAGCCACTGAAGGAGAGATCCCAGTCTGGCTCTATAGCACAGTGGTAACAGGATGCTCAAGAGAAGCTGGATGTCCACATGGTGACTCAGTTTGAATCTCAGCCTAGTCAGCCTGAAACATGGCAGGCGTGTGTGTGAGTGCCCAAGATCCAAAAGGTTAAGAGACTGAAGGAAAGGGAGCGTGGTGTGACCAGACCCTGTGGAGGGGTGCTCATCACTCTCTCCTCATGTATGCACATGTGCTCTGTCATAAATAAAGAAAATAAAGAAAACAGTTGTTTTTTTAAAAATGAGAACCCCCCCCCCTTTTTTTTTTGTTTTGCCATTTCTGGTTAGAAGGAAGTTATGTAAGGAAATAATGTGTGGAGCTGTGGCAGCTGTCATTGGACTCTAAGACAATAAGAATGGAAACCAACAAGCTGAGGCATGGAAGAAGGGTGGAAAGAGCCTGGTCTTCGATAACACTGTTGGTCCGCTGACCTAATATTTGAACTACCTACCTGTAACATATTGTTAAGTAAACAATAAATATTCCCATGGTTTTAGTCATCATTAGTTTTATTGCTGTTACTTGCACCCACACAGAAACATACTGATAATATTTTCACTGTTTACACCCTTTGATGTTTTATTTTTTCATTTCTAAGGCATATATGTGAGTGCCTGAGATCCAGAGGGTTAAAAGACTGGAGAAAGGGGATCAGTTATAAGAAGTAATTTCAGTTGACTCATTAGTGAGGACAGGTTATAGTATTTTTATATACTAACAGGCAAAAGTCTAAGATCTCAGCTACAACATAGATGTAGCTTATACGTCATTCCATCATAGTCTAACATGAGTTGAGTAACTCCATCCCAACTAGCAGCCACGTTACCTGAAACACATGTTACATTAGGTTAAGCTAGGCTAGGTGGAGTAATAAACTTTGAAATTTCATTGGTTTAATACATAAAGGTTTATTTTTGTTTCATGCAAATCTGCTCTTGGTCTATTGGCTCTCCAGAGTTCGCTTTCAAATGGTGACTCAGGGATTCAAGTTGTGTCTCATAAATATAATCTTTGGACAGGTGTCTTCCTGCTGCTGAAGCAGGAACGAAGAGAACTGGGGTCAGGTACTAACTTAAATATTGGGCGATTGAAAAAGTCATGGCACATTTTTGGATAGAAAAACAGAAAAAATATGCGTTGACTTTTCCAATGACCCAGTATCTTGGCCTGGAAGTGATAGGAATTCTCTTTAGAGCCTGCTCCAGATCTAGTCAGACATCTCAATTTGACTTCAAGGAAAGCTGGAAGATAGAGGAGGTTGTAGTTGGAGGATATTTGGTGAGTACTGACTAATCCTGCTGTAATTTAATCATAACAGAATTTTTTTTTTCTTTCTTTCTTTTTTTTGGGGGGAAGAGGTTTTTGCTATAGGGTGTGTGTGCTCGCCAGAAAGACAGAGAGAGACAGAGAGGCAGAAAGCAAGAAATCACCTGGGGGGGGGTGGATAGCCACGCTGCAATCCCTTCTTCTCCATTCTCTTCTCGGAATCCGGGGCACGCATGCACATGCGCACGGTGCAAGTTTAAGCCACCGGGTCTGGGACTTGAACTGTGGTCGACTACATGGGAGTCCAGAGACATAGCCATTACACTAACTGCTGGTCCCATCATAACAGCATTTAAAAAAAAATATTTTTGCTGTAGGGCATGTGCACTTGCTGGAGAGAGACAGAATGTGGGAAAGTGAGAAATCACCCCCTAAGTGGGATGGGCATGCCACAATCCTTTCTGCTTCATTCTTTTCTCAGAATTCTGGGCATGCATACACATGTGTCAGGTATTATTTTCAAGCCACGGGGTCTGTGACTCACACCGTGGTCAGCTAGGTAGGAATCCAGCACCTTAACCACCATGCCACCTGCTGGCCCCATCGTAATACCTTTGTAAGCAATTTTGTCTCAGACTGAGTCCCTAAAATGTGTTAAATGGAAGTTGAATCACGGGGGTAGGGAGAGGTGGTATGAGAAACTTCCCTGACTCCACTGAATCCAACTCCCAGAGGCCAGATCAGGCCCGGCACTACGTTCAAGATAACACATGGAAAGAACCAAGAAGTCTGGGTTCTAGTCTCCGTGTTCCTATCAACCTTGTGCAAGCCACTTTTCTCTTGGACTTGGCTAATCTATAAAATAAGGGTTTTGTCTCTATTCTGGTCATTCTGGGTGTGTAACAAATCACCCAAAACCCTAAATGAATAATAATTTATTATCTGTCATGGTTACCATGGCTCAGAAATACAGAAATAGCTTGGATAGGTGGTTCTGTCTCAGAGTCTCTTATTTATAGTCATCCGAAGGATTGATGAGGACAGAAGATCTACTTTCAAGGTGGCTCACTGACATGACTGGTAAATTGGTGCTGGCTCTTGGCCCAGGCCTCAATTCCTCTCTACATGGCCTCTTCACAGTCTTGTTTAACTACCTCCAAAGTATGATGGCTGACTTTCACCAGGACATCAATTTGAACTACCAAGATGGAAACCACATGGCTTTATAATCTGGTTTTGGAACTCATACAAAACCACTACTATCTTCTATGGTTCATATGGGCTCACCCTGACCTGTAGGAGGGGACTATATAAGGGGGTGAACAGCAGGAGATGAAATTGTTGAGAACCATCTCGGAGGCTGGCTTCCCTGACCCCATCCCTAAATTCTAATTTTCTTTGGCTCTAATCCAGAAGGGTCATTTCTTCTTTCCAGCAACATCTTATCCTCTGAGGAAAGCATAGCTAAGACTAGGTCTATCTAGGGTTTCCTTAAAGCTCCTGGCCCTCTGGGATGAGATATTTACTGGGGCAAGAATTTACAGATAGTAAATTAATCTACTTGATTCTTTCAAGAATGCTAGGATACAGTTGTTATTTTTATCATCCCCATCTCACAGATGAGGATGCTAAAGCCTAGAGCATTGACTTGCCTACAGGCCTGATCAGCATCTGCTAAGTGGGATTTAAAAACTAGAGTTTACATTAGGACTACCTCCTGGAGCCAGGCTCAGTTCCAGAGGGGTAAAATGCAGCCTCACTCCCTGCTCCCACCTAGACCTCAGTCAGTGTCCTCGGTAGACCAGAGGTGGGCAGCGGGTCTCCCCCCCTAGAGCAGCAGTTGGAGTACCCAAGCAGCTGCCCCTCTCCATGCAGTGCCCCCTTTTTCCCATGTGATTCTTACCCTAGTTGGAGGGCTTTGCACCCCATAAACTTGCTAGAAGCTGGAAGTACCTCAGTCCTTTTGATATTTCTAGTGAGCTAATGGTGTTAGCGGCAGAACAAAACAGTGCGTTCCTGCTTAAGGGAGTGATAATGGAGTCTGATAAGTCAGAACAAGGAGTGATTTCTTTGTGAGCCAGCATATTAGGGCTTAGCTGTAAAACTGCCCTTTCTTTAACTGCCAGCAGCAAGTGAAAACGCTCCTGACCACAGATTTATTAAATGCTGTGGACCTAGATAAGATGATTTAAAGTTCATGCTTCTGTTCCTGATCTGCCTATCGCCAAGAAGCTTGAACAAAGACTTAACCCATCTCAGCAATTTGCCTGCATTTGAATGAGACAAATGAGCGATTTCTCAGGCTTCGGGGTCTAAAGGCTGGAGGGGAACCAAGGAGCCTGAGAGTGGCTTTGGAAGGCGCTGCCATTCTCTGTGAGGGACAGACAGGGAGAAACACAGGATGCTGCTGACTTGGCACTTGTCCCCAGAGAATAAGGTGCGTCCAGTGTGTGTGCACATGTGTGTGTGCATGTGTGTGTGTGCACGGGTGTGTGTGCACGGGTGTGTGTGCACATGTGCGCAGGTATTAAGAGTTGGGTGTGGGGGCAGCATGTATGTGGGGACATTTTCAAGGAGGAGTGTGTACACAATGGTGGGAAACAGAGGGTCATGGTTGAGATACAGGCCTCGGGGACACTCCATAATCTTGGCTCTCCCACTTCCAGATAGGAACTCTGGCTTGTTTCCTCATCTGTGAAATTGAGATGGCACCCATCTTACAAGGTTCTTGTAGGGATTAAACAAGGCCACACTTATGGAGCCTATGATAACCATCTGATAGATTATAAGCACCTACCACTGGCTACTTTCAGTTTGTGTGTTTTGTGTATGTATGTGTGTGTGTGTGTGGACTCCTGTTTGGGATATATGCATGTGAGTTTATCTGAATCCACATGGAAGTGTGTGTATAACCTTAGTGTGATTAAAGACGATGTTGGAGACTTGCCCTCCAGAGTAGAACATGACACTCACCTTTTCCTGTTGAAGACCCCCACCTAAAACATGCGAGCTACGCAAAGTTCTCCCAGCACTGCAGAGGCCTCCTTTACCTAGGGAAGGAAGACAGGTAGATAATTGGAAGACTGCATTTTAGGGGCAAAGAATTAGGGTGTTGCCTCTCAGGATAAAGGAATTCACAGGGCTTAATGAACAGAACTGGTTGGTTTTGCTCACTATAATTTTTGAACATTAACAAACCAGGTGGGTTTGGTAAATCATCCCATTGCAGGGCCCCTTTCAGTATTCTCTGCCATTGATGCTCCCAGGGGGCCAGGCCTCAGAGCTTTAGGGACAGGGTCCAGCTGCCCACCTTCCATGTTTGACTTAAGGCTTTATGAACAAGCCGGCAATTCAATCCCCATGGCAGGATTCTGCAGTATAGACCAGAAAACCTAGTAGTCCTCCATCAGTGAACACTGTACTTTGCCTGTTTCCCTGTGGGTTAATGTTGAGTGTGTTATGGGGTGATTTTATGGAAGGAAATGGCAACAACTCTTTCTTCCAGCCCCAGAGACTCACCCAGCATGGGCAAGTCGGAAGTGTGGGGACCACAGTATTGTGTTTACCGTGCCTCCTGGCAAATAGGCCACAGGTTCTACCATCAGTCCAGCAGTTTGTCCCTTTCTTTCCTTCTGTGAAGAGTATATCAGGGTGGGTAGGTACCCCTTCATTCAACCAAGTATTCAGCAGAAAATGCTGATGTAATCTTTATCCTCCTTGTCTCACATCCACATCTGGTCTGTTGGTTTGTTTCCCACACAGCAACCAGAGGTTGTTGTTTATTTATTTATTTGAGCGATTTTTGCTGTAGAGCTTGCACATTCATCAGAGAGACAGAGAGAAATGGACAGAGAGAAAGTGAGAAATCACTCCTGGGGGGGTGGGGATGGCCACATCATAACCCCTTCTCCATTCTCCTCTTGGGATTTTGGACAGCCACGTACATGCACCCAGCGTGAATTTCAAGCTGTCTAGTCCAGAACTCAAACTGCAGTTGATCATGTGGGAATCCAGGGCCTTAACCACTATGACATGTGCTGGCCCCCAGAGGGATCTTTTTAAAGCATGTTATTCTCCTGTGCAAAATCTTCTTGATGCTTCATACCACACTCCAGATAAAATCCAAAGTCGTTATTATGCCTGCATGATCTGGTTCCCCACCACCTCCTTGACCTCATCTCCTATCGCTTTCCCCTTTATGCTCTCTGCTCTGGTCCAATGGCCTCTTTGCTTGAATACATCAAGCTCACTCCCCCCTCAGGCCCTTTGCACTCACGTTTTCTCTGCCTAGAATGCCCTGTCCCCACACGTCTGTGTTAGTTTGTTGCCTATTTCATTCAGATCTATCTCAAATGGAAATTAGAGAATTCTTTTGATCTTTGATTTTAAAAAAAAATAAGATTTCTACATGTGTTATTCCCTTCTCCAGCATTATTTTGCATGTGTGCATGTGTGTCTGTGTGTGTACATGCCAGATGATTTGCTTCAAGACTTTTACCCTTCCAGAAAAATGTACATTCCACAAAGGCAGGTGGGTTGCTTGTTTTATGTTCAGATTTCCAGAATGTAGAGCATTGGGTGGTACAAAGTATGCCCTCAAAATACATGTGCCCAACAGGGGAAATGAATGAATGAATATGAGTGCATCAACAGCATCTCAGGCATAACTCTGACTCTCGTCTGATCTTTACCCAAATTAGTCATGAGCTGGACACTGCAATTTCCAATTTATTACCAACAAGTTATGAGCAAAGCACTCAACCCTGCCTTGACCATAAGATGAGCTGGTCAACACTGAGTGCTCATTTGGGGCCATACAAAGGCTCAGTCTCTGAATCAAATGGGGTTCCTGAAGCAGCACTGCTTTCTACTCAGATGGATCCTCACCACACAGTCGGCATCTCTCCCCGACCCTGAGCAGGGCTCAGTGATGTGGGACTCCCCACTCAATACCCTGTACAATGCTGGTTTGGTAGGGAAGTGACACTTTGCCAGCCAAAGGTACCTTATAATTAAAAGAAAAAAAAAGCAATCATATGTACTGAATTAATTTGTTCAGTCAGTCATAACAAAGTACCACACATTGGGTGGCTTAAACAATAGAAACATAGTTACCAAAATTCTGGAGGCTGGAAGTCCAGGATCAAGGTATTAGCCAAGGCCTCTCACCTTGGCTCAGAGCTGGCCAACTTCTCTCTCTGCCTTCACATGGTTTTCCCTCTGCACCGCCTGTGTCCAAATTCCCTCTTCTTATGAGAACACTAGTCGGATTGGATTAAGCCTTATTTTTGCCTTAATTACCCCTTTCAAAGGCCCTATCTCCAAACATAGGCACTGAAAGTCATGCTTGTATGGGAGGTGAGGAACACAACCCAGCCCATAACATTTATTCATTTTTCTTCCAATCTACAGAAACTTCCAGAATAAGACATTTTAGAACACGTTCCAGGCCAGATCATATCCCACGTCACCTGATAAGACAGCTGGATCCCACATGGCAGCTCAAGTCTTTGACCTGGTGGCTGGAAGAGCATACTTGTTGCATGTCTGTGTGTGCCCAAAATCTCAAGAGGAAAATGGAGGAGCAGAGATTGTGGTATGGCCATTCCCCCTGGGAAGATTTCTCATTTCCCCCCTTTCTCTCCAGTGAGCATAATGCAACCTATGGCAAATTTAAAAATAAAAATAAATTAATTAAATAAGTGTGTGGCACAGGCTTTAAGCACTTTAGTAGTTCCTCATGGCACATACAATTATCATTTTCACTTTATAGAAGAGGGGACTCAACAAAGCCACATAGGGAGGTCATAAACAACCAGGACTGGACCGACTTCTAGCACAGAGCTTGTTTCTCCACCAGTCACCTCATGAAAGGCAGTAAATAAATACAAAGTGTTAATTAATGAGCCCAGGGCTATTATTTTCAAATGTGTGCACTAGTACTCTTGTGGAAGAGACAGCTGGACTATTTATGGTCTTGCCACTCTAATAATCTCTGCCCAGCATAGCACATGCCAGTAGTCTTTTTGCTGTGGAGAGATGTGAGAGGGAAGCTAGGTGAATTATCATCATAGTAACTAGGCTGGCAATCTTCCATGGGCATGGTTCTTTTTCCAGAAATTCCATCTCCAAGTTGTGAGAGAAGCAACCTGAATGCCACCAAGAGGTGGGGGGTACTTTGGGAATGGGATCCTTCCCCCTCCTCTCTCCCTCTCTGTGTAGCAACAGTTGAAAAATCACAAATCTACACAAGTGATCCTTTGGACACCTGAGCTGGGTGAGCAACAAGGATGCTGGTCCAGAAGGCTGGATGTACTTCTTCAGTCTTACTGGCCCTCCTGGGTGAATGAGGCTGACCTGAAGGATGAGTCATGGCCGTACAGCATTTGCCTTGACACCAGATGGTTCTGTCCTCTCCCTCCCCTTTTCCTGTCTTCTTTGAGTGTGGTGTGATGCCTGGAACTGCAGGAGCCATTTGTGACTATGAGACTCTAGGCATAAGAATGAACATCATCTTTCAGAGAATAGTGGTATGGAATGGTAGAAAAAGACTAGAACACGGACACTATTGAATTAATTATAATTGAAATTAATACCAGAAACACCTATTCCTGCATTATTTGATATTTAAGAAAAACAACCACCTTTTAATTTAAGCTATGTGGTTGAGTCCTTTATTAATTGCAGCTGACTGCATTCCTAATGATATGTTTAGTGAGTCAAAAATAGGCTGTCTCTAAAGATCAGCCTGTGAGAGCCACCAAATCTTCAGGGATTCTCCACCTGGTTGTTAATTGAAGTGGATGAAAGTGGCTTCGAGAATGTGGTATTTTTAGCAGGTCCTCAGGGACCAGAGGGCTTCCCTCCTTGTTCCTTCCTCCCTATGGCTGACAGGTAGACCTGGCCCTCAGCATCAGACTGTTCCTAGATCCCTGCCCTCCTGACCTCATCTTACCCAACACCACCTCTCAGGGTATGGAAAAGATCTTCCCTCTAGACTCAACCTGTAGTGTTTCTTCATTGTTCCCCATTTTGCCTTAGAATCCCTCTTAACCAGGACATCCCTTGAAATATTAAATACGTACTCAGCTCACCATATAGTATGCCAGGAACAAATCTAAAACAAAATTAATAAAAACCTCAAGAGAGAGAAATAACTGAGTATGACTCATAGTAGTAATTTCTCATTTTTTTTAGCATATCCCTGAACTCCTTGTAGCAAATCCTGAAGAAATTTTTTAAAATTTTTATTTATTGGCCATAGGACACATGGGCTCACCAGAGAGAGATAGAGAGAGGGAAAGTGAGAAATCACCCCCACCCCAGGGACTGGCCCCACAGCAATATCTACTCCTCCATTCTCCTCTCAGGACAAAATCCTGGGCAGGCGTGCATACATGCCTGCATGATTTTCAAGCCACTGGACCTGGGACTAAAACCACAGAGTAAGCCATGTGGAAGTCCAGTACTTTAACCACTACACTGCCTGCTTTTCCCCAAAGGAGGATTTTTAATTTCATTTTGTGGGTGAAGACTATTATCTAGACTCAAGTCAGAAAATTTCAGATCCCAAACAGAGTTTCAGAGCTGAGTTTTGTTGTTTGGTGCTGTTCAACCTTATAACCACACTTTTTTGGAGACTTGAAGTCTCTAGGAGGGACAGGAAGGGAGGGAAGCCATGAAGAAAGGGTTTCCAAGAACCCCATCTGGCTATAAACTGAGTGACTGCACTTTCATCTGTCTTTGTGTGTAAGGAATGAGGCTTCTGGATGTTGGCCACGTCCAGGAAACTCTTAGCTAAACAATAATGATAACTAATGCTTGCAAGGCTCTTCAGCGTTTGTTAGGCAACTTCACCACCATTTGAGTTTCTGAAGAAACTGAGGCACAGGGAAATGAAACGTCTTAGGTAAAGTAAGGCAACTGTCAAGTGGCAGGAATGGGGTTCAAATATAGGTCTTCTAATTCCGAATCCCTACAGGCGATAGTTGGTCCCCTTTAACTCTAACCCTAACCTAAACCCTAATCTTGTGATAAACCCAAGTTAAGGGAACGATAAAGATCCTGAACTTGGGGATTGCCTGGTCAGGGAAGAGAGAACAATCTGAAAAGGGGCACCCAAGTCCAACTTTGGGAGAGTACAAAGACTTCTGAAAGAGTCAAAGGACCCAGAAAACCCCAGAAAGAGGAAAGGCTTTCTAATCAGGGATGGTCCATGTCTGTGGCCGTCTTACATGACTGCTAGCCCTGCTCAGAGAGCAGCGGGCAGGGGTGGGATAGTAACCTCTGTCAGCTTCCTGAACAAGGCAAGCTGGGTCAACTTTTGAAAGAGGAGAGAAAATAAAGAGTAGAATCCAGGCCTGGAAAAAAGCCTATGAATAAAGTTTTTAGGCTGAGGAGAGTTCCGGGGAAGTTTGCCCCTGGCGAGCCACCTGCACAGGCTGCGAAGTTCTGGTACATTTGGGTCTGTCTGCTTCCTCACTGCTCTCCTCCCGGTGTGAGAACTGTCCATTCATCTCCAGAGCCAGCACAACCTCTGGCTCAGTGGAGCGTGGACAAGGACAAGAGCCAAGCCACCTGTGTCCATCACAGCTGCACAGCCAGCTCCAGCTGGCTGCAGAGGACACCTTGGTAGAGAGCCACTCAGAGGTAGGAGAGGAGCTGGCCTCTGAGCTCCCCCACCACGTGGACACTCTCTGAACATGGATGCTCTGCTCTCCCATCAGACTGGGAGCTCGCTGGGGTAGGAGCTCTGCCTTCCTGTGACTAGAGGCTCTTGAAGTTGGGAGTTGGGAGTCCATCAAATTGGGAGCTCCCTGAGAACAGGAGCTGGGCCTCTCGCACTGGATAAAATACTCTCTGAGCACAGAAATTCTTTTTCTCCCAGCCTTGGGTCTAAGGGAACAAGACAAGCAGAGTTCTCTGTTGTGGGAGGGGTGGCTGTGTCAGCCTCGGCTCTGCACTGCCACTATCAGGCCATGGTCTAAGGGCCCAGGTGTCAGCCGACTATAATTTTGGTCAAGTCTTCTTTCCTAAACAGCCTTTAAAAATGCTAAACTGTCATCTTTTCTTCCTCACTCCCATGCCAAGATTCTTGGTAGTATAAATGGGAACACCATCCTAGGTACATGCTTTGATTAACCTTTTGAGCTCAGAGAAGAAGATTCTCTCTGCCGGCTTCATAGCTCAGGCTATTGCTGGTAGGAATTAAAGCCATGGGTGAGTTTAGGTTCAGCCACAGGGATTTCTGGGTAATGTAGTTTCCTGCCTTCTTCTTGCTTGTATTGTAAGGAAATGACTTTACATCTCCGAATAGGATCTGTGAAGGGAAGCCCTTGCCTTTCTCTAGAACTGATAGGAGTCATAGTACTGTTGGAGTCATAGAAATATAACTGATATTGGGACCAGCAGTTGGTGTAATTGCTATGTTGCTGGACTTCTATGTAGTTGACCATGGTTTGAGTCCTGGTCCCGGTGGCTTGAAACTCACGCCAGGCATGTGTGCTGGTGTGCATGTGTGTCCAAGATTCCAAGAGGAGAATGGAGGAGAAGGGATTGCGGTGTGGCCATCCCCCCAGGGAGTGATTTCTCGCTTTCTGTCTCTCTGTACCTCTTTGTCTTTCTGGTGAACACACACTCCCTATAGCAAAAACTTCTCCCCCCCAAAAAAGAGAAATATAACTTATATATATAATAACTATATACATAACTATATATATATACATATATTATATGTATTATGGATATATATGCATATATGTGTATGTATAGATATATATACAAAACTGGCATCATTTAGTGTGAAAGGACAGGTTGCTTTGATACAGACCTCTGATGCTATTTTGGATAAGATCCTGTCCCTTCTCTATCCACATAAGTTCTTATTTCCTCATTGGGCAGGCCTGTGGTTGAGTGGCCAAAGAAGATTTGACAACCCAGAGGTTTCTTGTGCCTTTCATGAAGACACTATAGTGGAAGACCACAGTGCTCGATTCTCAAGTATCAGTTCAGGTTGGTACTTACTCATCCACAGCGCAGTTTTACCAGATACCACAAAGGACTGAAAAAAAAAAAAAAAGAAAGAAAAATGTAATTTGTCTGTCATAAAGCTAAATGCATTTAATTTAAAGATCTGTCTTTTGATTTAATACGTTTTTGCTTCTTTTTTCTGCGAGGTTTTTGCTATATTCCGCTCACCGGAAAGACAGAGAGAGACAGAGAGACAGAAAGTGAGAAATCACCCCCCCCAGGGAGTATGGCCATGCCGCAATCCCTTTTCCTCCATTCTCCTCTTGGGATCTTGGGCATGCACACACATGCACCTGGTGTGAGTTTAAGCCATCGGGTCTGGGACTCAAAACGTGGCTGACTACATGGGAGTCCAGTGACTTGGCCATTATGCCAACTGCTGGTCCCAATTTTTCACTTTTTGATGTAAACATATTGTAGGGACATGAGAAAAGGCTCAGTGTGAAAGGGGGAAGAAGTTTCCTTTGCGATAAGGCTCAAAAATGATTGCTTACATATTGTAATATTCATAAACGCTGTGTTCATAAGTCAAGATATGCTGCTAATTATCTGTAAACTCTTAATTTTCTGTGCTGAAGTAAAGGAGAGGTGGGGATAATATAAAGAATCATTCAATACTTGAGGTGAAGCAAGGAAGGAAAGTAACATTTACTAAAGACTAATTCAGGAAGGATAATTGACTTACTCAAGGTCATCCTGATAGTTAATGTCAGGCCTGGGATAAGAATCTATGTCTCCTAATGCCTCGTCTGGTGCTTTGTCAAGTACACTACCTGGATCATCGTAATAATGATAACGATAATGGTGAACAACCATCGAGCACTCACTACACACTTCACGAGTATTATCTCTCTGCTCTTACGGCAGCCCTGAGAGCTAGGCTCAGGAGTTTGCTCGTACACAGATGACTGATTCAAAGGTAATTTCAGTTCAATTCAAGATATATTCACTGAGCTCCTGTGAAGTTCCATTTCAGGTGTTGTACTAGGGTCTGGAGATGGGAAATTAATAAGACATGGTTCCTGCCCGGAAACAGCTCTGTGGCAAAAGTACACATTGGAATGAGTTTAGTAAAATGTTGCAAGTCTGAACAACTTAAGTGCAGGGGGATACATGGGAGTACACTGGGGCATATGGGCAGATTTCAGGGGAGGGGGAGTTTGGAGAGGCAGTGTCTCATGGAAGGCTTCCCAGAAGAGCTAAGCTAGGTCTCCCATAGGGACAAGGAACCAGCTTGTGAAGAAGAGGGATGATGGAACTGGGGAGTGAGCTACTTTGAGCAGAGGGCTTGGCAAAGGTCCTGAGGTGTGACAATGGCATGGTGCGTGAAGGCAGGGGAAGCAGAGGTTAAGGAGAGAGGTGGGGAGAGGAGGGTTATGGGCTTGGGTGTAATCCTTTGGACAATGGGGAGCCATTGATAGTTTTAAACATGAAGAGGTATAATCCCATTCACAAATTACAAGGTGCTCTGTAGCAGTGGAGCAAGAATTGGAAGGAATGGTCTTTCCCATTCTAGACCAGCAGAGATGAGCTCTGAGCTGGAATCTTAGTGATGGGGGAAAGGGGAAGGTTCAGAGATATTTCAAAAATGGGATCACAGGACCTGGGGACTGGCTGGGTATAGGGGTGAGAGGGAAGTAGGTGTTATTGGGAGAGAGGGAAGGTTTATCATTTGGATAACCAGATATGTGGTGGGCTGAGATGGGGATGCTATAGGAGGTTAGGTGGGGGTGTGGATGATGGCTCAGTATGGGACAAGATGAATCTGAGAATCTACAAACACGATCATTTACCACCTGTCGACTTCTCTAAACCCCAAGTCTACCTCTCTCTCTATAGCCAAGCCTGTGGAGTGAGACAAGGGACAGATGGGCGTTACCTCATGGAACTTGATGAGCCCACAGAGAGTATTCCTCGAAACTTGGGTATTTAGGAGAAAGGAAAAGCTATGTCCCACCCCTGCTCCGAGCACCTGATCTAAGGGGCAGTGCAGGGCTATGCGGCCTCCTTCCC
Source organism: Tupaia belangeri chinensis (assembly GCF_000334495.1). NCBI lineage: Eukaryota > Metazoa > Chordata > Mammalia > Scandentia > Tupaiidae > Tupaia > Tupaia belangeri. The sequence continues at coordinate 3,696,511 of NW_006159716.1, forward strand.
TGAGGTGGACAGAGCCTCTTTAAGGACCTTTCACAGATAATACTTTTTCTGACCTCTTTTCCTGCATTTCTGTCTGGCGACATCAGAGAAGTGGCTCATCTCCCAACTATCATCATTGAGGGCTGTTATCATGCTCCTGGGCTGACTCAGATACAAAGATACATTAAATATTTATTGTACACACCAGGCAGGTGTGCCGGTGCCCAAGATGAGATGGGCTGGAGGACTGGAGGAAGGGTATTATGGTGTGACTGGACCCTGAAGTTGGTGCTTCTCTCTCTCTCTCTCTCTCTTTCTCTAACTTTCTCTCTCTCAACTCTCTCTCATGCTCATGTGCGCACACATATTCCATCATGGAAAAAAAAAAGATTTAGATAATTATCATTACAGTCATTCATTTGTTCTTTCCAACAAATGCCTTGCTTATCTTTGTCCTCAGTACTGTGCTAGACAAAAGTCAAATAGATTCCTAAGACAGGTCCTGCCATTGAGAAGCTCACAGGGGATACAGATGAGCCACAGCCTCTGATATAAGGGGAGCAAAATGCCCTTCAATGTGCACATGGAGAGGTACATTTGGGTACCTACTTTGTGGGTGTTCTTTGTGCAGAGAGGGCCTCTGGGAGTGCTTAAGAGCATCAGCTCAGAATTACATGGTTATGCTTGGATCCTGGCTCCTCTTCACATGCTAGCTGTGTGACAATGGACAAACTGCGTAACCTGTCTGGGCCTCCATTTCCTATCTACACAATAGCACTCACCTCTGTGAGTTGTTGTGAGAATTAAGTGAATTATTAGCTGAAAAGTGCTTAGACTGATGCCTGGAACAGAGTGAGCAGTCTGCAGTGGTAGCTGTTACTACTTTTAATATCATTATCATCTTCAACATAAACACAGAAAGAGTCTGCAGGGGAGGAGTTAGCAGAGAGGAGAAGTTGTTAGGAAAAGCTTCATAGAGCACACGGGGCAAGAAAGGTGATATTTTGCAAAGGGAAAAAAAAAAAAATCAGGAATAAGGAATCCGAACCAAGCAGAGGTAGCAGAAGCACGCGCCAAGGCAAGAGGTGTGGAAACGTAAGGCATATTCTGGTAACAGTGGGACTGCCAAGATTTCTTAGGATGGAGAATGTGAGAGAGGCTGGACCTTGGGATGGCAGGTTAGGACCAGCTTGAGGAAGATCCAAATGCCAAATCAAGAATTTAGAATTTTATCTCTCAGGCAAATGTGGCCCTGAAACTGTTAGTTTTAAGAGAAGTGACATGAGCAGATTTGCCTTTGGGAAGGGTTATGGTGGCAGCAGTATGGAAGGTGAGTGCCCAGATTGTGAGGGTTTGAGCTAAGGCAGCGGCTGTGTCAACAGCTTTCCCCCAATAACTGGGAAAGGTGTTTGAAACCTGAGTTGAGACCATTGGACCTCCAATCACCCTAAGCAAAGGCCTCAGAACAGGTAGAAATAACCTCTGGTCCCCTCACCTGGCCTCAGCCACTCCAGAGTGGCTCTCCTGCAAACTACTGGGCAGCTGTGGCCTAAGCTCAGCCCTGGTGCAACCTCTCGGTGATGACTCTGCATCTATGGCACAAGGCACAGGTATTACTGCCAGGGCGTTGCGTTTTGGAAGCCTGGATTCTAGTCTTGACTGGGTCACTCACACCTAGCTGTGTGACCCTAGCAAGTCTCTGCCTCTCTGAGCCTCGGTCCTCCCTTCTGTAAAATGAGAACAGTAGTAACTACTTCCTGCGAGTTGTTTTGAGGATTACATGGTGTAATGAATAAACATGCATAGTACTGAGCCTGGCACCTGGGACATGCTCAGTAAGGAATAGGTGTTGTTATCATATTCCCAGCAGCACTGACCTTGCTTCTCCCCCACTCCACCCAACCTCCACTCCTGCTATTCAGGTCTCCCTACACTTTAGTCTTTCCTCTTCCTCTGAAGATCCAGGACTTCATGATAGAGTCCTGGTTGGCATAGTAGGGACGTTTCTGTTGATCCTCAGTCTAGATTCCTCTTCTGTTTACCCCTCACCTCTCCCTAACAAAAGACAGACACTTCCTTTGGGGTGTCTCATTACTCAGATGGAGTCAAAAGAGCCTCTATCTTGTCCAGAACATTTGAAGTTTTTCTTGAAGGCATGAGAAAAATTAAGGAGAAGGGATTGCAACATGGCCATCTCTCTTGGAGGATGGAAAAATGTTGCCAAGACTCCCTGGACCCTGAATCTTTGCTTAAGTGTCTCACTGCCCTGCCCTCCTGCCTGCTGGCTCTTAACATGGTCCTAGAAACAGATTCTGCTGCATATGGTAAGAAAGCTACTGATGTGTATTGCCCCTGTGTTTATTTCCAATCAGCTTATGAGGCCAGGAAGCTGTGGCTGGCTGCTCTGCATCTCTGCAGCCTGTGTTCTACGGCTGCACAGCTCCTTGGAGCTGATTGAAATGTGATACATGGACCTAAAAAAGAGAGAAAAGACAGCAGCTCAGACCACAGCCATTGTCCTGGGTCGGTGCCTCTGCTTCCCTCCCTCCATCTGGTACCCCATCCTCTCCCACCTAGGCTGCCAAATCAGGCATGATCCTGCCACCCAGCCCACACATGGGAGCAAAGCCAAGTGTCTTCTCTCTGCATCCCATCTAACTCCAGCAAAGCTGGGCTGCAGGGAAGCACCTAGGAACTCAGACCATAGGGGAGAAACTCTCCCTAGATCACATGTCATGATGCCAGGAGAAATTTCCCCAAGAATCATAATCAGACACCCCTCTAGAGTTACCTCACCCAGCTTTATGTGGGTCCTTGCACTTTGTAACTCCTCTGTTTCCTCTGGATGAGCCCCCTACCCAGAAGATAATGCCAAGAGTGGAAAGAGAACTTTGGATAGGTTAGCGCATATGCATATTACTTATACGTCCTTAATAAAGAAAAGGGGAAAATCCAGAGGGTTAGGGCAAAACAGTAAGGATTATTTTCTTGGGAAAGGGAGGTTTGAGGGCTGGTCCCATAGCGTAGTGGCTAAGGTTGCTGGATCCCATATGGCCAACCACAGTTTAAATCCTGGCTCCATGCTGGGCACATGTGCTTACATGTGCAGGATCCCAACAAGATGGAGAAATGGAGAGATTATTTTCCCTGTTGGGGGTTCTCACTCTGTTTCTCTCTGGCAAGCACACACATCCTCCAGTAATTAAGAAAATAAAGATAGAGGAAGTGAACTTTGGGCAGTTAAAAGGATAGGCAAAAAAACTTGTCTAGAAAGTTTATTCATTCATGAGCCAGCAGGTGGTGTGGAGGTTGAGGTGGCTAGATCCCATATGGGCGACTTTGCAGTTCGAAGCCAGACCTGCAGACTTGAAAATTACATGGGGTGTGTGTGTGCCTGCATGTCTGAAATCTCAAGAGGAAAATGGAGGAGAAGGAATTGCAATGTGGCCATCTCCTTTGGAGGGTGGTGTCTCACTTTTTTTCTCTCTCTCACTGACTCTCCAATGAGCACATGCACCCTATAGCAAAACAAAACAAGCAAAGTTTATACATCCGTTCACTTGTCCAAGTGTTAATTAGATACGTAATATGTTCAGGCACTGTGGTAGGGGTAGAATGAGGTACAGCAGCAAGCTGGCAGACCTGGTTTCTGCTCTCACAGGGCACTCAATTTACTTGGCCATAAAAACAAGCAACCAGCTCTTAAAATTCAGGGTGAATAGGGGCAGGGTAGGGAAGTACATGAACCTGTATTATAGGAAGGTTTATGTCAGTTAGGTGAAACCAGGAAAACAAATATCTATATTAAAATATTTATAAAATATTTTGAAATATTTATAACTGAAGTGATTTAACGCAGGAAATTGGTTAACAGGTGATGGAAGGAGTTAGCTAACTCAGAAGCTGGCAATAGCAGAAAACAACCACCATACTTCAGCTAGCTGGGCAAAGGCAGGAGTCATGTAATGTGACCTCAGGGTCACCTGGTAGATGGTGGAGCCCTAGTGGGTGTGTATGATGGAGCCAGAGCCCTGGAAGAGCCCTACTGAGATGACTATCCCCTGAGGAAGGGAGGAAATACCCTATCTTTTCCCTTTCTCCTGTACGTGTCACTCATTATCTACCAGCGTCATTCATTGGCTGGACTCAGCCTGGAGCCTAGTGATAGGAGAGGCTGGGAATCACGGTGTACAGGGACCAGTCTCACCCTCCTCACCCCTCATGACAAAGCGGACCAGGGAATGAATGAATCTGAGGGCAAAGAAGCTCAAGGCTCAACCCAGACTTGGGAGTGGGGAGAAAGGGTAGCTTAAAAGAGCCTATTTGCTGGAGAAAGTGAAAAACGTTGTTTCATGGAGCATGGAGAATGTGGGGTTGGGGAAACAGGGGAAATAGGATGAGGGAGACGTCTTCCATGGAAGCAGGAAGAAGGTCATGAAGGGCCTTGAAAGCAAGGCATGAATACTGAACATTAGTGCAAAGCCATGGGTGACATTGACTCTTGAAGCAATGAGGTGACCAGATCTGGGTTTCAGGAAGACCATTCCAGCTGCAGAGATTGGGGCACTGGAGAGGGAGGAAGGGACCTCGGAAGCAGCAGTGGAGTAAGGAGAGCACTGCAGTAATCTCCTCAAGCGAGGATGGTAGAAGAAGGATCAGAAGGGGCTGGATCTGAGGAGTATTTATGAGGGAGAATTGACGAGGAGCAGGCGGAATGAAGGGTGACTCTCATAACTGTGACTTAGATCATGGGGCCAATGGAAATGCTTTATGCTGAGACTAAAAAAAGTGAAAAACATTTGGGTGGAGTAAGTGTTAACCTGGATGTGAGACGCTTGTGAGACATTCTAATAGGCAGTAGAAGTTTTTTCCTAGTTTATCTGAGTCTCCAGGAAGAGGTCTTCCACTGTAGCTTGGGACTTCAAGAGCTCACCCCCTGGAGGCTAGACCAGATATGTCTGCCTCCTTAAGTATCAGGTTCATTTTCCGCCTCTCCGCATTTTCAACCCTCTGTCCAACCTCAGACTTTACAGAAACTCTGAGGAAGCAATGGTTCAGGCTATTTCTGGGCAGTCCCATATCTCTTCCAGTCTGAGTTGTACCCGGGCTCTACCTTTATTCTCCTATGTAAGCTAGGATGCTGAAAGGCTCTGGAAAAGTTCTTGAGTTACTTTGCCTCTTGTCAATCATTGTCTGACAATTTTCCTTCATCTATGTAAGCCAGCATAGACTACCAGTGGGCATAGACTACCAGTGGGCAAGAATCCACACATGGAGCAATCACACACATGCAATGAGGACTTCTATCACAGGCTGGAGGAAGAACCTGGAGTGAGACAGTTCTCCTCTCTGACCCTCACTTTGTCACACTTCAATTGTGTGTGTTACACTTGATGATCTCATAGTTCTGCCTAGAGGCAGAGCTAGAACCAGAGCCCTATACCCCCTTTTCTTATAGTCTGTAGAACCTGGCTTTGTCCTAGAAACAGGGAACTCAGCCTCAAAGATGAACTCTGGTTGGCCTTGGCAATGCCAAGCTCCTTACCAAAGGGCAATTTACCAATAGTTACGGACAGTGACTCAAATCTAGCCACAGGCCACCGAGGCACGGATGAGTTTCCTAGAGCTGTTGTAACAAAGTAGCACAACCTCTTGGCTTAAAACAACAGGAATGGATTCTCTCACAGGTCTAGAGGCTAACCATCTAAAATCAAGGTGTCAGCAGGGCCATGCTTTTTGGAAGGCTTTAGGAGAATGTGTTCCATGCTTTTTCTTTGCGTCTGGCATCACGGGCAATCTCTCCTGGCTTGTCACTGCATGACTCCAGCTTTTGCCTCTGTTGCCACATGGTCTCCTTCCTGTGTTGATCTGTTCTCATGTGGCTATCACTTCTGTGTCTCTTTCTTCTTCTAATAAGAACATCAGTTACATGTGACCTACTCCAGTACAACTTCATCCTAACTCATTATATCTGCCATGACCCTATTCTAAATAGTGTCATTCTGAGGTACCTCAGCATTTCATGTTGAGGGACAAAATACAACCCCAAAAAAGACATGATGGAGGAGGGTCTTTGGGAAAGGCCCTTCATCCTAAGAAGGCAGCATCATCAAGGAGAGCCCACCCCATAGCCTCCTTCTTGTGTTTGACCCCATCATGTGAGCGATGTGACGCTGAAAGTGGTGACATCTCCCTGAGGGGATGTCTCTCATTAGGGTTGGCAGCAAAACATTGTGACAAAATGTCACTGCTGCACCACTGTTC
>NW_006159716.1:3702784-3720322 GCF_000334495.1 Tupaia belangeri chinensis
TAGTGAGATTCTTTCTCTCTTTCTTTTTATTAGGTGGGGTAAAGGACTCTGTCCTGTCTTAGTCTGTTTGCATTGCTATAACAAAATACCCAAGTCTGGGTAATTTATAAAAAAGAGAGATTTATTTTCTCACAATTTTGGAGGTTGGGAAGTTCAAGATCAAGGTGCCACGGGTTTTCGTTGTCTGGTAAGGGCTTCTCTCTGCTTCCAAGATGGAGCCTTGGTGCTGTATCCTCTTAGGGGAGGCATGCTGTGTTCGGTGGCATAAGACACAGAAGGAAAGAAAAAGGATAAATACCTTCCATCAAGATGCTAATACTGTTGCATTGAAGATCAAATGTCAACAGGACTTTGGGAGAGGACATCATTGTTCAAACATAGCTGTTACTTATAGTCAAACACACCCTAAGTCATCTGGTGACCCTTAATTTCCCTCCTCAGTCTAGGGAAATGTGAGAACCATAAGATTTAAGAGCCGGAAGTGGGGCCATCAGGTAGTGTGGTGGTTAAGGCAGCTGGAGCCCACATAACCGACTGTGCAGTTCAAGTCTCAGGTCTGTTGGCTTGAAAATCACACTAGGCATGTGTATGTGCATGCCCCAAATCTTGAGAGGAGAATTAAAGAGAAGTGACTGTGATGTGGCCATCCCCCCAGGGAGTGATTTTTTCACTGTCTTTCTCATTTTGTCTCTCTCTGGTATGCTCACATGCCCTAGAGCAAAGGCGAAGCAAAACAAAACAGAAAAACCTGGAAGCAAACATTGTAGTCATCGGATCCAACCTTTTCACTGAACAGATGGGGAAACTGAGGTATAGTGAGGGGAGGGACCCACGGAGGCTCACTCCTCAAGTTAGACACCCACATCAGGTCTCCAAACTCCTAGTCTCCCACCATGATTCCCTGCCTTACTGCACTCTTAAACCACTCTCTCTGTAAGGAGAGAGGGAGCCATTTGAAAGGCAGAGCCCACTGGGTGGGTGGGCTGTGGCTAAGCTGTCAGGGGGAAGGAAATGAATGGTGGGACAAGAGATGAGAAGGATTCTGAGCGGAGGGTACAGGCATTCGCCATGCTGCAGAGCCATGTTCAGCCTCAGGGACACACATTTATTCTAATCACATTCTCTGTGCAGGCCTTGCTGCTCTGAATTATGCACCTCGGAAGGGCCTTTCATCTCACTGAGGGTTTGATGCCAGGCAGGGCTGTGCTGGGCTATGATTTAGCCTCCAGAGCAATTCAGGGCAAGGAGGTAGGGGGAAGGCAAATGGCAACACCTGGGACCTCTCCTTTCTTGGGACTCTGCCTGGCCTGTTTCCTTCCTCCCCTAGCTGATAGGGTGAGGCAGCAAGGTGGGTGGGAAGGAAGGCAGCCATCCGACCCTCACCTTGGTCGGTCTGGGAGCCTGAAAGGGACTCGATGGTTGTGTGCCTGGCAACTTTCCAAGAGAGCAGAGAAATCTAACTGTATCAGCTTAATTGAATTGAGATCTGTTACATTTAAGGAACCTAGAACTTGAGTGCTGGATGGAAGACACCTTAGGCATCTCCCAGTAGAGGCTACTCATTTTATAGGACTGAAAACTGAGGTCCTGGGAAGAGTCTAAAGAGCCTTTCCCTAGAGGCAGAGCTAGACCCAGAACCCTAAATGTCAGCCTCCCCACCTTGTCCACTTTCATCTGAGGCATATCTGCCTCAAATTCTGTCAATAAAATGTATTTGAACCCTGTGGCCAAATACATTTCAGCAGCTTCTGCCATAAGCCCCTGGTGGTTATGCCTTTGTGTAATCTCTTCTCTTTAATTGTGAACATCTCCCCCTAGTGAATGGCTTATTTTTAACCAGTGGAGTATGACAAAAGTGGGAGGCCGGCAGGTGCCACCGTGGTTAAGGTGCTGATTCCCACATGGCTGACCATAGTTCAAGTCCTGGACCCAGCAGCTTGAAAATCACACCAGCTGTGTGTGCATGCATACCAAAATCCCAAGAGGAGAAGGGAGGAGAAGGGATTGAAGTGTGACCATTCCCCATGGGGGAATTTTCTGTCTCTCTGTCTCCCTCCAGTGAGCACACATGCCCTATGACCAAACTTTGAAAAAAAATTAAAAAGACAGAAGTAATAGGATATTACTTCGATGAATAGGTAATAAGAGACTGTGACTCCTGTCTTGCTTGTGTTGTCTCTTTCTTCCTGGCTCCTATCCTCATGAATTGTTTCCGATGAAGAGTGCCCACGCAGAAAGAAGCCAAGGGCCACTATCAGCCAGTGGCTAGCAAGGAGCTAGGACCTTGGTCCAACAGCTATGGAAGGACTAAATAGTGCCAAGGACCACAGAATGAACTTGGAAGCACAAGTTGTGGGATAAGCTTGGACCCTTTCCCGGCTGATCCTTCAGATGAGACCATCGACCTGGCTGACATATTGATACAGACCGTGAGAGATCATGAGCATGAGGCCCAGCTAAGCCGTGCCTGGATTCCTGACTCACACCACTGCGGGAAAATAAACATGTGTTGTTTCAAACTGCTAAGTTCTGCTTTGTAGCAATAAGCAGTAACCCTCTATTTTAGGCTGCTAGTTAGGATTAAATGCATAGCTCATTCTATGTAGTATCAGACATGAAAAGAAATGGTTGACGTGCATTTGCAGAAGTTTATAGTTTGGTGAACTAAAATACAAAAAGTAAAATAATAAGGGCTAGCGCTTCATTGTTTCCATCGTGCCAAGTATTGCGCTAAACTCTTTACATGTATTAATTTCTTTAATTTTCTTAAGTCTCACAGCAACCATGTGAAGTCTCTTATTAATTCCACTTTACTGATAAAATAGAGGCCAATAATCTTCCCAGATTCGCACTGCTAGTGTGATAGAACTGGGATTTGAACTTCGGCAGCCAGCCTGCAGAGAAACAAGACAGCATTTATCCACTTGTATGACACTTGAATACCTCCCAGGTGCTCGCTTGATCAGTTTCTGAGCATATAATGATATCTCTCTGTCATAAAGGCACCAGTGGCTCTGTCCTGCAGAGGTGATGACCTTCAGTCAGCTACTTAGCCTTGCTTTTCTCATCTGTAAAAGGGATAAGAGGGACTATAATCCAAAAAGGCTTGTCATAAGGTCAAATGAGTTGTTTCAGAAGAAAATCACAGTGTGCTGGTTACTAGATTTTAGCTTTGTCTATATATTTAGTTTAATTAAGACCTTTTGTAAATCAACAAAAATGTGAAAAAAGTTCAGTATGGGAGAGAGGGAGAGGAAAGGGGAAGAAATAAAGTAAAAGTATGTTTAACTGACAAAAAAAGAGATGCTATTTACCGATGATAATAATGTATATAGTAATGTCTTTGTCTTGACTGATATGCATGATATTCATGCTGGAAAAAGAAATGTTGTACACTTTAAAGATATATGTGATTAAATGTAAATAAAAAGAAGAAAAAAACAATAAATACATATCAAATGAGTTAATATTTACAAAGCATCTGTAATAGTGCCTGGCATATAACATGTAGTATCTATAACTGCATGTGTGTAAATAAAAATAAGTGTCCATGTCAGTGGAAAGTTATAATAGCACGTGAAAATTTCAGAGACCTTGTCCTCTTAGCATGAGAGCTCAGAGGACATAAAGCCCTCCACCTCCCATCTTTTGTACATGTCCTTCTAAATCCCAGGCTCACTGGTGGGCTCTCCAGGAAAGCTCTGGTCTTTTTCAATGCTTTTATTCTTTCATTAAGATAATTAGTAGTGCTAAGTTCTGCCTTCTCCTGCTGAGATACCCTACTCTCTTACTGGTATTCACTGTTTTAGATTAAGTTTTTCAGAGTCAAGAACTTTTTTTTTTTTAATTTATTCATTCTCTACATTAATTCACCAGAGTCAAGAACTTTTGAAAAATCTTCTCAACTCCTCAGGATTCACTTGCACCTCGGTCTCCCCATTGCAGCGATACAGAAGTCATGGAGCTCACTCCTCAGGATCTCATCCCTTCTATTTTCCTAATCAGTTCTCTTCTGATGGCCAGAAGAGTAGTTTCTCTTCTTACTTTACCCAACATTCAGTAGAGTAAATTATTGTGTTCCCCTTATCTATGGGGATACATTCCAAGACTTCCAGTGGACATCTGAATCTGCAGATAGTACTGAGCTCTATACGTTCTGTTTTTCCTATATGTAGATAGCTAGGATAAAATTTAATTTCCAGAGACCATCACGTAGTTTGGAGGTTAAGGTACTGGATCCTACATGGCTGGCTGCATGGTTGGAGTTCCAGACCTGGTGACTTGAAATACTGCCGGGCACATATGTATGCATGCCCAAAAATCCCAAGAGAAGAATGAAGAAGAGCTTTCAGAGTGGCCATCCCCTCTGGGGGATGATTTCTCACTTTCCTTCTCTCTCTCTTTCTGTCTTTCTATGGCAAGTGCATGTGCCCTATAGCAAAGACTTAAATGAAATAAATTTATGAATTAGGTACAGAAAAAGGTTAAACAACAACTGCTAATGAAATAGAATGAATATGCCAATATGCTGGCATCACTACTCTCTTGTGCTTTGATGCCATTATTAAATAAATTAAAGGTTACTTGAACACAAGCATGGCAATACCATGTTAGGTGTTCTGACAACTGAGAGTGCTACTGAGTGATGGGCAGTCAGTGCATACAGCATGGACATAGAGTGGACACAGTGGAGAAAGGGATGATACCTGTCCTGGGTGGGACAGAGAAGGATGGCACCAGATTTTATCACACTACTCAGAATGGTGAGTACTTTAGAGCTGATTAATCGCTTATTCCTAGAATTTTCCATTTAATATTTTCAGGCCACACTTGAGCACAGGTAACTGACATCACAGAAAGTGAAACTATAGAGAAAGGGTGAATATTGTATTTTTAACAAAGCAAAAATAAAGACTGAAAATGCTTAACAAAGTATAAGTGCAAAAATTCATCCTAGAAATGAGAACTGTTGGTAGCCATGCCAAGAAGATGAGTGCAGAAGTGGTCAAGGAGTACTTCTAGGAGGTGATGGGGTTTCAGTCAGACCTTACAGATACTAAGGAAAGGAGAAATGGAGAGGGTGAAGCATGGCCACGCAAGGAGCAGCGAGCACAGTGAGGAGACGGTAGATGTTAATAGTCTTTACCCATATCTGGTTTTCCTCTATTTGGTGGCATTGGAGAGAATTACACTCCCATCCCCACATTTGCTATTATGTGAGGTCACTTAACTAACTCTGACCAATGGGTTGCAATTAGAAGTGATGTGTGTTGTGCAGGCTGAAGCATTTCATCGACAGTGCTTGTGTCTTCCATGCTTTTTTTCTTCTGCCATGGCCGCCATGGAAGCATGGATTGAGATGAAGGAACCAGGACCAGCAGATGGTGTATTGGTTCCATCACTGGACTCCCATGTAGTCCACTGCAGTTTAAGTCCTGGACCCGGCAGCTTAAAACTCACGCTGATCATGTGTGTGTACATGCTCAAAATCCCAAGAGAAGACGGGATTACTATGTGGCCATCTCCCCAGGGGGTAATTTCTCACTTTCTGTCTCTCTGTCTCTCCAGTGAGCAGATGGACTCTATAGCAAAAATCTCTCTTAAAAAGAAGAAAAAGAAATGAAGGAACCAGGAACAATGAGCTATCATATGGAGGGCAGCAGCTGTGGAGAGTTGCTGGACCCACACGGTGCTTCGTGTGAGTGGTAAATAAACCTTTGTCTTTAACTCACTGAAATTTTCATAGTGCTTGTTCTTGCAGATTGCCCAACTTTCCCTGGCATCCATGAAGAATGTGTGTGTTGAGTAGTGGGATGTGGGGTTGAATCAGTTGAGGGTACCAGAAGCATGCCCTGGAGTGGGACATGAGAATTGCCTGGGAGACTTTAACCCACCATAAACATTCCAATTCACTTGGGTGGGACCCAGGCATAAGCATTTTTAAAGCTGTTTAGGTAATCCCAAAATGCCACCTGGGGTTGAGAACTTTGGACATGCTTATTTTCACCTCTTACCTGCTTTATTCTCCAAATCCTATTTTGGGGGATTATAAAATGAGAAGAGTACAGAAGGACTGAGAGGGCTATGGTCTGAATATTTGGGTCTCCCAAAATTCATATGTTAAAAACCTAACTGCCAATGCCATAACATTAAGAGGTGGGGCCTTTAGGGTATGATTAGGATGGAAACACTCTTCCTTGGTGAATGAGATGACCACCTTTATCAAAAAGGCCCAGGGACCAGCAGATGGCATAATGATCACATTGCTAGACTCCCACGTAGCCGACTTGGTTTGAGTCCCTGACCTGGTAACTTGAAACTCACGCCAGGTGTGTGTGCATGCATACCCAAGGTCCCAAGGGGAGAATGGAGGAGAAGGGATTGTGGCATGGTCATCCCCATGGGGGGTGATTACTCACTTTCTGTCTCTCTGTCTCTTTGGTGAGCATACGTACCCTATAGCAAAAATATCTCTCTCTCTCTCAAAAAAAAAAAAAAGACCCAAAAGAGCTTGAGCTTGTTCCCCTGTCTGCCCTGTGACATCTCTTATATCTCTTATGCACAGGGCAGGCTTTCACCAGTCACCAAATCTGCTGGCACCTGGATCTCGGAATTTCCAGGCTCCAGAACTGTGAGCACTAAATTTCCATTACTTATAAATTACCCAATCTGAGGTATGTTGTTATAGCATCCTGAAGGAATATAGTGTATGTGAAAGGGCTCTCTAAACTTCAAATGGCTAGACAAAAGAAGAGTATGTAATTTGATTCTTGACGATAAAGAAAGGAGTTCACATTTGACTCAGTGGATTGTTCACCCTGTGAATATCTGTGGCTGATATTTTCAGTCTGGAGTCAGCTTCTCTGTATGCAGCTCTGTACTACCCTCATGGTATATGTTTCAGCATGAGGGGCTATAAAATTCTTGCTACCTCTAACCAGGATGGTGGCCACAGCTCCCAGCTGGTCACTCTCCTTTGATGCTGTTTGATACTTTATCCAACATGGCATCTGTCACCCTCCCCAAGGCAAGGATTCAACTGTATCCTCCTGACAGAGATCTGGGAGGCCCAATAAACTCAGCCCTGCATTTGAACCCTTGGGAGCTGCTTCTCTCCCTGACCCTTCTTCTGCTGATGATGCTGGCTTTAAGAAAAAAAGGGGAAAAACAAAACAAAACAAAAAAAAACAACGCTGCACCGAGACTCCCTGAGGGCTCTGTGAGATTAGTGGCCCCAACTGAGGATCCGTTCTGCTCTCTGTGCCTTTAGAAGACATCAGTTATTTGGCCCTGCTTGGTCTTAAGGATACCCCTTCCCTCTCTTTTCCTTTGCACATAGCTTTCTTTCTTTTTGACGTTGTCTGTGGAGAGAGACTGTAGATGGCATGAATAATAGATTATTAATTTGGAGCCTCTCCAGTGAGTGAGACTCGCCACCAGTGAAGACACACGTTATGTAACTGGCAAATTACAGTGGCATCAGAGGAGTATGTCTGCCGAGGAGCAGGAGATCAGAGACGTGAGAGAAGCAGGGAGGGCAGCCCCTTTGCAGAAAGGCCTGTGGGGATCCAAGCCCTGGGCTGATTGTTTTCAGCTGCCTTCTTCTGTTTAAACCGCACAGAGACTGGCGAGAAGGGGCTAAAGCCTCCCTGAGCAGCAAGAATGGCTGGTCCAAGCTGAGCTGACAGGCGTCTAGCGCTGAGGCCCACGGAGTTCCTGATTCCTGGTCTGTACCTTGTTGGCTGCAGCCCTGCTATTTCCCCATTGGAAGTGGGTCAGGGCCGTGCCACAGAAGGCCTGATGGGAAAGTCTCCCAAAGGAAACGTGAAAACAGACCCAGGGGCCGAGGTCTTAGGAAGAGGATGCCCCCTGCCATTCCCTCAGGTGATGCTGGATTTCTCTGCCAAGGCCATGGCCAAGAGCAGAGCACCCCATGTGCCCTCCTCACCTCGGGCATTATTAGCTTCCTGGGAGGGCATCCCAGCCCACCTCACTGGACAGGGCCCTGGAGCCAAAGAGGGGGTTGGTTGTAAAGGTTGTATTGGTTTCTCAGAGGCAAGAGGATGGCTTGTGGTGGCCCTAAAAAGGTACTCTCAGATCTGCTACAAGAAGCACAATCAACCAGCAGCTGCATGGAACCCAACACTGTGTTGGCCGGAGGGCCCCATGCCCCACGGGCCGTTCACACCACTGACTGATGGGACAACAGCTGGGGCGTTAAGGCCCACCCATTCCTGTGAGTTGGAGAAGGGGAGACTTGGACTTTGGCTTGATCCTTGACCCCCGGCCCCTCACATTGGCTTCACTCCATTAGCCTTTATTCCAACTGTGCTTCAGTCCAAGGCTTTTCCAGTCTGCTTCACAGGCATCAGAGAAGCATCACAGTTTGGCAGGACTCCCAGCCTCGTCTAGCTTTCTCCCCATTTCACCTGCAGCACACCTTTTCTCTCGTATTCTCTTTATTCTTAAATAAATTTTTTAAGAGTTATTTTTAATTAATCAATTATTCTATTATTATTATTTTTAAATTTGACCAGAGAGAGAGACAGAAACAGGGAGGGAAAGTGAGAAAGCAAGCCAAGTCTGAGACTCGAACCATGGTCAGCCATGTGAGAGTCCAGCACCTTAACCACCATGCCACCTGCTGGCCCCTTCTTTCGTATTCTTGGCATCTGTTTCTCGAGGACCTAGACCTCCCAGCCTCATTCCCTCCAACCCCCGACCCCCATCAGGGGGAAACAATCATCATGTAGGCACTGTCCAAGGTAGAAGTGAGTGGTGGCCAGAGCAGCGTGTGTATAATTCGTTATGGCTGTAATTTGATTGCCCCGAGTCCCAGTCCTGGGACATGCAAAGGCCCTGAGGTTGGAGTGTGTCTGGCCTGTATAATTAAGGCAAAAGACCTGAGCTCAGAGATGATGAGGCAGACCAGGCAGGTCCTTGTGGCTGTTTGGGGACATGATTCTCAGCCTGATGCTCAGTAGCTCTCCTGGAGGACAGGACTCAGATCTTTCATGGTTCCTCTTGTTTCTCCTGCTAATCAGAAATAGGATTTCTCTTTGTTGGTCAGTTTCTCCAAGGCTGAAAGATAAGAAATCTGATGTTTCTACACACTAGTGTGTAAAACTGGGGGTCCAAATCCAGAATTCGTGGCGCTGCTTGGCTGTTGACTAGCTGACAGGTCAATCCCCCACCTTGGCTTCGCCATCTGCCCGTGGGCAATGCTAATATAGTAACGGTAGCCAGCTCTGAGCGCCTGCAGTGTACTGGGCGGATTCTAAGAGCGTCCATTTATTATGACATCTGTGTGTACGGGGAAGGTTCTATTCATTTTATTCCCATTTTTACAGATTGGGCAATCGAAGTACAGGGACGTGAAGACATGTGCCCAAGATCATGGGCTGGCCAGGAGCTAACGCCAGTTATAGACCCAGGTGTTCTTGCTTCCCAACCCCTTTGTTATTCACCTGGTGGGTGCCTGTCTCATGGAGCTGCTGAGAGAACCTTGTGAGATGATTCGGTATGCTTCGGGAAACTTCTCAGCCCTGACGGACACCTGGGCTCTGAAGCCTGGGCCTCTGAGATGGCTCCTGTGCCTGGTGCCCTTTGTTCTTTGATTTGCTCATTCCGTAGACACATCCTCGCCGGGGGTCGCTGTGTGCCAGGCAGGGTGGCCAGTGATGGGGCAGAGCAGTGAGTGAGCCAGACTCGTCTTTGACTTCCCAAACCTTAGCGTTCGGATGAGGAAGGTGGACATGAAACAAACACTTACACAGGTGATTAATTATTATCCGAGTCTGTGCCAGAAACAGGGACGCAGGGGGCGCAGTGAGCAAAAGTGACAAGGTGACATTCCCTGTGTGGGAAGGAGTGACTAGGAGACTCAGCTCCTACCAGCCTTGATGTCATCCTGTCTGAGGGGAGACATGCCCCTGCCCTCAGGGAGCCCCAGTCTGAGAGGAGACATGGCCCCATCCCCAAGGAGTCTCGGTCTGAGGGGAAAGACTTAGCCTTGTCTTTGGGGAATCCCAGTCTGGCTGGGGACACAGCCCTGTCCTGAGTGTCGTCTGAGCTCACTCCATGTGATAGGAGAGAGCGTCCGCTCTGATGGGTGAGGGCGTGGTCCCCCATCCAGGCTGACGGGGAAGGTGACGTTCAGTGCTTCAGGAGGTCCAGTGTGACGGGGGAGAGGAAGACCAGGCACCTGCTGTGTAATAACAGGGAGAAATGCAGAGGCCTGAGGCTGAGAGTGCAGCTGAGGTCAGCCAGCAGGACACAGATGAAGTGGCAACGATAGCCATAGCCACCGCAGCTCAGAAGATAAGCTAGAGCCGGCACTTAGGGGTCCTGCACGCACGTGGCTGCACAAACCCCTGGAGGGTCTCTTTTCAGTGGTCTGATGTTAAGCAGGGCAGCGGCAGAGGTGGAAGTGAGATTCAGTAACAAATTGAAGTGATCTGGCTCATGGCCCAGCCCAGGGAGGGTGCTAAATAAATAATGGCTGCTATTCTCAGAGAGTGAGGGTCCTGGTGTCACTAAATAACGCCAAGGAGCCTCGGAGCTGTGAACTCTCCGCTCATTCCATTATCAAAGGTCCCATTGCAGGAGCTTACGGAAAGATTTATTTCCCATTCTGTACCTGGTTCTTCAGAGTTGCAAATTAAAGTGCAACTGAGGAGCCAAACCTGGGGCTACGTTGCGTGTGGTGGGAGTCGGTGCTCCTCAGGAGGATTGAAAGTGAAAGCTAAGGCCAGCTCAACCGCTGGCTGTGCTGAAGAGGAATTTTATTTTATTTTTTTAAAAGAGAAGTAGTTGGGGAAAAATTTCTAATGAATCCTATCCAACCATAAAATCATGTAGAAAATGAATCCTATCTGACAATAAAATAAAAGTGAAACAAATTACTAGGTTCTCATATTTGTAGGACAAATTAATTTCATGTTTAGAATACTAATTGCACACAGAAGGGTAGGTAACCATGCACTGCCTGAATTTTACATGAGCCCTAAAGTTTGCAGGGCTGCAGTGGGCAGGGGTGGGGCTGCAGGCCCGCTGGGGTCCTGCGTGGACCCTGACCGTGTCACGTATCTCCCCAGTGCCAAGGCTCAGTGGCTACGATGTTGCTTGCCATGCGTGAGAGATCCCAAGTTGTTTCTGCATGTCCATTTCTTCCCTCAGGCTGGCGTGTGCCTAGAATAGTCCTGTCTCCTCCATCAGGTGCATTTACCTCAGGGCAGCCCTGCATTTCCCCTCAGTCTGGGGCTCCCCGAGAATGCACTGTGTCTCCCTTCAGACCTAGGTTCCCCGAGGACAGTCTGTGTCTCCCACAGATTGCAGGTCTCTGAGGACGAGGCAGTGTCTCCCCTCAGACTGGGGGTCCCCAAGGACAGGGATGGGTCTCCCCTTAGACTGGAGCTCACTGGGGACAAGGATGTGTCTCCCGCAGACAGGAGTTCTCTGAGGACAGGACTATGTCTCCTGCAGACTGGAGCTCTCTGAGGATGAGGCAGTGTCTCCCCTGTCTGGGGCTCCCCAAGGACAGGGATGTGTCTCCCCTTAGACTGGAGCTCACTGGGGACAGGGATGTGTCTCCCGCAGACTGGAGCTCTCTGGGGACAGGACTATGTCTCCTGCAGACTGGAGCTCTCTGAGGATGGGACTGTGTCTCCCCTCAGACTGGGGCTCTCTGAGGACAGAGCTGTCTTCACCAAGATTAAGGGTCCCTAAGGACAGAGGTGTGTCTCCTTCATCAGGCTGAGTATTCCCTGAGAGTGGGACATTCAGAGCGAAGCTACAGACTCTAAAAAATAAACAGATCCACAACCTATTCTTTCAGGGATTCACGCCCTTTGGCTTCTCAGCTGGGCAGAGGCAGATGGGCTGGTGCACTGATATGGTATTGATGAGGGTGTCTTTTGTGAATTGGAGTTTGGAGGACATGCTATTTCCACCCTGTGTCTTTCACTTTTTATGCCTTATGCTGGGAAATAGAGTTAATTTCCAATTTATCCACAATTAAGCAATTACATTAGTGGATTACCCGTGGATGGTTTTAAAAAAACTCAAACCTAGGAACCAGCAGTTAGCGTAATGGCTATGTCGCTGGACTCCCACGTAGTCGACCGCGGTTCGTGTCCCGGACCCAGTGGCTTAAAACTCACGCCGGGCGCGTGTGCGTGCGTGCCCAAGATCCCGAGAGGAGAATGGAGGAGAGGGGATTGCGGCGTGACCATCCCCCCTGGGGGGTGATTTCTCGCTTTCTGTCTCTATGTCTCTCTCTGTCTGTCTGGCGAGCGCACGCGCCCTACAGTGAAAATCTCTAAAAAAAAAAAAAAAAACAAAAAAATTCAAACCAAAAAACCTCTTTACCTATTATCCTAGAAACTCCTGGGTCACCCGTCCCTACTTGAATGGTGCCTGTCCTGTCCAGAGGAGCTTGGCTTTTGTCCTGGCAGCCCAAGGTAGCAGCTATCTGGATACATTTTCTCAGTCTCTGTCGCGGGCCAGTGCTGTGCTGGCAGCTCTACATCACCCTCGCACCTTCTGGAGAAGGCAGGCTTTACCGTGCCTATCTTACAGGTGAGGCGAACCACACTCTGAAGAAGCTCAAACTTTGTACAGGGCTGCACACCAGCTGAGAGGCCGAAATGGGATCCGAACGGGCTCTGCAGAGCTCCCTAATAGGCTCTCACGTGTAGCTCATGTGTCGTTAGTTAAGGTCAATATGTTCTCACCCCAATCTCCCCAGGTGTCATCTGTGCACTGTGCCTGTCCCCAGGTCTGGCTTCCAGGCGTGTAGCTAGGCTGGCCCTAGAGAATGTGACCTGACTCAGACACACTCCCTCAGCCCCTTAAACTCTGAGCAAATGCCTGCTGAGTGCCTGAAATCGTGCCACTTGCTGGGCAGACAAGGGAACCTGGTCTCTGCCGGAACCTCCGTGGAACCTATGCTCTTCTGTGGATGATACTCTGCCCGATACCTTAAGGTGTCTGTGCGTTTGTGCTGCTTTGGTCCCTGACTGCTCATAGACAGCTGCATGGCTTTGGAGCTGTGTCAGTCCCTCTTTGGGCTTCAGCTACACAGAAGGCATTTGGATTAATCCAGTGGTGTTGAGGGCCTGCCAGGGCGGACGTACTGGGATCTGTGAGCTTCTCTGTCAGGGTGAGCAGCGCACGTTTTTTGGGAGGCGCCATCTTGTCCTGCACATCTCCACACCTCCTGCACCTGTCATCCTTCTGATGACCTTTGCACCCCAGTAATGCTGAGACATGGGTCTCTGTCTCCCAGATGTAGACCGGAGACCAGATGCACATGCAGATGACATGGCGTCAGGGTATTCCTTGAGGCTGGGACTGGAAGAGCACCTGACCTGTGGCGCATGTGTGAGGAACAGCTGGTGAATGAAGACATGCCCAAGATGAAGATGCACGGCCCTTCCAGCAGACGCTCCTGCTCTGATTTCTCTTCCCACCTGCCCCCATTCCCCACCAAACCCCCTTATCTGGAAGGCAACAGCCTCCCCTTCTGGTGTATCCTTTTGTGTCAACTGCTGAACACATTATACCAACAGTTACACCTTGGCCCCATTCCAGACCCATGGGCAGTTTTCATTTCTCTCCACCTTTCCCCACTTTTTTCTGAGAAGAATACTTGGCTCCCATCATCTCCCCTCCTTCAGTGTTTGCATTTCCTAATTATGATGGAAAGTTCCAGACAGAAAGGGTCTCTAGGGGAAGGGTGCTCTGGTCCCCTGCTTCCACTTAGGGATCCAGAGAGAAAGGAACCCCTGAGCAGGTGTAGCCCAGGCTTAGCTCCCAGTCCTCCTCCCAGGAACAGCCCAGTCTGAACTTCCCGCAGAGCCTGCTATAGCATAATTACCTTCCATTAATATGTTAATGTCCCATACACAGAACCGGAATGACACTACTTTGCTTTAAATAATTAACTGCTGAGAGGACAGAGTGCTGAGAAAGTAGCTGGGGCTGCAGCTGAGTGTTGAACGTTTTAATTAAAGCCTTTCTGATAGATGTTTACCATTGCTTCTGATTCTGCCTGGAAAAGAAAGAGCGGAAGGAGGCAGAAGGTAGGATGAGAGGGAGGAGAGAGAGGGGTGGGGGGCAGGGAGAAGGAAGCAGGAAGGAAAAAGGAGGGAGGGGCCTGTAATGAGAAAAGGATAAACAGAGGAAGAGCAAGGAATGAAACAACTGTTCTGTCCCCCAAAGAAGCAAAACCACGCTCCTGTGTGTAAACCTCACGCGCTCGCAGGCCTTTTCCTCCCTCAGATCTATGGAGCAGCAAACGGCACTGTGAAAAGAACATGAGTCTCTCCCTCCCTGCCACACGTTCCTATGTTACCAGTACTTGTCTTTCCTGGCCTAGCCACAGCTCCTTGAGGCTCCAGTCCCTGCTCCCTCACCTCCCATTTCTATCTCCAGTGACAACCTCCAAACACCAATATCAACCCCCATCCCTCCACCGCAAGGCAGCAGGGTTCACTGAAAAGCCCGCCTGCGGCGTCCTTCCTGACTGAGGGGCTATGGCTCTCCCCCTGAGGTGGTCTCTCCTTGTCTTAAAGACCTGGTCCTCAGAGTCCTCTGATGTATTAGGTCTGCAAGTGACAAATATGGCTGATGACCACTTAGCCACTGCAATGGCTCAGGCTAGAGGGCTTAGATCCACTGTGAGTTGGACAGAGAACGGACTCAGTTGGAAGCAGGAGTCTGAGCTATCTCTTTATGGCTCTTCTTTGGGAATTTGGCCATTAGCTCTGTTCAGGGCTGCTGACTGTTAAACACCAGCAGTGTGTGTGTGTGTGTGTGTGTGTGTGTGTGTATGTGTATTCAGGCCCAGCATCAGAATCCCTGGTCACCCTTCTCTGCTGCCACCCCTTTTGGCTAGCCTTAATTACAGCAATTTAGGAAGGCATGCTTAAGATTGCAGAGTAAAGCTATCAATATT
This sequence comes from Tupaia belangeri chinensis, assembly GCF_000334495.1. Classification (NCBI taxonomy): domain Eukaryota; kingdom Metazoa; phylum Chordata; class Mammalia; order Scandentia; family Tupaiidae; genus Tupaia; species Tupaia belangeri. The sequence goes on from NW_006159716.1 coordinate 3,717,744, forward strand.
TCACTTAAGAACGGATTTCTGTCGGATGGTATCAGAGGCCTATAAATGAGAAATATGAGACTGGTTCTCAGGTAGCCCTACACACACATACACACACACACTCTCTCTCTCTCACACACACACACACACACACATCTCTGAGCAATTATTAACACGTGATTTCCTTTCTGTCTCAGGCACTGGGAACAGCTGAGGGCTTTATTCAGCTACAATCAGAGAATTTCTACCAAAGCTATTTGCCTAAAACTCATTAAAATAAACATGAGAAAACTGCGGCTCTGTGTTCCGGGGTTTCCTGCTGGTGAAGAGCCAGGAGACGCTGCGGCTCTGCGTGCTCCCTGCTCCGGGGATTGCTAGGAGAGGAAGACGCTACACTGGGAGCTTCAGGTCGCAGTCACTTCTCCCAGCGGAAAGGGCAGGGTCACCTACGGGCCGAATAAAGCACAGCATCTACACCTAGGTGGGGAAGGGGCCCTGTGCTCAGGATCCTCTTGCTTGCTGTCTCTGTCCTCTCATTCCCTGTGGAGAGAGAGTCTCCAGGTCTCACGTCTCTTTTATGCTTTGTTAATTCCACCATCGACAACTGGGTTACTCATTGCTTTGCATCTTGGTGTTAGAGACAGTGGGTTATGGTGGGATGGACCTGGACTGTGAAATCTGACAGCTGAATCATATGCTAATTACGTGACCTCAGGCAAATCATGACTTCTCTGAGCCTCTGTTTTCCAAAGCTCTGAACAGGGAACAATTAGCTTATCTTGTTGAGTAGGGTTAGCAGTAGTACAGATAAAGCCCCTGTGTAGGTCGGGTTAATGATACTTACTCAGACAGGGTGATTTCTTGGTGTGGCTGGTTGGATATAATGCCTTAAAAATGACATTGACCCTCTTGACTTTTCTAGAAAGAAGTGACTAAGGTGCTGAATGGTTGGAAAATTATACACATGTAAGGGCAAATCAAAGAGATTAGAACTACTGGGTCTTCAGAAAAGCCATGGCATGTTTTTGCATGGAAAAATATGTCATGTCTTTTCCCACGACCCAATATTTAGCCAGGAGAAGTTATATCTCAGGATAATATACTTGCCAACTTTCAATAACCTCCTTGTTGAAGAAAGATGGGCAGTGTTTATGTGAAGCCCCAGAGGGAGTAGGAATTACAGAAAAAATCCAATGACTATAAAGAACATTTTAGCCATCAGAACTATGTGAAGATGGAATGGGCTACTTCCAATGCTACTGAGTGAGTACCTGTGGCTGATGATTTTCAGGAGTGACTGAGCAACCGATTGGCAGGAAGGTAGCAGAGGTGAGTCCACACTCCCTACTGGAGATTGATTTCATGTCATCTAGCCATTGGCTCCATGTGGAAAGGCCTCCAATAATGACAAGCCCTCCTTTCTCATAGCTTCTCCTGTAGCCATCTGGAGAGAAGGCGATTTCTCTGAGGGGCAATTTTGGGGGAGGATCTGAGCCTGTTCCATGGTGGGGTTTCCCTGCGGACAAAAGCACCCGTTTTCTGCTCCTTCCCCTCACCAGATGAGGGCGAGACTGCCAATGCCCTGTTCTGGAGACTTCGTAAGTTTGTCTACTTCAGGCATGTGGTGTTAGGAAGTCCCCTGGCTGAGAGAAAAAGTCACATTCAGTAGACAAAACTGTTTCAGTAGACACAACTGACTCCTGTATCTTTTTCTTGGAAAGTTCTGAAGTAGGCGTAGAAGAAGGGGCATTGGAATAGACAGTGGTTAATATGCATTTGTTCAGATCCGTTTCCTGCCATCTTAATCTGTTTGTTCTTAACAGATACCACAGACTGAGACTTTTATAAACAATATAAATTAATATCGCACCATTCTGGAGGCTGGGAAGTCCGAGATCAAGGTGCCAGCAGGCTGATTGTCCAGGGAAGGTCCCTTCCCATCTCTGCCTCCAAGATGGTGCCTTGAACATTGCTTCCAGAGGGAAGGAACACTATGTCCTAATATGGCAAAAGGCATGTTAGGGGCAGACTTCTTCTATCATGCCCTTTTTATAAGGGCACCTAATCCCATTCATGAGGGTGGAGATCACGAGACTCAGTCCTCCCTCAAAAGCCACATGTCCAAATACTGTTGCATTGGCTATTCCATTCATGCGAATCCTGGAGAGGATGATCCCATTCAAACCATATGCCTGCCCTTCTGCATACTACGTTTCCCACCCTTCTTTGCCAACTGACTTCTGGAGAGGGCCAGCCAATGGGGGAAATAGTGGGGAAACTGAAGGAAAGAAAAACTAAGAGGGCAGTGTTTCCCCCTCTCTCTTCCTGTTTTAAGTGCAGCTAAATATCCAACATGGTCCTAGCTTCCACTCAACAGCTTTGTATCTGGCTTCTGGTACTAGCACCTCCAGCTGTCCCTCTAGCCAGTCCTAAGGGTCATAGTGACTTCTTGTGCTTACTAATCTCTGACTGCTTAGCCATCCCTTCTTTTGGCTTCTCAGCTCTTCCAATATTTCTATAACCCATTTCCTCCATTAAATTCTCCCTGTTGGAAACGTCTGGAGTGGTTTGTGTGGTTTTTTTTTTTTTTTTTTTTTTTT
>NW_006159716.1:3720742-3740801 GCF_000334495.1 Tupaia belangeri chinensis
TGTTTTTTTTTTTTTTTTTTTTTTTTTTTTTTTTTGACTGGTCCCTGACTGGTACAGAGCACAGTCTCCACTGGGGAATTGATGTGGCTAATTCCCTGAATGACACACATCTCGAAGGCCACAATATGATTCCCAAGTCCCCTAGGAATATTTCCAAACCTCAAGTCTCCTGGTGCCTGTGCCTTAGAGTCTTAAGTGTGTTAAGGAGAGCTGAAGTCATGGAGGCTGCACACGGTCTGGTGAGGCCCTCACAGGGTAAGGTGTAATAACCTCTGCTAAAATTCTAGGCTTTCTCTACCCTAAGAAGTTCATCTCTGGGTACTCCTGTAGCTGAGTGAGTGTACCAGTCTCTGATCTGATTTCAGGGTCCAATTGTTGTAGGTGTTTTCTTAATGACTGGCTTTGCTGGAAGCCTCAGCATTGTTCTATACCAGGTCAACAATCCCACCTTCCCCACTCCAGGCTTCTCAATTTTATTCAATTCACTAAGCCGTCCTGCATCTTAGCCTCTGAGTGCTCTTGTCTAGACCATCTGCTCAGCATGCCCCTGCCTCATGGGAGAGTCCTGGGCCCTTTCTCCTGTGTCCATCCTTGTCCATGGCTGCATATGACAGGCCTTGTCAGAGATGGGTCTCCTGAGTCTGCCTGGGCTCCTCACAGCTGTCATGTCCACCAGTAAGCACTGCCAGAAATACAGCAACCACCTGCACCTCCTTTCTGTGGGCCCAGAAATGGGCCAAGCCTGGGGCTGCAGACGTGGAAGTAGACTCCTTGGGAGATCTGTCGCACCGGCTTCATTCTGCATCACTGTCTGCCCGTGAGCAACCTTAGGAAGCTTATTTGGAGTTTGTTGCCTGAAGAAAGAGGTAGAGTGACCTAATAATAAACTCTGAGATTATTCCATGTACGTGAAAGGACCTTAAGGGCCATGTCTCTCCATGTTCTACACATTAATCTTTCTCATAATCATTACTATTGCCATTCCTATTACTGTGGCACCCATGAACTGTGTCACCACCATCCCCAACATCATCCCCATCACCACCGCAATCACCACCAATAGCATCACCTCACGCTTGTTACCACTGCCACCATCACCATCCCCATGCCCTCCTAGCCACCATCCCATCAGTATGACTGTCACTAGTATTGAGCTCACTATCACTGTGACCACCCCCAACATCACCCCCATCCCCACCGCAATCACCACCAATAGCATCACCTCACGCTTGTTACCACTGCCACCACCATCACCATCCCCATGCCCTCCTAGCCACCATCCCATCAGTATGACTGTCACTAGTATTGAGCTCACTATCACTGTGGCCACTGAAATGGAATCAACACCAGAATTACTGTCAATCACCACATCTTATACAACATCCAACACCCCTCACCATTCTTCTGTATGGTTTGTCTGGGCCAAGAACTGTAGGCTGAAAGAGACGTAGGGGCTCTCATTAGACATGAGGATCATAGCAGAGCAGCAACATAAAGTTAAGACTCAGAGGAACAGAGTGGGGGTATCTCCCTTGTCCAGGGCATGTTCCTGAGTGGAAGAAGCAGTGGATAAAAGGATGGGAGGGAGGGGCTAGAGGGTGGTGTGGTGGTTAAGGTGCTGGACTCCCACATGGTTGACTATGATTTGAGTCTCAGACTTGACTACTTGAAAAAATCATACTGGGCATGTATGTGCTCAAAATCCCAGGAGAATGGAGAAGGGATTGCAGTATGACCATGCCCCTGGGGAATAATTTTCCACTTTTTCTCTGTCTCTCTCCAGTGGATGCACACACCCTATGGAAAAAAACCTTGAGATTTAAAAAAAAAAAAAAGGATGAGAGAGGGAAAATCCATCATGGGGGGTGGGAGGGGTGAAGAGGAAGCTTTCCTCTGACTCACTGGGTCTTTCCCTGAGACAGGACATGAACCCCGCAGTTTCCCTGGGCAGAGGGATGGTGGGGTGGTGAGAGAGAGGAGAGCATCCTCTGATGTCTAGGAACTGGCCTTGCTGTTCTCCTACAGAATATGAACAATTTCACAGACCACAGTCATCCAGCAAGGCCACTGTGACAAGTCTGGATCAAAGCAGAAACAAGTCTATTCTACAGTGGTGTGGAACAGGCCAGGCATGCGCAGTGCACGCTGCACAACACCGCATGCTCTGCTCCCGGCTAATGTGAGTGACTGCTTCCTTTTTGTCAGCTCCAGTGTTAGCCTCACTCTAGTCTGCTCTCCCTATAGATCAAAGTGATCGAGATGCCCGGTCACAGAACTGTCTCACCCTCTGACAGCACTCGACCCAGAGTGAAATCTTGCTCTTTTAGACCTTGCCCGAATCCCCTAACCTAAGCCTGAATCCTGTGGTAGCTTCTTTCTAGCTCTGTCCTTTGTGGAGATGCCCCGTCATCCCCCATGGTCCATGTACTCTTGGATGCAGCAAATAATAAACCCAGCTTCAGATGTATTCCTGAGCATCTTTGGGTGGAGGGCATGGATCAAGGTGCAGAAGGGTGTTACCTCTGGTGAATCTGAACCTCAGAGTAGTCCTCCTCCCTCCTGGAAGGACATGCGGAGTGACGAGGGTGCAATGCAGACAGCCTCAGCGCCAATTTCTGGCCCCAGCTTCTCCAGCTGAACCCCTTGCTAGGAGAACCAGGCTAGTACAGAATCTATCTTTCTCTGAAGTGCCAGGCATTGTCAGTGGGCCATAAAACTCTCCCGAGCTATTTGCTGAGATGCAGGATCTCTTCTGGACCTCACTCTGGAGATCTCAAGACAAAAGATATGAGGTCTACTATTTTAACAAGCTTTTCAGAAGGGCTCATGTTTGAAAACCACAGATCGAAGACTATGGACTATGTCACTCTGAGGTACTATAAGATCATCAGAGACTCAAGGCTGGGGCTGGCAGAGCTGTACTCAAAGGCTCCCTGGAGATCACCAAAACCCATCCCTATGCAAGAAGTCCTGTATCCATGGACCTACACTCCATGGGTGTAGGTCCCTATGATGTCTCTCCATGTTCTGGAAAGGTCACACAGGGTCAGGCCCCTCCCACACTCTCCATGTGGGCCCGTTTCATCTTCCAGAGAGCAGGGCATAAAGCTGTCCAGCAATGCTCAAGGTAAAGGCATCCGCCTCCAGCAAAACGTGTCTCGAAAGGGACTCACATTTCATATCTTGAACTAAATGAAAATGTTAATCAATAGATTTATCATCCTGGCCCCTGTGTCTTTGAGCTGTAGATTCGGGGAATGTAAACCAATGATGTCATTTAAAACCACACATGCATGTGTGCACACACACACAGGCAGACACACACAGGATGGCTCGCCACAGAGGCAGAGGAGGATGTTCTCTAATACCCAACGCTTTGATGACCTCTCCAGTCTCCCAGCCTCTTCTCCTACCCTATGCTAACTAACTCAATCCCCCTTCCTGAGGGCAGTACAGGCCTAGTGAAATCTGAGGATCAGGTAATTTATTTGGGGCGCATCTTTGCCAATCCCCCAACCCCCAGGGACTGGGTTCTACTTTATGAAGCTGGATCCTCCACCAAATTCCTCTTTCCCCTTTCACTGCTTTTCACTGTCACCCATCTTTGGCAATTTGGGGGTCTCTACTCACATCCCTGCAGCTTAGAGTTGACGATGAAATGGATTTTGGGGTTGTTGGAATGAGAGTAAATGTATTTTGCATTTGATATAAATGTGGAGGCTCTAGAGCAGGGGTCTCCAACCTGTTGAGCCCTGCTGGGGCCAGGCTGAGGACCAGTGCCAGTCCACCAGGTCAACAGCAGGAGATGGGTAGCAGGGGAGTGAGCACGGCTTCACCTGTGTTTGCAGCCACTCTCCATTGCTGGCGTTGTCACCTGGGCTTTGGATCAGTGGCAGTACTGGATTCTCAAGGGATCATGAGCCCTTTTGCTGTGTGATTGTGGTATAAATGGGGTGCACAGTGGACGTGGTGCACTGGGGTCATCCCAGGACCAAACCCTCCCTCCCCCATATGTGAAGGGATTGTTTTTCATTAGGCCTGGTTCTGGGGCCAGGAAGTTTGGGGATCGCTGTTCCAGAGGATGGAACATTGTGGATTGAGTTGTGTCCCCCCAAATTCATATGCTGAAGCCTTAAACCCCAGAACATCAGAATGTGATTGCACGGACAAGTAGGTAGAGGTGAGTAAGTTAGAATGAGGCTATTAGTATGGCCCCTAATCAAGCTGACTGATTCCTTATAAGAAGAGGCTAGTAGGACACACAGGCACCAGAGGCAGGAGCCACAGAGGGAAAATGCTGCGAAGAGGCAGTGAGAGGGTGCCATCTGCAAGTCAAAGGGAGAGGCCTCCAAGGAGACCATCCCTGCCAGTATGTTGACCTTGGACCTGGCAGCCTCCAGAACTAGGAAAAAAAGGAAGTCCTGCTGTTGAAGTCATCTAGGCTACAGGGCTTTGTTACGGCAGTCCAAGCAGAGTAATCACCTCTGTGCCCCCTTTCAACTCTTCTATCCCTTTATCTGTCCTCAGCAATTTGGAGTCCGGGTCACTCCTGTGATTATTGAGTCTGCTTAACTCAATCATGAGAGAGTTACCCAATTGAAATGAAGGATATTAAGAGCAGGGGGCTTGGTCTCAGGGGTCACCAGGCTGGAGACTATGGGTACTCTTCTCTTTGGGTGTGTGAAAGCTACTTCACACAGACATGAGGACTCAGTGGGACAACCACACACAGTGGAGCATCTTGCTAAAGTGCAGTGGCCCTGCAGTCCAGCTGTGACCTGGGAGTCACGCCCAGGCGGGAGTCAGGCCCAGCCCAGAGTCACGAGGTTCACTTTCTTCCCTCCTCCGGCAGTCCCAGCTACCAATCTGATACACAGAGCAGCCTGTTGCTGTGAGGTTTTTCCCGCTCTGGCATCAGACAGTCTATGGATCCTGCACATGTTTCTTCTAGTTCTGCAAGATTTAGTATCCTCAACCTCCCTGGGTTTTATTTACAAGTTCATGAAGAAAGGATATTGGGACTAGACTGTGGCACAGCAGTAAAACAAGATGTTCTGTGAAGGAGTCCCTCACAGGAGGTTCCTAGTTCAAGGCTGGAGACCTCCCTGAGTAAGCTGGGCAGGTGTGTGCTCATGTTCCAAGGCTGGCTGAGGCTGGTGGTGGAGACAGTCACTGAGGTCCTGTTGGAGTAATGTCTCCATGTATCTCTATCTAACTCATGGAGGAAACAAATAAATAAAGAGAGAGAGAGAGAGAGCACGCACAAGGGAGAAGAGAGAAAACTAACATCTCAAACCCTATGGAGTTGCTATGAAGGTTAAATGAAATAACATGGCAAAACCCTGTGCTCAGTCGTTGGCTCAGCCAGCACTAAGTTCTGTTTGCTATGGGCTCTACCGTCTTCCCATGCCAGGCCTACCTACAACACTGCAGGGCAGCACTGTTCTAAGCCTACATGTCTGCTGCTCCTTCTAGACTGGTCCTTCTCGTTTCCTTTTACTCTTGTTGTTCCTACCATGGACTCCTCAGGTGAGAACTTTATTGCCACTCCTTCGTTCCTCTGGCTTCTAGAAGTGTCTTTTCTCTCTCCACCTCCAGCATTACATGCTGCAGGGGTCTGGTGTCTTTGGTATCTAACATCTGCCCCCACTCATCATGTCTACCCCATTCACAGACCAGCCAAGGCCATGGGCTTCCTGTCTCTTCTGCCACGGTGGCTCCTTGAGAATGGAGGCAGCCCTTCTTTTCTCTTTGCTCCTGCTTCATACCTGGGCCCTGCTACTGACCCTCAGTGCTCATGCTCGGGGTTGGCTGCTAGATGCCAAAGGGAGCCAGACCCGACGGAGAAGCACTAGTGAACCTGCCGATGGTGGTGATGCCCCCCTCAACAGGGACACTCTTGGTCTTCATTCCAGCCTCTCTAACTCATGGTCCTAACACCACTGAGCACCTTGGTTACTAGACTAGAAACTGGGGAGATGGAGTAGTCCAGAAGCAAAGCCGACTATAATCTGTTTTTCATATATTCCCAGCTTGTATCTGGAGAAGAGGCACGTGGGTGCTTGCAGAGGGTGTGTCCATCTGCCTGTGCCAATACCACCTCTTCCTCTTGTCCTACCCACCCCCAACCCCCAGGACAGAAGAGCACATGCCTCTCAGATGGGAGATGTAAGGAGTACTGTGGTTATTGGGTCTGCTTGACATAATCTTGAGAGATTTAACCAATTGAGAAAAAAGGAGATTAAGGGCAGGGGCCTTGGTCTTAGAGGTCACCAAGCTGGAGACTGTGGGAAGTCTCCTTTCCTAGGCTTGAAAAAGCACTGTGAGTGGGACAGAGCAGGGATGATTTGTTTTGTTTGGCTTTAGGCAACTTTTTATTCCTCTGAGCCTTGGTTTCTTCATCTGGAATAAAGAATGGTTATGGGGATGACATATAGTAACTCAGGAAAGTACTTGAGGTGGTAGATGCACATAGTAAGTCTTCAATAAGTAGTGGTTTAAGCTGGCAAGGTCCTTAAATCTTCTGGTGCAAACAATGCATGATCCACATTCACAGCTACCACACCCAGGCAAGAGCAGGTCAGAGCCTAGATGCAGAGCTTCAGCTGTTAAAGACCACTCTCTGGGTGGTGGTTCCAGGTTGGCACCCCACAGTTTGTTGAGCCCTGCAGTTTTGACAAGCAGCGTGAGAAACCCAGAGGCTTCGCATGGAAGGAGCCTAATTAATTACTGAGAAATGGTTCTGGCAGCAGCCCTACTGCGCTAGGCCACGAATCCTCCTGCAGCTGCTCACTCACCATAGTGCCCAGACAGCTCCTGCACACCACAGTCATTCTAACACCCCATGCCCTGACTGGGGTCAAACCGGACCAGGAAAGAGACAACTGGTTTCCTCAGACTTCCAGAGCTATGGATGTATCTTGCCCCTCTGTGTTTCTGAGCCTTTCCCCTGCTAACAGCCCAAACGCAAGCAGAGTGATCGCATACAGACAGGACTGCATGGAGTGAGCTTGGAGTGAGGACACTGTGGCTGGAGGATCAGCACCGTCCTTACGTGTTGGGTGCATTTAATAAGCCTCTTGACCTTCCAAGTCTCAGTTTTCTGGCCTGGGAAATGGAGAGACTAAGGCCCATCCTGGCTAGTACATAGGACTAAAGCAACAGCTATGGCTTAATAGATGTGAACTGTTTTAAGAACTCTACTAAACAGGAAATACCCAGAGGCTTCATTGCATTTCCTGGAAGCCCCTCCCTCCATGATAGACAGAGACAAGGTTCTCTCTGGCTCCTCCCTGTGGACCCTTCTGAGCAGTACATCACCCCAGCCGTGTGCCCACATTGTCATGGTCCTGTGGGTGTGGAGGTGGGAACCTAGGGGCCGGGGCTGCTGGGTTCCATCGTAACAACTCATCTGCATATGCCACATGTCAGGGAAGACAAGATATCCCCATTCTCAGGTAAGGGTCCAAAGATTCACAGCATCTGAATCACTCCCCTTATCCCCTCCACAATCTGTCATGAGCCAGTTCTGAGAGCTGAGAGGTCCAGATGCACCTGGAGAATCTTGCGATGAGAACATCCAGTTTGGTCAGGGAGCATGGGCCCAACCTCCCAGTCCAGGAGAAAAAGCTCCAGGTGCAGCAGGACCTTCACCTAGGTTTAGTCAAAGAACATGTAGAGACACCTGCCTGGTGGCTGAGGGATGAATGAACCTTTAGGATGGAGCAGCTGCTGGGGGGAAGGGAGCCTGGGAAAGCTGCTCAGAAGAGGGCCTGAGTCTCGGACAGGCTTGGCCTCCTGTCAGCTCACCCCTTGGACCTCTCTGGAAGGAGTTGCTCCTACACCCATTTTCTGAGCCATGGGTATAAACAGAGGCACACTCTGCTCTTTGGATTTGAGCCAATCAGGATCTCGTATGTTCACAGAAGGCTCTCTGCCTGTCAGAATCAATTTACTCTGTGGTATTCTGTGAGACACTTACCTCACCCCACCCCACCCCACCCCCCACATACACAACAATGCCCTTTCAAAACCTCTTCCATTAGTGAAATGGAGGAATTGTCTTTGTTTGTTTGTTTTTTGTAATAGGGCACATTCATTTGCCGGAGAGAGACAGAGAGAGAATGTGAGAAGCACCACCCCCCACCTCCCCCCAGGAAGAATGGCCATGCCATAATCCTTTCTCCTATATTCTTCTTTTGGGTACATGCACACACACTCACCTGGCATGTTTTTCAAGATGCTGGTCTTGAACTCAAATTGTGCAACTGACTATGTGAGACCCAGCAGCCTTTACCACCATGCCACCAGCTGGCCCAAATGGAGAGAAATGTATTTGATTTCCCCTGAGAACAGAAACATTTAAGGTAAGATGATGGTTAATACAATACAACCTCTTTCAAGCAGAGGTACCAGAAAACTGACTAAGTCCCTCCTTTTAATAGGGACAGCTAACATAGTAACATTTACCATCTGCCAGGCTCTGTCCTGACAGCTTTATATATATTAACTCACATCGGTGCTATGAAGTAATTATTATTAATATGCCCATTTCGTAGATGGGAAAATCGAGGCACAGAAAAGTGAAGACTAGCCCAAAGCCGCACAATGAACAGGTGGTAGAGCTGAGTTTCAAACCTAGTCAGCCCAGGTCTAGAATCTGGGCACTTGACCTCCAGGCCAGCCTGTCTCTTGCTGTTGTAGCTATGTTCTAGTATGACTGTTTCTGTGTCTCTCCCATGCTGGGCTGTGAGCTCATGAGGTGAAACTGGCTGATCCCTCTTTATCCTCCTAACTCCAGACATATCTCTACCAGATGCCAGGTGCCCAATTACTACTCATGACATAAATGAATGAACGAATTGGAGGCATTGTAACAAATGCCACTGAAAAGCGGTATTTGGGTTTCCACCAAAGAGAATCCTGAATGCCTGGCAGTTAGAAGGTAACAGAAAGGACCCCAGTGTTGGAGTGTGGTACTTGCTCTCTCAAACTGTGATTAGACACAGGCTGAATTGGAGCTAAGAGATATCGTAGAATTAACCTGGGGTCCAGCTGCATTTCTGTGCCTTTGGACCCTTGACCATCCCTCTCCCACCTCTTCTGCAGGAAGGTCCATCGCAGTAATGTTTTTAGGTTGAATGAGGCTCCCACCCACATCTCCCACCATAGGCAGCTGAGTATTCTAATCTGTATTGTTATTATGATCACTGGTATTATTACTAATCCCTAAACTATATTCTCCCCCTAGAGGAAAAGTCACTTCACACGCTGAGGCAGGAACAGCTAAGTGTTCTGGAAGGAATTGGAAATAATCATGAGAACAAGCAGGGGGTGTGTGCACAGTTCATGGCAGGTGGGAGAGGAAGAGACCTCTCTCCCCTGAGAAATCGTTCTTCTCACAAAGTTCCTGGCAGGGTCTTACGCTTAGAGAAGAGAATGTCTTCAGGCTGAGGAAGTGGTGGGGGAGGCAGGTGCGGAGGGTAGAGGTAAGGGGACAGGCTCTCTGCCTGGGCCTTTCTGGGACAGTCCTCTGCAGGCTATGGGAGAACAGAAATGAATATCCAAGGTGCTGTGTGTCAGCAGGAGAGATGGGTAGGCCTGCGGTGTAAGAAATAATGAGTTAAAATAATCATTCAGTGAGTAAAGAAAAATATCAGGAATCAAATTGCAGGGAAGATTTCAAGCTATCATAAAGGGTTTTTCAAATATATTCACTGCTAAGAGCTACAGATGTCAGGAGAGAAAATTGGTTCACTTACCAATAATAGTCGTGGAGGCTGGGGGTGCAGGATGCAGACAAAGAAATGCTAACCAGGCTTCCTACACCTTCTCTCCGGACACTTGGGTATGGCTGCCAAGGGCTGGAGGCTGGGTGGTGAAATGGCTCATCCATTTACTGAAAAGTGTGGGAGGTAGGGGTGGCTTGCCTCTAGGTAGTGGGCAAATGGCCAGGGAAGGCTGAATTGCAAGGACAGCTTGGAGAGGAGAGAGGAGGACATTGTGGCCCCAACAGCCCAGCCATTGGGCAATGTTCCCTCCCCAACTCATCCATCGGCTATGTGGATTTAGGACAGGTCCAGTGCTTGGCACCAAGTAGCAAGGCTTCTTATTGTCGCCAAGAATGTATTGATAGTTTATGATGAGAAGAGCTCTCTGCCCTGTGTGTGACAGATTGGAGACACTTGGAGACATGATACCTGCCCTGGACTTGCAATTTAGTTAGGGAGATCAAAGCAATATCCAAAGAGAGGTGAGAAGGACCTTCATCAGCACCCAGCCCTCTGCCCCCGTGCCCAAAGCATCCCAGCAGAGGTTCCCTGGGAGATGAGGACTAGTTATGGTGGAAATAGGAACCATCAGCAGCCATCGAGGACTTCAGGGACACTCAGACAGTGGCCATGCTACTTGCCTCTTCCTTTCAGGAGCCCTCCTGGTATGTCGGGATGTACTAACAATTGCACAGACTCCTCCTTCACCTGCCAGGAGAAAGTCTAGGGCAATTGTGTCGTCTCCAGCAACCCTGGGCAGAGAGTTGAAGCTGATTTATATGCCTTAGAAGGCAGAAGTGGTATTATTGATCACTTTTGCTGAAGTCAGGGACAAATTTCATCCCTACCTTATCTAATAATAAATTTTATGCCAGCACCCCCAAGCAAGCCCTAATTCCCACTGAATAATGGGAAAAGGATCAGATGATGCCCTCCCACGCACTGGGTTATGCTATAGAGAGGAACCTGAGTTCAGGGAACTAGAATCTTTTATCATGTACCATACGCATGCCTGCCCTTTGCTGCAGAAGAGATCTTTGTTCGATTGCAGAGTAGGTATGTTTGACTTCTGCTGAAGGCAACACTATCTCTAGCTTTCAAGACTTCTTTTAAGACTATTTACTGCACGGTCTTGCAAGGATTCAGAATAAGATGTATGGAAAGCCAAGAGACCCATGAATATTGTTTCACAACATTAACAAGCTCTGCAATGTGCTTATTTATTATGTGTATTGTTTATGCCTGTCCTTTCCTGTTGGAATGAACGCTGCATGAGGACAAGGATTGGTGTCTCTTTAGTTCACAGATGAACTAGAACAGGACTCAGCTGGTGGCACAGTGGTAAAACAACTGGGCCCACATGGAAAAGGTCCTGGGTTCGTGTCTCAGGACCTTCTTGAGCAAGTCAGGTGCTTGTAATCTGGGCTGGCTGATACTGAGCCCTCACTCTGTGAAGACCCTGTTGAGGGTGTTGTGCCTCTCTGTCTCTCCCTGTCTCTATCTTTCATGGAAAAAATTAATAGATAACATCTTTATTTTATTTATTTTTTTTTTGGAGAGATTTTCGCTATAGGGCACGTGTGCTCGCCAGACAGACAGAGACAGACATAGAGACAGAAAGCGAGAAATCACCCCCCAGGGGGTATGGCCACACCACAATCCCTTCTCCTCCATTCTCCTCTCGGGATCTTGGGCACGCATGCACACGCGCCCGGCATGAGTTTTAAGCCACCGGGTCTGGGACTCGAACCGCGTTCGACTACGTGGGAGTCCAGTGACATAGCCATTACGCTAACTGCTGGTTCCCAATAGATAACATTTTTAAGAAACAACTGGAATAGTGCTGGGCACACTGTCATGGTAGATACTTAAAAAGTGTTTGTCAGGGCCAGCAGTTGGCATAATGGTTATGTCGCTGGACTCTCATGTAGTTGAGTGTAGTTCAAGTCCTGGACCCAGTGGCTTAAACTCACATGAGGTGTATGTGTATGCGTGCCCAAGATCCTGAGAAGAGAATGGAGGAGAAGGGATTGCAGTGTGACCATCCCCCGTGAGGGGTGATTTCTCACTTTCTGTCTCTCTGTCTCTCTCTGTCTTTCTGGCAGGTGCAAAAATCTCTCTCTCAAAAAAAAAAAAAAAAAAAAAAAAAAGGGGGGGGCTAAATGATTGGACGAGGAAGGAGAAAGCCCTGCTCAGCTTCCTCCTGTTCAGGAAGTTCCCTCAAGGAATCCATAGTGTTCTGTGCAGAGAAAGAACCTCAGTTCTGAAAACGTGACCTCTTCCTGTGTGCCTTGCGTTGGCACCTGTGAGGTGTCTCTCCTGTGCGTTCCCCTCTCTGTTGCAAGAACTACCCATGCCATGAGGCAGGAGAGGTGTTCAGGGAAGAGCCGGTTGATCTTGACTATTTCTGCCGCAGGTAACCTGAGTGCATCTCAAGCCCCAGGCGTCTCTCCTGGCCACCTCTCTCTTCTGCCTTTCTCGGACTGGTAATTAAAAGTATCAGAGCAAAGTAGGGCCGTCTCATTACATGTCCTGTTTATGTGACTCTAATGTGCTCAGAGATGATTTGAAGGGCTCAGAAATCAGCAGCAGAAGTTCCTCCACGTCTGGTCTGGAGCTGGCAACCCTGAGATAAGGGTATCAAGGCCGGGCTGTGAATTAGTTCTAACGTAAACCAATAACGCAGTAATGTGGGCGAGGAATTAAAAATAACAGAGATGTTGCACATTTCCCTGATTAATTAGCTGTTCTAGTTAATTTTGCTGCTTGTAGAGACAAATCACAAACCCAGACAGTGGAGCAATTTCTCTGTGGTCACTGCCGAGCCGAATGAGGCGCTATGCCTTAGGCAGCCTCTGCAACTCAGCAGGGACCACCCTGCAGTGGGGCTTCCCAAGTAGGGGTGTTGAGGGCTCTTTTCTTTATTTGAGGAGCTGTTTGCACTGGACCGGGACTCAGGACAGCTGCTTCTTGGTTCTGTTCTGCCACATATCCACTGGGTGGCCCAGGAGGGATCCCTGTCCTATCCCTGACGTAACTTCTGTCCACTTGTAAATTCACGATTCCAGAATGCTGCATCTGCCTCCCCCTTGCTTTTGCCTCTAGATAGAATTTCTTCCTGGGGAAAACATATGGATACCCAAAAGAAATATGAAAAAATGCTTAACATCCCTCATCCTAAGAGAGATGCAGAGCAAAATCACAATGAGCTACCACCTAGCCCCAGTTAGAATGATTAAGATTTAAAAAAAAAAAAAAAGAAAACATTAAATGGTAAGTGCTGGCAGAGATGTGGCGAAAGGGGAACTCTCCTACACTGCTGGTGGGAATGTAAATTGGTCCAGTCACTGTGGAGAACAATATGGAGGTTCCTCAAAAATGTACAGATAAACTACCATATGATCCAGCAATTCCACTCCTGGATATCTGCCCAAAGGACAGGAGAATGCTCAGTGGGAAAAGTGCTTGCACATCAATGTTTATTGCAGCATTATTCACAATTGCTAAGACGTGGAATCAACTGAAATGTCCTCGAACAGAAGAAGGGATTGAAAAAGTGTGGCACATATACTCTACGAAATACTATTCAGCCATAAGAAACAAGACCTTGGCTTTTGATAGAAAGTGGATGAATCTGGAATATTAAAGATTTATTGCTGAGTAAAGCAAGCCAGGCTATGAAGGAGAGACATTGTATGTCTTCCCTTAATATATACCAACTGTCTATACTCTGAGGCTAAAACTGAAAGACTAGAAAATATAGAAACGTAGAAAATGGCTATTGATACTGGATACAGTGTGGGAAGAGGGTGGAAGAAGGAAGAGAGTCTGAGGGAAGACATTAAGGAGTAAAATAGAGACAAGACATTTATGGGACACAGAAATGGGTTATCTCTGTTGATGATAATGTGTATAGTATCTTCAATTGGACTGGTGAGAAATATATTCATGTTGAACACTCACTTTACAAGCTAAGTGATGTATATGATCGGATATATAAAAGAAATTAAAATAAATAAAAAAGAATTTTTTTCCTGGAGAGCATTCACTCTATGGCTGACCAGACAGTGAGACACAGGTTGGTTCCAAAAGATGTGTAAGAGAGATCAGGCTCCCTATGGCTCGTACGAAGAATGCAGGGAAAGTAAGCCTCTCCCAAAGGCTGTGGGGTTCCCAGGACACTGATTGTCCTCGGGACTCAAACTCAAGGGGCAGGCAGGAAAGCAGAGTGAAGTAGGCACAGGGGAGACTGCATTGGACAGACAGATCCATGCTCCAACTGACAGTGGCAGGTGCAATTCAGCTACTTCCAATTTTGCCAGACTGAAATTGCAGGCCCAAGGTTGTCAGGGCTTCCATCTTTTTGGTAGAAGTCATAATTTGAATTTCTATGTGAGAAGGAAAAAGTCAAAACAACTCTTGGTTTTCAACATTGGACTTGAATTTAAAATATTCAGATGTTACTGTGTGGGCATACAGAAGATGCCTGGGGACCAGATTTGGTCCATGGATATGTCAATTAGAATTAGGTTTAGCCTGTAGTAACAGAAAACAAACAAATAAGCAAAATAGCAGTGGTCTGAATGAGATAAAAGTTTATTTCTGTCTCACTTCTAAAATATCCAGAAGTAGCCCATCCCAGACCACTAAAACATTGCATGATGTCCCAGTTCCATCTCTCTTACTCCTCCACCATTTATGATATCCATGCCCAACTTCACCTCACGGCCTGAGATGGCTACTAGAGCTCCATCCATGATGTCTGCATCGTAGCTAGCAGGGCAAGGGAAGGGCAGAAGAAGAGCATGGTCCCTTCTTTTAATGACATTTCTCAGAAGTTGTACATTTTATTTCTGTTCACAGTCCAATGGCCAAATAATTTATAAATTCCCTACCTCGCTGCAGTGAAGGCCTGTAATGATGATCTTCCATTTAAACTTAGTATTATCAGTGCCTATTTAATATGCAAAAATACTAATACAGTAGGAAGCAGGGGAGTGGATTTTCAGTGATGCTAGCAATCTCGGCTCTAGTTTGCTTCCAGGTTGTGACCTGCCTGACCTAGTCTGCTCCTCACTGGAGAGGCTAAAGAGAAATATGGGATGTAGACACTTGGAGACTGGCAGTGAAAAAGACAAGGCTACTCTGAGAAGGGTCTGAACGCATGTGGATGACTCAGGTGGAGCTGGTTCCTCCCAGGTGATTGGTTTTCCCAGAAGTGGGGCTTGAGGAGACCCTCTGCGGACATTTACTCCTGGATGTCTTGCAGGGGCAGAAGTCTTCCTTTCGTGGCAAGTATGTTGGTCACTGGCAGTTAATATTTAGGCAGTGCCACAAGCACCCTCAGCCATCCCACCCTACCCTTGGGAGCACAGGCGTGATGCCTTAATTCAGCCCCTGCACCAGCGAGGGGACTCCGGAGAATGATAGGGTATTGCTGCTTTGTTCCCACTGTGGGATGGGAATAGTGAATAGCTGAGAGTTATTCAGGGTAAAAAATCAGGATTTCTTGACTGAGTCCTGAGAGACAGACATAGAAGTGGTCATTTGAAGAAAGGGTGGCATTTCCTTTTCCTGTGATAACGAGGTTCTGACAGTGACCTGTCTGGAACAAGGCCTGTATTCATCCAGCTAACATGCATTGTGTACTGATAAGCTGGCTGCCAGTTCAGCACCACATGGAGGATGTGGGGACATTGAGAGGGAATGACACATGAGTCATGTCTCAAGGGTGTCACCAAGATAACTGGAACCCAAGATGAAAGCACATGCTCCTCACAGCTTCCCTCAGGGACATCTTCACTTTCTATGCCTGCTGCAGAAGGCAGATGCCCAGTGGGATATTTCTTCCTTGCTCCTTCCCTGCTTCAACTGGGCATCTTTGGTAGTAATTACACCCCAGGATTCCCTCTCTGGCTCCAGATTCTCCTTGTCTCCAGTAAGGTTGTCCCCGCTCCCCTTTTATTTTTAGGATAGATGTAGGAACAACTTCCTACTATTACCAGTACCTAGAAATTTCAGGCTTCTTTGCTGGTTCCCTTAACCCTGCCCATTACTCTGTACATTTCTTTATTAGAATCTCATCATTTGAAACACGTAGAGATAAGGAAAGGAGAGGAAATGCCTAGGAGCCATCTCTTCTCTGGAAATGAGAGGGAGATAGAACTTGCCTTCCCATCATGGACACTTGAAAACTACTTGTTCACAGCTTGCTCCTTGCTGGGTATCAGCCGTCATTACAGAGAAACTTGATCATTGTTTAAATCCTCACCATCATCCTCACCATCAGCATCTCTCTGGAGACTAACCATTATCCCCACTGCAACCCCTCCTTACATCATCCCTGCTGTCTTTGCCATTACCACCAAAAACTTACACATGTGTTTTTGCAAGAGGCTCAACAGAGAGCGTGATCCCACTCTTACCTTTGGGACAACTTGTCATAGAATGATGGACATGTAATGGTTGCTGAGCCCTTACCATGTGTCAGAACTGTTCTAGCCACTTTGTATATAGTAACTCTTAATCCTTGAGCAATCCATGAAGGGACTGTTATTGTTCCCATTTATAGATGAGGAAACTGAAGCACCTAGGAAGATCCTAGGTGACCCTAGAAAATGACATGGAGTGAATACTCATAGAGAAAACACAGATGTATCTGGGCCTCTGATGAGCATGCTAGTCTGGAAGGGGAGGGGAGTCTCCTTTGGCTGGAAAGGGGGCACACAGTGTCGAGGTCATGTCTGCATTAACTGGTCTAGGATGACTTGGACAGCTTGCTGTTTTGACCCATCCTCTGGCCCAGACTCCGCAGAGGACCTAAGGACAGCCTCTGCCCTGTCTTGACAAGTCTAGCTCCCCAGCTTGGCATTCCCTGTTTCCATTGGGAAAAGCTGGTCCATGGTCCCTAGCACTAGAGAACATAGAGAAACAACTGAACTCCCTCAAGGCAGTGAACTGGCTCTGTAATAGTTCTTCCTGGAAACACCAGCTTGCACATCCCTCAGAAAACATCAATGGGAACAAACTCCATTTTTATTATAGAAGCTTCATCTTTCACTCATCTTCTAAGTAGGCTTTTCTCTTTCATTGCAACTCTCTGAAGTTCTTGTGCAAAACACTCAGGGAACTTGTGACCACCTGCTTCAACTGTGTCTTTCATTCCAAAGTGTTGCCCCCAAGAACAAGAACTAGCCTTCAATGCATACCCAAGACCTAGCATAGGACCACAAATTGAAATGTAATTGCTGAATGAATGAATGAACAGTAATTTGGGTTGATTTCTGACATGACTGTCTACAAGACTCAGCATCTTTTTGGATCTTTTAGATCCTCACCTTTCACTTTCACCTTTCATTTTGAAAAAAAAAATAGTATTCTTAAATTTGCTGTGAAGATTAGGGGGAAAAACAACCACTGAAAGTTTTCTTCCTACCAGGAAGAAATTTACACACTTCCAAGTGTAATAGCTCTTCACCGTGACTATGGAACGCAGACTTGTCTCTAGTTCATAATGAGGAAAGGCAACTCTCAGAGAGGTTGTGTGTCTTATAGAGAATTCTGGTCTTTCCCCAGATCTATGGCTTCTAGCCTCAAGGCCTGTCCAAATGTCTCTACAACTCTCCTCCCTACCGGCCCTAGACCTTCAGAGACCCCAGGGTGACCTGCAGACAAGAACAAGTAGTAGGACATTCAGAGAGAAAATGTGGGGCTCTGGCATCTCTGAGGGGTGAGTGCAAATTCTGTGCCTTTTGTTACCTACTCCTGCCCTGATCAAGCTCCAGGGACCTTCCACCCATGTGAACTGGCCTTCTACAGAGACATTCTTCGGAGAGCCCTGAGTTGTGGGCTTTGTAGGATCTGTACTTACAAATTTTCATGCAGGAAATGTGTCTCTGACATGTCACTGATTCTTACAATGCTGGGGAGTGTGGCCGTGCTGGGATTCCCATGATCATGGCACACTGGAGAAACAGGCTTAGAGAGGGAAAGTGGTCCGCTCAGTTATTGGCAGGTCTGTAAGTAAAACTCCATTTGATTTTCAATCCAAATCCCTTTTTGGTACACGAGAACTAGAATCCTGATAGAAAAGTTTTGTAGGAGTAGAGATAATAAAGTATTTTTCTCACTAATTCATTAAAAGAAATCCACCTCCAAAAAATACTAGAGGACACAACCTCCATTGTCCAACGTGAGGGATGAAAGCCAAGCATAATGTATTTTAACCAGCAAGTTCATGATGCAGGGTCCATGCTTCCAGATTGGGACAGGGAATTATCTGAAGATAATTGACTCCAAACCCTCCAGCAGATGGGCTCCCTGAGAAGAGGGCTGTGTCTCTGATGAGGTGAGGGAACCCCCTGGGTTAGGACTGTGTCTCCCTTATTTTGTGGAAGATTCTTTTTTTTTTTTTTTTTGAGAGGTTTTCGCTACAGGGCGTGTGCGCTCACCAGACAGACAGAGAGATAGAAAGCAAGAAATCACCCCCTAGGGGGGATGGTTACGCCACAATCCCTTCTCCTCCATTCTCCTCTCAGGACCTTGGGCACGCATGCACACGCGCCCAGCGTGAGTTTTGAGCCACTGGGTCCGGGACGTGAACCGCGGTCGACTACGTGGGAGTCCAGCAACATAGCCATTACGTTAACTGCTGGTTCCCTTTTATGGAAGATTCTTGAAAGCAGTGTTGTTCCTTTTTATCAGATTGAAATCTTTCCTTAGAAGTAAACCATATCTTCTCTTTTAATGAAAAACCTTGCAGGGAAACTGAGTCTTTCTTGGGCAAGTTATGTAATGTGCTAAACCTCAATGTCCTCTTTTCTATATCGGGCAGAATATTTACCTTGCGGGATTATTACAGGCGGCTGTGATTTTAAAGCACATTTATAAGTTCTTTGGCACTCTTGTTTTCCGAAGTCTCATTTCCTCCCCTTGACTACTTTCTCAAGGCCATGACTTGCTTCTTAGGAAAACAGCATGGTGATGGTGCTGCCTGACTTCCAAGGAAAGGTCATGGAAAGAGATACAACTTCTACTTGACTCCTCTCTCTCTGTCTCTCTGTTTGTCCAGCTGCTCCTATATATGTCTCCCTCTCTCCTTTCCTTGTTCACTTGCTCTTAGAAGCCAGATGCCATTCTGAGGAGGTCAGGGCACCTGAAAAGGCCATGGTTGTTTCCATTGTTGCCCTCAACTGAGGTCCAATGACAACCAGCATGGACTGCCACACCTGTGCGTGAGATGCCTTTGAGATGATTCCCTCTGATTAACCTTGGCAAGAGGTCCTGGAGAGACCCAGCGGAGCCAGATCAAGCTCATATTTGTAACAGAAATAACAGTTATTGTCGCAGTGACTGTTCAGAGGTGGTTCATCAGGCAGCACTAGATAACTGGACCAGTAATAAGATGACCTTACAACAGATGCCTGGCACCAAGCTAGGCACATTGTCCGTATTCCATCAAACACAGCTCCTCTGTTGTTTCCTCCTTTGCCCTGAGGGCAGGAATGTACAGAGCAGGGTGGGTGTGTACTCACAAAGATGCCTGACTGACACCTGGTGTGTGAAGAGGAGCAAGAGAAGCTGGAGCGAGGTGGAGAAGGCTGGGAAACAATCCTGGACATTACATCAAAGAGAAACCACATGGGAGTAAATCCGAGGTGACAGTCTACAGGCGTTGTGCTAGGCATTCTACGACATCACATCTTTTATGTATTTATTTTAATTGGCCAGAGGGTGTGTATACTTGCCAGAGATAGACAAAGAGAGAATGAGATAGTGAGAAAGCATCCCTCGTGGGAAATGGTCACACCACAATCCCATCTCCATTTTTCCTCCACATCCAGATTCGGAGCACACACATACACATGCCCAGCAAGTTTCTAGATGTGTCAGATCTAGGACTTGAGCCACACAGTTGGCCATGTTGGATCCAGTCACCTCAACCACTGCACCATCAGCTGGCTGGACATCAGGTCTTTGAACGCATACAACCATACTCTTAGGATAGGTTTCATGCCCCTAGAGGTGTGGCAGA
This sequence comes from Tupaia belangeri chinensis, assembly GCF_000334495.1. Lineage (NCBI taxonomy): Eukaryota > Metazoa > Chordata > Mammalia > Scandentia > Tupaiidae > Tupaia > Tupaia belangeri. The sequence continues at coordinate 3,740,546 of NW_006159716.1, forward strand.
CAAGGCTGGTGTGTTGCAGCTGTGTCAGTAGTGGGCAGAGAGCAGAGAGGCTATGTGTACAATTAGTGTTCTGACCCATGAACATTTGAATAATTAGTAGCCTGACACTAAGAAGAAGGAGAAGGAGAAGGAGAAGGAGAAGGAGAGGGAGGAGGAGGAGGAGGAGGAGGAGGGGAAGAAGAAGAAGAAGAAGAAGAAGAAGAAGAAGAAGAAGAAGAAGAAGGAGAAGAAGGAGAAGAAGGAGAAGAAGAAGAAG
>NW_006159716.1:3740818-3770624 GCF_000334495.1 Tupaia belangeri chinensis
GAGGAGAAGAAAAAATAGAAGGAAGAGGAGAAGGAGGAGGAGGAGGAGGAGGAGGAGATAGGTTTCACCCTGTTTTGCAAAAGAGAACACAGGCTTGGAGGTGCGATTTGGTGGCTCATTCCTGATCACAAAGCCGATCCACGTAGGATAGCAGTCAGACAGTACACTAGGCTCTCGGTGCCCTTCCCCCCAGCACATTTTGCTTTCATCCCTCCCACAAGGCTTCCTTTCTGCTTCTGGCCAATCAATGAACAAGTAATTAGCAAGCACCCCAAGGTGCTTATCAGCACTGCGTGCCAGAAAGTCCTTCCTGATGACTCACATTCATCTCCACTGCTCAAATTTTCTTAGTTCGTAGAGACCAAGGCTCCTTTTCCATCCTTTAATAAATCTCCAGAGACCTAATAATTCTTGCTGAGCTCCCCATTGCTCTCTGTGTGTCTTTGGTTTCTCACACCCCAACTCCTCTGATGAAGAGCAGGCCCTCCGCAGCCTCCCCTCAGCTGGGCTGGAGGCCTTCTCTCCTGAGACTCACTAATCCAGAGCAGGAACACCTCAGTGGGAGTAATGCTCCCACAGGGTCAAACATGGTTCTTCAGGAGGAGGGAGGGGGAGGAATCGTCTCAACTATTACTGTGGTTTGTGGCATAATGTTTATGTGACATTCAAATAGCCTGGAGGAATATTAAGGAAAAAATATCCTAAAAGGCTTGTGTGTGTATGTGTCAGGGGGTGGGCAATGATGAAGAAAAAGATTGCAAAAGCTGGTGTAATCCCCTAACCTTGCAAGCTTCTGGTGGGCCATCTGCCCTTTCTTGAGGTAAGAGCAAAGGGACTGGGGAACTCCTGGAGTGGGAGTGAGGGTCCTATTGACCCTGATTCTCTGGTTCTGTGAGGGTCTATGGGGAGGGACAGTGTGACCACACAGAGGCCAGCTCAAAGACAAGGACTCCAGCAGGTTCCAGTTCCAGAAGTTCAGTACCCAGCACATGTTTTTTATGCCAGTGTGTACAAGAGAGTGTTTTCTCTAGAATGTCAGGTCTGATTGACTATTCGTTCTAGATCTGGTCCCTAAAGTTTGAGAAACTCTGGATGGCTGCTGGGAGTTCAGACATCTGCCTTTGGTTCCCCAAGCCCCAACTTAAGGGAATTTTAGACCCTTCTCCTCTCTCACACCCACTACCTCACCTAAGCACCATGAACGGCATGGTCCTTCCTAGGCCAGAGAGACAGAGATGACAGCCCCAACCCCAACTCCAGTATGCATACTTCGTCACAGCAAGAAAAATGACTACAGGGTCACCTCTCCTGGCTTCTGCACGTGGAGTTAGATATGGGGCAAAGCACATGTCAGAGGCTCCTAAATCCCACGGGTGTCTGTGGGCTTTGTTTTGGGAGTCCCAAGGAGAAGGTCATCCATGTCCCTGCATAGGGGTCATATGCACTGTGAGCTGACTTCTGTGTGGTCTTCCACTGGTGCATCAGGATATATGATGTGTGTGTGCATCTGGTTGCTCACACAGGTCTCTGTGTATATTTTCTGATGTGTGTCCATCTGTGTGAGGTCTTTCTCTGGGCTGTACACTAGTTCAGCCATGTCTGGCATGTGTAGGTGACACAGGACCCTGTGGCAAATAGCAAGAAGGGCCATTTGCATGCAAGGCACGGGCTGCCCTTATTACCTTAGGAGAGAGAGTTGCTTTTTATGGGAACAAATTAACTCATTTTTAAAGGAGTTTAAAACACCTCGACTCTTTTAGTTTCTCTAAACATTGAGGGCAGTGAGCAGTGCAGGGCCTGGGGGATCTGAGATAGCTGCTCGTGAGGGGCACAAGGCTTGTCTCCCAGTGTGAGGGAATAGGGAGTAGAACCACAGTGAAGTTGGAGGTGAAGTTGGAGGTGAAATTGGAGGTTATTCTGGAGGCAGATATAACTTAAAGTTGAGGTATTAACTCAAGCAGAGATGATAGAAAAGGAACACATGGGCCAGAAAGAGAGACAAGGTTAGAGAAGCTCTGGCTGGTGTTGGGATCCCAGCTTTGTCGCTGATCCATCTAGGCAGTCGCATTGCCTCTTTGAGCCTTCTAAGTCTCATCGCTAGTGTGGAGGACTCTCTACTCGCCTCTCTGTTGTAAGCTGCTCAGGAGAGCATGGGCTAAAGCACGCAGAGTGCTCAGTACAGAGACTGGCCCTGCAGGAGGCGCTAAAGAAACACATGACTCTGCCTTGATACCACAACCCAAGTGCCTACCCTTCTTGAATCTCAGGTATGAGATTCTATGAACCATTCCTGTGCCAAGGGTCTCATGTGGGCAATGCCTTTAGTACTCTAGCCCCCTCCACAGAAGCCACAATCAACGCATACCTGGCAGTGAGTTCCACATTATACATTTGAAGTTCTCACAATTACAGGAAGCATCTCTCTGATCATTGTTTTCCTCATCTGCAAAGTAGGTAGAGCTATCAAACTTTCTTACATGATACACAAACAACTCTTAGGGCAATGTCTGCTCCGTAGTAGGCAGGGAATCAATGTTGCCTATTATCATTCTAATTTCAAAGAGAGAACAAGTCTGGAGAACAACTAACTTTCTCAAGAGCACACAGCCCCCAGATTTGACCCTGGACCTCTGACTTTAGAGCCTGTTTCCTTCCTGAAGTGGGATGAGAGATTACCCTGCTTTTGTCAGGAACTGGCTCAGAGACCACTGGTGCAGACCAGTTGAGATGCAGCTGCCGTGCTGCAGGCAGCCCTCTGGTACTACCTGCTTATCTGCCCACTTGCCTAGATTCCCAGAAGGTTCCTATGCCCTGGGCCCCTACCACTGCTCCCCTCCTGCCTTTCATTCATGCTCCTCTAGGGCAGAATCCCCGCCTCCTCTTTACCTACCAAATCCCTATCATAGAGAAAAATCAGACATGGCTGAATTTACTTTCTCTACTTAGGTGGTCCCTAAAGCTGCTATGACTGTGAGGGCAGGGTTTACAAGCTAAGGTCAAAGGCAACAAAATCCCAGGGTCTAGAAGTCTCTCCTAATAGGCAGTGGTTACTCAGAGTTCAACTGCTGTGCTTCATTTGTCTGTGTTGGTTTTTCTCTGTCTTGTCTACTTAATTTTGCAATTCCTTTTTGCTTCCATTTGCTAATTATTTGATTTTAATTTTTTTTTTTTATTCTTCAAACTCACTGAGGAGGGATTTTGCTATTGTGGGGAAGATGATCAAATACCTTCCTTTAAGTTTTCTTTCAGTTTTGTCCCTTTGTCTAATTACCAGAATCATCTCAGATCCTTTCCCAGAAATGCAGCCAGTGCTCACTTTTTGTTTCATGTTTTAGACCTTTTAACTTTTCTCTATGACTTGGTGGCTGTCATTGCATTTACATGAAGGAACTGAGGATGTAGCACATGCTTGCTTTCTAGCAGTGACCTCTCAGGTCTCATGCATTCTTGGACTGGGGAAGCATTCCTATGTGCAGAACACACATGACTTCATGGGCCCACATGTACATATCCATGCATGGCACACATTCAGCTAATGAACTGTGAATGTACATGCAAGCTAGGCACTGTTCTAGGTGCTGGGATGCATTAGCCAAAAAGACAAGGGGCACTGCTGCCATAGATCACACACACACATGCACACACACACACACACGGCATGTGCTCACAATACCTCCCTACCCCCCTACACACATGCATCCACACTCATACTACCACTACCACAACACATAAACACACTATCTTCTCAGTCTCAATCTTCCTTGGGGGGAAAGGACAGCAATGGCTGAAGCTGCTAGAGACTTTGACCATGGCTGTTCTCTTTAGGGGGGATGCTGCTGCCCCTGAGCAAAGCATCCTGTTCCATGTATTGGGTCATTGGGAAAGTCATGATGTATTTTTGCACAGAAAAACATAGAAAAATAGGTCATGGCTTTCCTGACAACCTAATAGATATGGAAGAATCTCCACTAGGGTTCTCTGTGGCACATGTGCTCCACTCACTCCCACCTCCTCTTGCAGAAATAATGACTGGGTGTGTATCCTACACAGCCATTCCCCTCCTAGGTATGCATTTAGCATCTCTTTTCATGTGCACAAGGAGATGTGAGTATAAATGTTAATTGTGGCTTTGTTTGAAGAAGTAACAATGGAATATAAGCAAAATGTTGGTCTATACAGCAGAGAAAACAGTAGAACCAGAGCTACTTGACATAGCATGAAGACTTCTCAAACATGGGGCCTTGAATATAAAGAAAAGCAAGTTGCAGAGGATGTACTGAATGTGCCATTTATATGAAGTTAAGACATACAATCTAGGGACCAGCAGGTGGCATGGTGGTGAAGGCACTGGACTCCCACATAGCCAACTGCAGTTCGAGTCTTGGAGCTGATGGTTTGCTTTTTCACTTTCTCTCTCTCTATGAGTCTCTCTCTGGTAAGCACACTTACCTTCTAGCAAATTCTTTAAAAATGATGAATAAAATAAATAAATAAAGACACACAAACCAATGCTGTCTGTTGTTTATGAATATGTATATCCTGGTAAGAGCATGGAAACCCTAGGAATGAGCATGACAAGCACTCTTTGAAAGAGTTTAGAAGGCCTTCAGTGAAAGCTATCATGTTTAATCTTGCAGACTTGTTGATGGGTACATAATGTTCATTATTATTAGCTGTACTTTTTATGTCTAAAATATTTTATTTTAAAAGACATAGCATGAAAAGGGAAACTAAGATGTGTGTTTATCCAGAATTCCTCTGGGGTCAGCATTAGAATCATAATGGAGCCTTTATTTCTTCATTTGATTTGACTTCAAGTTGCAGGTGAGTTTTTTTCAGATAAGAATCTTCCACTTAGAGAAAATGACTGGAGTTTCTATTGAAAGATGAAAATGATTGTGAGGCAGCTGGATCTTTTTACTCCCATTTGGTTTTCAGTTTGCTTTATGTTGCTAGCCAGTGCTAAGGACTGTAATAGCCCTGATCTTCCTGCCCTGCTGCAGTGTGTAGGATGCCTGGTATATAGGGAAGAGTGATGTGAGAGAAACCTTTCCCTGTAGCCGGTCGGCTAGTGAAGGAAGATGGGTTTGACTCCTAGAAATGGACTAGGAAGCTTTTGCAGTCTCAGAGAACCTTTCTCAATCACACTGAGTGCTAAAGCACCTGTTCTCCATCTTGGAGGCACTATTCAAAGCTATCCTGTCTCATATCCCTCCTTCATCAAAATGTCCTACTGCATCACAGACCTAGTCTCTACCAGCTAACTTGGTGGACTGACCCTAGTTAGGGAGACTTGTGATGGCACCTTTCAACAAACCAGCTGCAACTTGAGACTGCCTTAAGAAAACGTGTTCAGATGTTGTGGGTACCATCTCCTCTAGTCTCTCAGTTTGACCTTGAAGATGAGGATTATACTAAATCTGTCAGCTAGGGGTGCCCAGGCAGGATGGACATGAGCAGGGGTGGTAGGGAGAGGCACATCGGCAGAGGCACATCTGTTCTGCTCTCCCCAGCCCAGTTGCCTGTCCGTACCATCTGATCCCACTGCCAACAGCAGTAATATATCTTCAGCGGTCACTCACATTTGTGTTATCAGCGAGAATCGAATCTGGCAAAATGGCAGGAAAAGTGCTTGCACTGGGCTTTTCAGCAAAACTCAATTAAAGTGGGGAATTGGACTTGAAAATGAGCCACTGCACTGACTCCTCTACTCAGAAGATTCTCTCCCCTTCCACATACATGAGATTAAGCACTTTCACAGGGTAGCCCAAGTATGGGATGGGTCAGAGAGAAGAGCCCTGGCTACCAGGTATTTAGTGCATGCCTCACCACCGAATCCCATGCACTCCTGTGATGGAGGATTATGGGGTTCACCTTCCAAAGGAGGACACTAAGGGCATATACCTTCAGCATGTTTCCCAGGCCTACACAGCTGGCCCATGGCAGTGTCGAACTAAAAATCCTAGCATTTCTGGCTCCTGAATATGACCTATTTTGCTACTCCATGTGGCTTGAGGAATTTCCACCCAGATCCTCTAGGATTCCACCTAGGCTAAGCTTCCTCCTGCCAATCAGAGCAAGGCAGCAGCCGACTAAGCCCCACTGCAGAGCCTGCATAAAGCTCTGCTCCCATGAAATGCACCATCCAGAGCCACCGCCACGCAGTCTGGATGCGTCAGGGGACACAGACATTCCTGTTCTGCAGAGCTGCCTCGCTCTCAGGGAGTGTGAAGGGTTCTATTGGAGATCACTTTGCTTATTTTCAAGTGGAGCCCGAGCAGTAGAAGCTGTTAGTTCTCTAACCCTGTTCCAAGCTCCTTCTATTTTCAAGTCTAGGACATACTGCTGCCCTCATTTTACTCTAGAGCATGTTGAAGCTCAGAGAAGGGAAGTGAAGTGTCCAGGATCACACAGCTAGCATGGATCAGGAATTTAAAACCCGTATCTGTCAGCTGTAGAACCTCTGGACTGCCTCCCTTATTGTCAGGGTTGGAAGGAGTTGGCTCGTTGTATTCTCTGCCCTTTTCCGGATACCACCTCTCTCCCCCGAGTATAAAGTTCCATCCCTTCTATATACCTAATATTTTACAGGGCATTGCCCAAGAGCTTTTTTAACGTTCTGCTATTGGGACCAGTCGATGGCATAATGGTTATGTCCTTGGACTCTCATGTAGTTGACTGCGGCTGGAGTACCAGACCTGGCAACTTAAAACTCACCAGGTTGAGGCTGGTGTAATCAGAGAAGCCAGAATGAGAGGGATGATTGTCCCTTTGGGCTCTGCACTGCCAGGACAGGGACAGAATAAGCCAGGGAGTGTCCATGCTTTGGAGGGAAAACAGATGTGTGGTCTCTGCAACACGCCTGGTCTGCTGTTGGAGATGAAGTCAGAATATTACATCTTCTAGGGACCAGCAGGTGGTGTAATGTTTACATCACTAGACTCTGACATAGTAGACTGTGGTTCAAATCCTGGATTGGGAGACTTAAAACTCATTCCAGGAACATGTGCATGTGTGCATGCCCAAGATCCCAAGAGGTGAATGGAGGAGAAGGAATTGTGGCATGGCTATCACCCCAGAGGGTAATTTCTTGCTTTCTGTCTCTCTGTCTCTCTCTGTCCAACAGGTCCATGTACACTATAGCAAAAAAATCTCTTAAAAAAGTTCTGTTATTGTCTCCACTTGGAACTAAAGAAAAGAAAGGGAGTTTCAAGCTGTGTATGGGGGAATTTTCTATAAGATATTGTTGACATCTTGTCTTCCTGGAAAAAGGGTTAGATATTTAGGGTTAGATAGTGAATATATTTTGACTTAAAATGTGCAATGAGTCAGAATTAATTGTGTGTTGGTCACAGAGACCTGACCGGAAGAAAGCTTTCGTCCCTCAGATATTATCAAGGCGTGGAAAAAGAGAAGTGATATGTTTGTATTTAGGGTTAGATAGTGAATATATTTTGACTTAAAATGTGCAATGAGTCAGAATTAATTGTGTGTTGGTCACAGAGACCTGACCGGAAGAAAGCTTTCGTCCCTCAGATATTATCAAGGCGGCCTTTCTAAGCATGGTTGCTACAGTACTAATTGGATTCCCTGCATTATTCTTCATGTAAGGAGGAAATAAACCAGGGAGGGTTATTTTTGGTAAGATCTCGTAGACACCAAGTAATGAAGTATCTGAACAAAGTGGTTTTGGTTGTAAGGGTTTATTCAGGTCACATAAAACCACAGTCTAGGGAAAATAAGTATACGTTTGGGACAGCTCAGTGGGGTTACCAAAGCCCCAGGCTTCTCTCGTCTGTCCACTCTGTCAGGCGACCATGTCATCCTTTAAGACTCCAAGGAGCAAGAGAGAAGGGACATTCCTCTTCAAAAAAAAACAAGATTACCCAGCAGCCACTTGGTAGGCTTCCTTGTCAGCTCATTGGCCTGACCGAGGTTATACTCCCAGCCCTCGAATGATCATTGGCATGAGCAATTGAAATGATCGCAACTACTCTAGACCAAGCAAGTTTTATCCCCTGTGGCTTGGCACAGTCCCATCTAAAATGTGTTTTGTTAGAAGGGAGAAGGCAACAGCTATCAGGTAGCTACAAAAAAGTATGGCATAGCTCAGAAAGGTCAATCTCTGCAGGTAAAGTAGGCAAGAAAAGAACTGGTCTTGAAATGATATAAGGGAGATAGGGGTGGAGCTTGGGGAATGGAAGGGTGGCAGAGAAAGAGAAAATAGTTATAGCAGGATCTGATGGTCTTAACCTGTTATAACCACCCTGATAAAAACCCAACCCTACTTCTGACTTTCCAAGATAGAGCAAGTGGAGAGAGACCCTTGCAGAGAAGCCAGATTTCAGGGCAGGTATAATGTCATGTTGTGGTATGGTACAATGATTAAGAGACTGGGAAATGGAGTCATCTGGATTGGATTTGAATGGGCTAGGTGATCCTGTGCAGGTTATATCTGGAAAACTGGGGCAATGGCGTCTACCTCCTGGGTTTTTGTGATGATTGAGTTAATACATCTAAGATGCTTAAACACTGACACATAGTGTTATATGCAAGATTGATGTTATTATTATCATTAATATTAATTTATTGACTGCTGTAAGTCATACCCAGGTCAATGAGACTCCTGTTTCAAGATTGGGGAACAGGGTGAGAGAGTTGTGGGTGCCATTTCCTAAGCCTCTTCTTTTCTTTGAAAGTTCTCCATTCTAGGGAAGCATGTGGGTCAGGAGGTAAGATCTGAATATTCTAGTTCAAAAGTCACTCTATGGCAGGAACAGAGGACAAGATAGAGCAGTGGTGAGCAAAATCCACTCAACCCCTCTCCAAGCCCAGCAGCACTTATTCCTATAGGGTGGGTCTTGTCTTTCTGGGAAGATAGTGAATATATTTTACTCTGTGACTTGTTCACGACCTCCACGACCTGTTCACCTGTGTCCTAATCCTCACTGTTCTTCAGATGTCATTGTAGCTATCTTGGGAATCATTGGTAAATGGACCCAGGTTCCACCTGCAGGTTGACCATGGCAACACAGGCAGGTGCTGAAATTGCCTGTTTCAAGGCTGCATCAGTCAGGATAACCTAGATCATGCTGCAGAAACGAACAACCCTGAATCTCAACAGTTTCATGCTGAGGTTTGTTTTTTGCTCACGTTACATGTTTAACACATCTTGGAAAGGAGTCCTGCTTAGGGAGTCACTCAGGGACCAGGCTGAGAGAGGCATCTCTTGGACAAGCTTCTAAGATTCCTACTGCAAGAAAAAGATAAATTGAAGCTTTCAAATGTACAAGCTCTGCTTGTACATTTCATTGTGAGTCTTATGCAAGTTGCAAGCAAATCACAGGCCTGTGCCTAATTGCAAGGCACAGGGACATGCATCCTACCATGTGACTGGAAGGAGAAAGCACCAGAAGTGGACATCATAGGGCCTCAGGGGATGCATATATTTGGCTGAATACGAGAGTATGTACCCTACTGGTGATGACACCATTCCAGCCACACTCTCTGTAAGGCCCACGGCTTTCTCTTCAGCAGGCCCAGGAGGACAGCAGCCTGGCTTGGAATATCCTCATTGCAGTCTGTGGCAGTTGGTGGCACCATTTGCAGAACAGCTTGGGAAATCCAGTCACGTGCCGTGCACCCACATTTCATTCAACAACAGGCTGCTATCCCACGGATTCTAATAGGCTACAGCAAATAGCCTAGGTGTGCAGTAGGTTATGCTATCTAGGTTTGTGTAAGGGCACTCTATGATGTTTGCATGATGATGAGATCATCTAATGGTGCATTTCTTAGAAATATCCCCATCACTAAATAACTCACATCTGTCGTTTTTCTACAGTGAGTTACGTTTTTTAAAGAATGTTAAGAGAGAAGCTGGGGCCAGCTGGTGGCTTGGTGGTTAGGGAAGCTGGATCCAATATGGCTGACTACACTGTTCGAGTCCTGGACTTGGCAGTTTGAGAAACACGCTGGGCACTTGTACATGAATGCTCAAAATCCCAAGAAGAGTAGGGATTGCAGAATGGCTATGCTTTCTCACCTTCTCTCTCTCTCTCTCTCTCTCATCTCTCTTTGGGAGGTGAGCACACTCTATGGCAAATCTTTAAAAGAGAGAGAGAGAAGTTGGCACAATCCATCTTGTACATAAAGACTTCCTGAACTGCCTCACGAGAGAGGCCTGGTACCTCCTCTGACCTACTCTGGATGTGGGGCCATCAGCTTCCTTTCCTTTCTTCCTATTTCTCAGATGCCGCCCTCTTGCTTGGCAATAGCTGAGAACAGCTCACATTTGGACAATCATCTGTGTTTAAAGTAACATTAACATTTAATCCATATTACAATCCCATAAGGCAGAAACAAGGTTATATAAGAAACAAAACCCAAAATAGGAAATAAAGTACCTGGCTCAAGGTCTGGACTTGGAATCAGGTGGAAATTGAATTTAAGTCCTTTGAGTCCAATGATAGCTATAAAAATAATAGCTGCTTGCAATATGCCAGGCACTGGTCTATTGTCTCTGATCCTCACAGCGAATGTAGGAGGTTAGATCTATATTGCTGGATTTAGCCCCACTGTACAGCTGAGAAAACGTAGGTACAGAGAGGTTAAGGAATCATACAGCTTGTTGGTTTTAGAATCAGGATTCAAACTCAGGCTGCCTAGTGCCAGATATCATACACTCAAGTCTCAAGCTATGCTCCAAGTCTACTGTGCCCATCCTCCCAAATTGTGGCAGACCTTAGCTTCTTTATTACCAGTTGCTTCGTCTCTAACACGAGGAGTAAAGATGCCCCCTTCCCTTGGTTACTGCCTCTTAGTTACTCCCTGGTCAGGTCGTATTCCAGACCTCTCAGGGCTTATCTCTTGACTCACAGTCTACTCTAATTCCAATCTTTGTTTGATGCATCCGGTGATGTGTTCTCCTAAGAAAAAAACATGACTGAGAGTTTCATCCATCTGACCCACATGTCTGTACATGATGACGCTGAAAAACCCATGTCTGAAATCCCAGCTTGACCAGTTATCTCAGATAGGGAAGTCTTAATGAGCCACCTCCAGGCAATCCTTGTCTACCATCACCCTTGTTGGAAACACCTTGGGTACTCCCAGCCTCTCTTGATTTGGCCCAGGGGGGGCTCCAGGGTTCCAGGGCTCCACCTTTAACCTCAGTCAGAGGGGTCTCCAGAGAGTTTCAGCTCTGTCCCATGAGCTCCAAAATGTGATATGCAGAAGCTGTGCCCACGGACCCCTCCGCCTGGGTAACCCCCTCCACAACCTCAGCTCTGGGATGAAAGGTAGAGGCGAGTCCAACTCACACTTACTTCTCTCCCTGCTGGATCTTGGACTTGCTGCTGCCACCCCTCCCAGGAGGACCCATGTGTTTTCCCTTGTTCTCAGAGCACACAGCTCTCAGAGGGAGATGTACACAGCGTAGGAAATCCGAGCCAGTTTCCACTCTTCAAGGTCAGCCTGAAAGGTGAGTTGAGCGGGGGAAGATGAAGGGGTCTCTCTCTCACGCACACACACCCCCGCCCCCCCGATCTCCACCACCTACTCCCTGAGCTGCTGCTTTTGGTGGGCACCTTCTCTCGCCTGTCTTCCAGCTTGTTGAGAAGAATGAGCTGGTCGAAGGACACTTTACAACTCCATAAATAATCACGATGTTGAGTAACAAGATGAGAGTCGCCCTCCGAGGTGGGCGGAGGGGGGCTGGGCACTGGCTGGAGTTGTCGTCCCCAGGGTTCATTGTCCTGGCACCAGTTCTTCTAAGGAGCTGCTTTTAGCTTGGCCTCAGTGTCAGCATCCCCTCCCATCCCCGGGTGGATTTTTTTCCTGGAGGGGCGGAAGCAAGCAAACCACAGAGCTGTTGCTGCCGAATGAAAGCAAGAGGTCCAGGCAGGGTGGAGAAGCAGCGCTTTAGAGTTTTTCTGCAGACACAGAGATGGATGCCCAGGAATCGATCCCTCTGAAGATGAATCACAGCGAGATGCACAAAGAAAACCCCTTTGGTCTGAACAGGCAGATAATGTTCCTGACAGGGCCTTCACTCTATGTCAATTTGTTGTGATTGGTGAGAGAGAGGGGGAGGAGGAGGGAGGCGGAGGTGGGGTGTGCTGGGGAGGGTAATGCAGATAGGATGGAGACATGGAGAGGTACACACAGAGGGAGCCAGGGACACAGACACAGAGACTGAGATACAGAGACTTAGATGTGCAAATAGGAAGACACAGAGATAGTGGCTATGAAACAGAGTGAGTTTTGGAGAGATTCAGAATGAGAGGGTGGAACTGCTATCTTCCTTCAGGTTCGATGGTGGTAAGGGGCAGTTTGGGACCAGGGAGACTTTCATTTTATTGAGCATCAAACATTAGCCAGGCATTCAGGTCATGTTAGGCTTGGTTCATTGCTAAAAATTAATCAAACCTAGTGTTTGGCCAACTCTCAATTATCAATGGATTGCTCCCATGTGTAGCTATTTTGCAAGTCCATGGGGTATCCTTTCTATTACAATGGGAGGAGGAGTGGTTGCAGAAAGAGGGGAGGGGAGAGAGAGAGAGAGAGAGAGGGAGAGAGAGAGAGCTATCACGTTCAATGGCCAGCCACATTAGGTTTGGATTTCTTTTTTTCCTTTAGAATTAGCAATGCTTGCCTATATCCGTTCAGGTAATTAAGAGGTAACCATGGGGGAATTCATAGCATGCTCTGCATATCCTTGATATGCACTGCAAGATCAGGCTTTTTCTAATTATAATCTTGGAGCCAGAGAATCTCAGCACTCCAGCCATTAGAGTTTGGTGGAAACCTTAGGAACTCGTTAATGCTGCCCTTTCTATTGCACAGATGGAAAAACAGAGGCACGAGGGGCTGATCGAGGGCACACATGCAGGCACAGCCTCCAGGTGCCTTCTGCCTCTCCTTGCACAAGTGAAGAGAAGGAGGCACCCATATCCCCAGGAAAGAGGGTCCCCATAGCAAGGCTTTGCAGATTCGGAGTCCTCCTTCCTCACTCTGCCTCTCACTGACCCGTGCTACAACTTTTATTCCTGGTCTATATAAGACTTTGCAGGGGTGTTTGGGAAGTAGATCTCAGTGTGGAAGAAAAACAGCATCCATCTTTGATGTGTATACAAACTGTCCCTTCCCCAGTGCATCTGGAAATGTACCAACAGACAGGGGACAGAGATGGGGATACATGCTGAGGCCAGCTGAGACACCTCCCAAAGGTCCTTCAAAGACCCATGAAGATAAAGTGACAATTTCTGAAAACTCAGCCCAGGAAATAAGTCGCCCCTAGAGCAGCAGTTTCAACCAGGGGCAATTCTGGAAAAGTCTAGTGACATTTTTGGTTGTCACAGTGAGGAGGGCACCTAATGGGTAGAGGTCAGAGATGCTGCTAAACATCACAGGTCAGCCCCCCACGACAAAGAACTGTCTAGCCCCAAATGTCAATAGTGCCAAGGTTGAGAAACTCTCCCCTGGAGGGGCAACTCTTCATGTCCACTGTGCATCCACACCACTCACACTCAAGTGTGGAAAGTTTTATGGTTCTGCCTGTGTAGACATAGACCTCATTCCCACTGGGTCAGAAGGGGTAAACTCTTTGGGAGGTGGTCAGGAGAGGCCTGGAGGAGTTGAGTGCTGAAGCTGATCATGGAAACAGACCTTGCTCACCCCGCTGTACCCTCCCTTCCTCTCTGCTTGTCTGTCCATGTCTGTCCAAAAGGAGGAAACATTTTTCAAGAGCACTCCAGGACCTGACCTGCCTCCTGGAACCCCGAATCAGTTTGTAGAAGGCTTATTTGCAAACTCGGGTCACCTTCAGTAAGGACTTTCCTTTAGCTTGGGAAGAAGGAGAGAGAGGAAAACTTCAACTTGTTATATCCTTCCCTCCTCTCCTTCTCATCTTTACCTTGTATCTTTGCCTTCTTCCTTATCCGTTCTCTGTTCCAACTCCATTTTTTTTTTTTTTTTTTTTTTCCCGGTCTCTTTTCCACCCCCATTTTTTTTTTTTTTTTTTTGCTATAGGGTGCGTGCGCTCGCCATACAGACAAAGACAGAGAGAGAAAGCGAGAAATCACTCCCTGGGGGGATGACCACACCGCAATCCCTTCTCCTCCATTCTCCTCTCGGGATCTTGGGCACACATGCACATGCGCCCAGCGTGAGTTTTAAGCCACCGGGTCTGGGACACGAACCACAGTCGACCCCATGTGAGTCCAGCAACATAGCCATTACGCTAACTGCTGGTCCCGTGCTTGTTCCAACTCCATTTTGTCTAGGTCTTTGCCAAGTGCCCTTTCACTTACTTTTAAAAAAGGTTTTTAAGAGTTTATTTATTTATTTAATTTAATGAGAGAGAAAGAGAGAGGTGTCCTTGACAGGGTCTCACATCCTCCCTCTACCCTACCCTCCGCCCCCATCGCCAGCCTTCCAGCCAGCCAGGATCACAGGCATGCCTGGTGTGTTCAGATTAAACCAGGACCTGGGGCCTCCAATGTGGCTTCAGCATCACACAGTGGCACCCGGCCATCTGTGCCACTTTTCCACTTTCTTTAGGTTTTTCTCTTTCCCAATGCTAAATATAATATAGAACAGAAAGAAAGGTTTCAATCTTTCCCCTTGGAACCTAGACCTGTGTATAGATAATACTAACAGCCACATGCCTTACACTTTGGTGTATTGTGTCAATGATATCCCAGAATGGCCAGGGTCCCCAAAGGATCCCCCACTGTGGAGAGCCTAGCCCCAAGGTGGCCTCATGGTATTGACTTTTCCCCTTGACCACTCCACCTGTTGACAAAGAAATGGACTCATAGGAGCTGCTTAAGGACTCTGGTAGAACAGAGGCTGTAAACATGAAATATGTGGATCAATGTTTATACTATTTACTGGTGTGTGTGACTCAGGCAGCAAGAGCACAAACATTTGTCACATGGAGTAGCAAAGGGGTGGCTGGAGCATTTTTTTCTCTTATCTTTGCAAGGTGCAAAGCCCTTTACCCTGAAGGTGAGCTTGGGCAGAGAAGCTGGAAGAGTTGAGAGCCACACAGTTGTAGACCCAGACACTTGCTTGCTCATTTTTATTCTTGCTCATTTTTATTCTTGCTCATTTTTATTCTGGTCATGGTTTATTATTTTGTTGTTGTTGTTTGTTTTGCTTTTCTTTGTTTTATTTTATTTCCAGAGAGGCAGCCTACAGAGATTAAAAGAACATTGGCTTTGATATTCTAGGGCCTGGCTTCAAATCTGACTTGACTAATGACAAGATTTGTGACTTTTGGCAGAAATTTAGTGTCTCCCACTATGAAGAATGGTAATGATGGTCTTATGGGGCCATAATGAAAAGTGAATGAGATAATGTGTTATAATGGCACACAGTAGGTGCTCAGCTCATGGTATCTAAGAAAGCTCCCTTTGCCTTCTCAATGATCAAGAATGAGCAGTATCTTTGTGGCATTGTGATTTGTACTCTGTCCACAAGTAGCTTAGTGCAGAACCTTAGCACATGTCATAGGTGTGTTGTGTTAGTTTCCTTCCCTTTGCCAGAAAAAATAAAATCATAATTTTATTTGTAAATGTGTTGTCAACCATAGAAAATTTGCTATTCTTCTTCCCTAATATCTACACATGTCACATTCTTGATGTGTGTCTCAGGAGAAAAGGATTGACTCAGTCCTTTGGGTGGGGGCAGGGGGGGTCTGTGCCAGTCCCATCAGGAGATTCTTCATATAGGTAAAAAATAGGCACCTTGACTCATTTTTGCTGTCCCTGTTCCCTCCCAGCTCCTTTTACCAATTACCTCTGTCCTAGGCAAGGTGTGGTTGGTCATTTAGGTCTGAACGGTTAACTGTCCAGGTTCTGCTAAAGTCCCTGCCCTGTCTTGTACTAGGAAGGGGTTGGGATGTGAGTGCAGAGGGAGTTAAGACTGCAAAGGAGCATGGATTACAGAGTCTCCAGCCCTCCAGGTATCTAGGACTCATTAATAATAGAAGCATTAAAAAAATTGATTTTTTAGGTCTTTTTTTTTCCTTTATTCATGACAGTGTGTGTGTGCATAAGAGAAAGAGAGAAGGGGGGGAGCACTCCTGTCAGTGTCTGGTCACACCATAATCCCCTTTTCCCAGCTTTCCAGCTTGTCAGGATCTTGAGCACATGCATGTACCCAGTATATATTAATCCAGTTGGGGCTCCAAACATGTGGCCTACCATATGGCTTCCAACTGCCGCTCAATATACTTCCAATTGCACCACTGGGCTGGGAGCAGGATTTTGCTGTGACTGGACCCAGAATGTCATCTGATTTGGCGTGTCCTATTGGCCAAACTTGACCCAGTGTTGTGTTGTGCCCACCAGCTGGGCCAGGCCTATAACCAGAACCACGCGCAGCTTCTCTGTACTCTTTGAATTCTGAGTTTGAAAGGCAAAAAGTAGGTGCTCAGCTATGGGGACCTGAGAGCCAGTTGCTCCAGCTGAGGTGCTCCCTAGCCCAAGGCTAGCCTGTCTGGCTTCTGCAGTGTTTCTGACAAGGTCTCTGAGGACTCTTGTCCAAGATCTTACTGCTTCCGAGCTTGAAAAGACCTGCTGTCTGCTTCCCCGATTCCGGAAGGCAGGATCTCCAGTCAGATCAATGGTGTGACTAAGGAGGCAGAGAGGAGGGCAGAAGGGAGGGAGCAGGTCCAGAAAGTCTTCTCATATAGTTCAGCTAATAATGAGTATGTTACATTCCAGTAATGGATTTTTTTAGGTGAGAAAAACCAGGGGCAGCATGAGGGGATAGCTCCTTTCCCTTCCTTCTCTTTTCCACCTTCCTTTCTGTCGCCCTGGAGGATAAACCACCCTTTCACCCTTACCTGCCTTCTCTCAAGTTCTATTTTTGGAGCCTCAACTGTGTGTGTAAAAAGAAAATGGCCCTCTGGAAGATAAATAGGCTTTCTCCCAAGCCATGCCTGCATGTGCAAACCTCAGTATTTCCAAGGACTTTGAAGAGGATAACAAAATTAAATTAAATTGAGTACGATGTAGTTAAATTACAGCATTAAAGTATCATATCAGCTTACAAAGTACCTTCATGTTTAATCAGCAAAACACCCCGTGAAGTATTTTTCTAAGCTGTGAATTACAAATGAGGAAACTGAGGCCCAAATAAGATAAGCACTTGCCTGGGGCCCACCAGTGTGAGTGACAGAGATGGTTCTGAAGGCGATCTCTGACTATGAGGCACAAGTTCTTTACACTGTACGCAAGAGCTGCCAAGAATAGAGGAGTAGCTGTGTCTAGGCATCTAGGACCAGAGGGCTGTCGAAAGTGGGTAGGAACCATAACTCTGGGATCCTGAGAGCCAAGGCCAACAGCTAGAGAAAAGGAGAAGGGAACAAGGCAATTTCAGAGGGTGGAGCGGCAGGGGCAGCTGTGGGCAGGTGGGCCTGAGCAGTGCATGAGCAGGGCTGCAGCGGCAAAGCTGTGCAGGTGTGAGGGGGCTAAGGGGCAAAAGCATGGTCAGGGAACAAGATCAGAGATGCTTTTGTCTGCTCTCTCCTTCTGTCTATGCCTCCATTTCTTGGCTTTTGCCTTTCCCAGAACTGGCCCTTAGCACCTCCATTCCCCATGCACACACTTTATGGGACTTCCTGGTAGGCTGGGAAATGCATGAGAGGTATACAAACCCCTCGGCCAAAGCTCTGGCCAACCTTTACTCCCATCTCTCATTCTTACTCTTCTGCCCCACTGGAATCCCAGCCCCACTGTGGCATGACCAGAATGAACATTATCTTGCAGATGGAGGGGTGAGGTGGGGTTACATAATGACACAGGCCATCTGGTCAACCTCAGGGCGTGATGAAGAAACCTAGAGATGAGGCAGGGCTTGCCCAAAGGCACACACTGGCTAAGAGTTGGAACATGGTGCTGGCATACTGGCCTCCTGACCCAGTCTAGACTCTCCCACCCTGCAAGGGTGGAGGGTTGTAAGAGGACACTAGAACTACCAAGGCACGTACTGCAGGGCTATGGTCAAGATACTGCCATGTCTTCTAGAGCAGTCCCTCATACTGTCTCCCAAAGCTTCCCTCCCCTCCCTGGTTTACTCTTTAGTGTTTTTAAAGCACATCTCAGTTCAGTGC
Organism: Tupaia belangeri chinensis; assembly: GCF_000334495.1. Taxonomy (NCBI): domain Eukaryota; kingdom Metazoa; phylum Chordata; class Mammalia; order Scandentia; family Tupaiidae; genus Tupaia; species Tupaia belangeri. Next base: position 3,758,943 of record NW_006159716.1, read on the forward strand.
TTTTGCTACAGTAAATATCCAATAATCATTTCAACTCTATTACTTGCCTCACAAAGTAGTGCCTGGAAATGGTGCTTATTTAATTTTGTGCTGAGAGAGAAAGATTTAGAAAAGGGGTCCACAAATGCTTATCGTGTCTCAAGTGCTGCTGTCTGGTCCAGGGAGAAAGAGTTGCCTCCTGACTAGCACCTGGGATTGGATTCTTATTCTAGTTGTGGGGATGTACTGCTTAAATTAACTCCACTAGACTGGTCTCTCCCTTCACAAAGGTCACTGAGATTATGTGTGTGTGTGTGTGTGTGTGTGTGTGCGAGAGAGAGAGAAGAGAGAGAGAGAGAGTTGCATATAGATTTACAGGCTGAAATATATCTCTGGGTATCAACATAAAAATATATGTATACTGGGGCCAGTTGAAGGTTCTGGGGTAGTTCAACACTCTGCAGAGCTGCACCCACACAGGGAAGTCCTGGAATTATGCCCAAGGCACCCCATGTAGGCTGGTGCAAACATACTCATGCCTGTGATCTAGGCTGGCTGACTGTAGCATGAGGACCCTGTTGGGGTGATTGTTTATCTCTCTCTCTTTCTTGAAATAAATAAACTTTGGAAAAATACATAAGCCCTATGTTACTTTATCATGTGTATATGTATGTACATGTACATAGACACGTGTTCAAGCACAAAGTTGATCCATTTTTTAAATTTTATTTTACTTTTTATTTTTTGCCATAGAGTAGGTTCCCTCACTGGAAAGAGACAGAGAGGTGGAGAGAGAAGGAAAGTGAATGACAAGTCACTCTCAGGGCAGATGGCCACGTCACAATCCCTTCTCCTCCATTCTCCTCTTGGGATTTTGGGCATGTATATGTACATGTGCCCAGTGTGTCTTTCAACTCACTGAGTCCAGGACTTGAAAGGAAGGGCCCTTAAGCCCTATGCCACCTGCTGACCCACCTGATCCATATTTTTAGTGTTCATATCAGTTAAGTCCCCATAAAGGGGACCGCAGCTGGAAGGCAGAGGTCATAATAATTATATCAATCCTACTGTTTATGTATTGCCCTTGCATTCCTTATTTCAGTTGATCCTCATAACCTAGCTATTTCCATGCCCAACTTGCAGATGTTACCAGTGTCCAGAGAGCTCAGAGGATGGGCTGAAGTTCTAACACCAATAAATGTTAGTAATCCAAAATTTTTTTTGTTTCTTTTTTTAAGAATTATTTACTTAATTGAATTTATAATTTTTAAAAACTTTCTATAGGGTATACATGCACACTAGAGTGAGACAGAGAGAAAATGAAAAAGTAAGCTGCCAGGTCTGGGATCTGAACCATGCCAACCATGTGGGAGTCCAGCACCCCAACCATCACACCACTTGCTAGCCCCTGACTTTGTTTGTTTGTTTCTTTTTTTTTTAAGAGAGATTTTTGCTATAGGGTGTATGTACTCACCAGACAGACAGAGACAGAGAGACAAAAAGTGAGAAATCACACTCCCAGGGGGCTTGGCCATGCTTCAATCCCTTCTCCATTCTCCTCTCTGAATTCTGGTCATGCAGCACATGCACCTGGCGTGAGTTTCAAGCCCTCAAATCTGGGATTAAAACCATGGTCAGTCATGTGGGAGTCCAGTGACACAACAACCACCATGCCATCTGCTGGTCTCCCTTATTTTCTTTCTTTCTTTCTTTTTTTTTTTTTTTTGTTCTTTTTTTTTTTTTTTTTTTTTTTGAGAGATTTTCACTGTAGGGCGCGTGCGCTCGCCAGACAGACAGAGAGAGACATAGAGACAGAAAGCGAGAAATCACCCCCCAGGGGGGATGGTCACGCCGCAATCCCTTCTCCTCCATTCTCCTCTCGGGATCTTGGGCACGCACGCACACGCGCCCGGCGTGAGTTTTAAGCCACCGGGTCCGGGACACGAACCGCGGTCGACTACGTGGGAGTCCAGCGACATAGCCATTACGCTAACTGCTGGTTCCCACCCTTATTTTATTTCTTAATGAAAGAAAGAGAAAAGCCTTTTTGACAGGGTCTTCGCAGGTTGCAATCTTCCTGCCATAGGCTCCCAGCTAGCTGGGACCACAAGTGAGAGCTATGCTTCTGGCTTGTCTAGGTTAGGCTGGAAACTAAACCTGGTCCTCCCACATGGCCTCAGTCAAGGCTCAGCAGTCCCCTCCCACTTTGCACCACTGCAGCTTGGTCACAGAGCTCAGATTTTGTCTTCATGAGAACATGGGGAGAGAGAGAGACATCAGACTGATAAACACTGGTTTTGGTGTTGGGTTTGAATCCTCGCTAGCATTTGCTAGCTGTGAGATTTTGGGAAGAGGATTGCCTTGTCTGATTCATGTTTTTCTCATCTGCAAAATGTGTATTACCTTATCAACTTGCTTATCTTATAGGGAGGTTATAAGTCATAAGTGGTTGATATGAAAATTATGCAATGTAGCAAGTGTTTATGTTCCACAATGCCCAGCCCATTACAGGCACTGATAAGTGCTTACTGTTATAATCATCTGATCCAGTCTTCATACTTCTGCCTGTGTGCACGTGTGCATATGTGCCTACCCAAAATCCCTAGGAGAGAAAAGATTGTGGCACGGCCTTCCCCCTGGGGGTGAATTCTCCCTTTCTCTCTCTCTCCAGTGATCTGAGTGCCACCCTTCTTGCCCTAGGGCAACCATTGTGTCACTAGATTAGCAATTCAAAATCATTTTGGTTTCAGAACCCCTCTACACTGTTAAATATTTTTGAGGACTCCAAAGAGTTTTATTTATGTGAATTACATCCACTTTTATCTACTGAGAAATTTTCAAAATATTTTCTTTTGCAATTATGATAATAAATCCATCGCACATTAACATAAGTGATATTTTTATGAAAAATAACTGCATTTTACAAAATAAACTTCTAAAAAGAGTCACATTGTTTCACATTTTTGGAACTCTATTTAATGTCTGGCTTATTAGAAGACAGCTGGATTCTCATATCTGTTTTTGCATTCAATCTGTTGTGATAGATTGCATGTCATGCTGCCTCTGGAATATGCCACTGCACGCTTATGAGAGAACATGAAGAAAGGCAAATAACATCTTAGAATTATTATAAAAATAATGTTGATCATTGGTCCCTAGAGGTCCTAGACCTTGCTTTGAGAACCACTCCCCAAGATAAACATCAGTTTCCCTTTACCCACGTAGGTTGTGTTCTATACCTTTCCATTACGCTATCTGGAAAATTAAGATTGACTAAGACAAAACAACCAGTAATCTTCCTAGACTTTTTCTCTCTTGAAACATTGACTCATGGACCTAATATTGACAAACAGGTTAGGCTACTTCTTAGCTGAACTATCAGTAGTTACCAACGTCTTCAATGCATTCACCATTGGCCGTAAACTGGGAGATTGTTGATTGATTAATTTATACCATATGTTTTGTTATTGAGGACACATTCAAACTTAAGAATTGGAAAACCAAGCCTGAAGTGGTTTCAACAATAAGTGGATTTATTATCTCATATTACAAGAAGTCCCAGGGCTGAGTGGTTTTAGAACTGATTGCTTCAAAGCCTTAACAGTAATCTTCGGCGACCCAGGTTCCTTTCCCATCTTTTTTCTCTGCAGACCTGTTATAGCAGTCTTGTCTCTCATGTTCACAAGATGGCTGTCGCAGCTCCCACCATTACACGTAGACAGGACAACAGCATCATCAAACAAGTCATTGTTTCTTTTGTATCTCTTCGGATTAGTGAGAAACATATCCTTAGCTAATTTTCTCTTAAGTATTATTGTCCCGAATAATAGTATATGCTGTTATTAGTTTCCTAGGGCTGCTTTAACGAGGTGCCACGAACTAGGTGGCTTAGAACAACAGATATTTATTGTATCACAGTTTGGGGAACTAGAAGTCTAAAATCAAGACTTCAGTACAGCCAAGCTCCTTTTGAAATGTGTGGGAAAGGGATCTTTTCTTGCGTCTTCCTTTTCTGTAGCCCCTTGCAGCAGCATGACTGTCATCTTTACATGGAGTCTTTCCTACATCTCCTTAACAGAGTCCTCCCATATTTCCCCCTTTTCATAAGGACACCAGCTCCATTAGACTAAGGCCTTCCTTAAGTCCTCACCTTGCCATAACTACATCTATGAAGACCCTGTTTCCAAATAAGATCACATTCACAGGTACTAGGGTGTTGAGACTTCAGCAAGCCTTTTTGAGGGACATTCAATTCAATCCATAACATTTGCCTTTTCTTAAGAAAGGGAAGTGAAGTCACTGTGGTTGTCTTCCAGTGGGCCACAACCAGGGTGCAACAGCCTTGCTGAAGGGCATTGAACATGTGGGAAGGAGTTTTTGGAAATCCTAACATTTGGGGGCTCCCCAAACATACAGTCCCTGCGGGCAGGAATCCCAATCTTACAGTCCGCGCGGGGAGGAATGCTACACATCCTGTAATCTGAATTCCAACCGTGCCCCCTTGGAGAAGCACCAGGGACTAATCAAGGACCTGGGGACACTTGCCTGCACATAGAACCTCTGGGAAGAGGGGAAACATCAGAATACAACGAGACACAAGGAGGGGACAGATTCAGGAAGGCCATGAACAAGGTCTGCTGGCTGTTGAGCTGATTTAATCACAAGCTTCATTCCAAGGGCCTCCAACCCAGAGCGTCTCGCAAAGCAACAATTATCTTCCTCTCCCCTGGGCCACTCCTGATGGGGATGAGGAAGAAAGGTGAGGGTTCATTTTTCATTTGTTTGAGATATAGTTTTACTCTTCCCCACCATATCCATACCCAGCTTGTACCACCAGTTTTGCTAATGCTGCTGATTTTGAAGGAAGGAGAAGAAGTAGCAGAAAAAAAAATCACTGATAGCTTCAAAATACAGTCTCTACTTTTTTATTTTTTATTTTATTTTTTAAATCAAATTGGGATCCTGCATGTATTCAAAACTAGGCATACTACTTTTAGGAGAGTAATGTCTATTAGTCTCATTATAAAGTTGAAGGGACACAGAAAATTTTTAACATAAATGATCTAGATAGGCCCTGCTGTGCTGATAGACCCAGCCTTGAAATTAGCTGTGTGCCCCCAACAGAGAGACTGCAGGAATACTGACCAAAGAACCGAGAGAGCTAGGACATGGCAATGGCAGGTTCTGGAGGTCGGATGTCCTACGTGGGACTCAGTGGACTGAAGTCAAGAGGTCTGCAGGCTGCCCTCCCTCTGGGGGGGAGAAGGGAAGAGCCTGAGACTGCTGATGAGGCCTTCACTAGCCTTGTTTGTCCTCAGCACTGCCGTGCAAAGGTGAAAAAGCACGGGGCCCTCACCAGAGCTGAGCAGAGGCCAACGCCATACTTCTTGGCTTTCTGGCCACCAGAATTGGGAATCAAATAAAGTCATTTTACTTATAGATACAAAAACGTACCCAGACCTAATTCCCCAATAATAACCACTGTTATCATTGTGTTGGATCTGTCTAGGTTGTTCTGCTAAATACTCTAAAATAAAATATTTGCAGTTATATTTTATATACAGATTTTTTTTAACCCCCAGTGAGCCAGTACCATTTACAGTTCTTTTTGTATGGCATATATTACCAGCCACTAGACTTTATAAATGAAGAAAATACAATGGTTCAGGAGCCAGTCTGTGTGGTGGTAAAACATGATGTTCTGCGAGGCAGAACATCAGGTGGGAAGGTTCTGGGTTCACATCCAGAGATCTCCCTGAGTACAGAGGACAGGCATGTGCCTATGATTTGGGGCTGGCAGGGGCTGGGGAGTGAATTATAGCACCAAGGCCCTGTTTGGGGTGCTATATCGCTATCTCATTCATGGAAGAAGTAAATAAAAACTGTTAAAAAGTATGATTCAGAGAACATTAGTGATCAGGTTCCTAGGAGCAATGGGACTTCTTCACCCCAGGGAAGAGTAGACTGCATGAAAGCGGGGAGGGGTCTCAGGACCAGCAGATGGCACAATGGTGATGTCTCTGGACTCCCGTGTGGTCGACCACAATTCAAGTCCCAGATTTGGTAGCTTAAAACTCAGGCCAGGCATGTGTGCATGCTTGCCGCAAATCCTGAGAGGTATATGGAGGTGAAGAGATTGTGGTGTGGCCATCAGCTGTGGGGTGGGGGGTGATATCTTGCTTTCTATCTCTCTCACACTATCTCTCCAGGTGAGCACACATGCTCTATAGCAAAAATCTCTAAAAAAGAAAGAAAGAAAAGAAAACAGGGGTTCTCATTGTATCATGCGATTCTTGTAAAGTTGTAGGGAAGACCCTATGCTAAAGTAGAGGCAATAGCTTCACGTCTCCAAGGTCTACTCTGGCAGTTGTTTTCAGTCCTGCCTGGCCCTCTGTGAGGGCTTCAAGACAGTGGACAGATTCAGAAGGGCCTTAAGTGATGCTTGTCCCTGACCATACACCTCCCTGCCACCTTACCACCCCCCACCCCGGCTCAGTGCCTAGTAGGTGGGAGATGCCACTGCTGGTGGTCGGCTCAACCCTGGAGAGTTCTTCCCTCCCCTCTCTAGACCCTGTTTTCCTGGCAAAACAGGGGGAACTTTCTCTGCAGCTTTCTCAGGCCAGTATTCTGCTCTCCCCCCACCTGAAGACTGGAGTGCCTCAACTCACTGGGCAGAGAGCTGATGGCCCAGCCCTCCGCTCTGACTCTTTCCAGTCTTCTTCACTCCTCTCTGAGCAGCTGTGCAACTGCAGGTGTCTATCTCTCTCACCAATCCCTGAGGGAGAGAGTGACACTTAACTCCAGTGTGTACATATGTGGGCCTGGGGCTCCTTGAACCACTTCATGTAACATGCCCTGGCTCTGTCTTCCCAGCCCTCCTTCTGCCCATCCTGGGGCTCACTGCGCCTGCTCCTTTCCCCTTTGTCTCCCTACAGACCTCCAGCTCACTCTCCCTGCCCGGCCCCCACCCCTCTCGCCCCAACTGGCAGCCCCTTCCTTCCTGTGTGATGGGAAAGGTTAAGTGAAGACACACTCGCCCTGTCTGTTGCGATAGAGACGCAGCAACTTTCTCCACTAATCAATCTGTCAGGCATGATTAGGCTGCCGTGAGGCTCTGGCGGCTCACAGCCCAGCCAGTCCAACAGGCTGACAGTTTCCAGCCATGATACTGCCAGGACACATACGTGTGTGCACACACATGCCCACAGACAGCACACGCACACACATATGAGAATACACACAGGCACACTGCACAGATATTCACAATCTGTGGAGGCTGGGTCTGGGCTCTCGCTGATGTGATGGGAAAACTACCCAGAGAAAAACTTCGCTTGGGTGACCACCCACCAAATCGCTTCTTTATTTATTCCACAAGCATGCATAGAACGCCTTCTGTGACAGGTCCTGTTCCTATGCGACCGGCCCTGCATGCATCGGACAAAAGGCAGGCTCCCACGCTTGCCCTCAGGGAGCCTAAAGGCCAGTAGAAAACAGCCCACCACCTCTAAACTCGTAAGCAAGTAAAGCTTGTGGTGGGGTAGAAGATGCTGGCTGCTTGGAGAAGAGAAAGGAGTGAGCAGGGTAAGGGGACTGGGACGCTGGAAAGGACTGGGGAAGTTAAACAAGAGCCCTCAATCTCCGTTTTCTGAAAACTGCTCAACATTAGAACAGACAGCCCGGGTGCAAGCCACCTCTGCCATTAACTAGCTGTGTGACCTTGGGCAAGTCACTTAATTTCCCTGTTCCTCAGTTTTATGCCTATAAAATGGAGCTGATAAAACTACTTGTTCTGGGACCAACAGATAGCATAATAGTTATGTTGCTGGACTTCCACATAGCTGACTATGGTTCAAGTCCCAGACCCAGACGGAGGCTTGAAACTCACACTGGGTATGTGTGTGTGCATGCCCAAATCCCAAGAAGAGAATGGAGAAGGGATTGTAGCATGGCCATCCTCCCTGTGGAGTGTGTGTGTGTGTGTGTGTGTGGTGGTGTGGTGATTTCTCACTTTCTGTCTGTCTCTCCTTGGCAAGTGCATGTGCCTTATAACAAAAATCTCTCTGAAACAAACAAACAGAAATGAGTTCTTTATGAGATTGTTGGTGAGGGGAAATGAGTTAGTGCATGGGAACTGCTCCGAATAGGGCTTGGGATGGGGTACCTGCTCAGCAATGATACTCATCTAATAGGGTACCTGCTCAGTGACCTCACCTGGAGGACCAAGCACTAGCATCAGGTGGCACTGACAGCCACCAGAACAGGGCTTTAAAGGCAGGTGCAGGACAGGGAAGTTTAGAGACAGGGAGTAAAGGATGGCTAGCAGGTCAGGGCCTAGAGAGATAAGAACTGAAGCCAAAAGCATGTCTCCCTCTTCTCATTCAAGGCAGGCCTCCAGGCAGAATTGAATTTTGTCCTGCAAGAAGGCAGCCTGTACCTAAACCTTCTTTCAGAAAATACTACACGGAATAGTGCGGATTGGTGCTCGTGCCTTCTCGTGGGAGGCACTGGGGTCGTAGGCCACTTAGCTTTGCACCAATGCTAAGTTCCTTACTCTCTTCTCCTCTCCAACCCTCTATGTTCTCATTGTTGTAGTTTTCTACCCTTCACCCCAGCCTCTCCAGGATAGGGATCCCAAAATGTGGCAGATGCCAAGGCAGATAAACTTCCTTGATGAAGACACCTATAAATAAGTCAGGTGGGAAGTTGCAAACACAGAATTAGGGAGTCCTGACTTAACACGGTGGCTCCCTTTGCTCCCTGTCAGGCCAGGTCAGGATCCCAACCTCTCAATTCCTCTACTTCTTCTTCCTTTTCTTGGGGTTGGGGGGAAAGAGAGGTTTTTGCTATAGGGCACATGCGCTCACCAGACAGACAGACAGAGGCAGAGAGACAGAAAGTGAGAAATCACCCCCCCACTGAGGATGGCCACGGCACAATCCCTTCTCCTCCATTCTCCTCTTGGGATTGCACATGCAGCCGGCGTGAGTTTTAAGCCACTGGGTCCGGGACGCAAACTGCAGTTGACTACATGGGAGTCCAGGGACATAGCCATTACACTAACTGCTAGTCCCGTCAATTCCTCTACTTCTCAGATCTGCCTTAAGATCCCTGGGTCTGCTGTGGGGACCCCCAGCTTGGGGTTTCTGGTTCAGATACCCACATTTGAAATCACAGCTAGAACTTGTGAGAAAGGGAGGCACATCCCCATCCTCAGGGAGCCCCCGTCTGAGGGTAAGAACAGCAGGATATTAATTTTCCAGTTCCCAGATATCACTAACTGCCTTGGGGCCATTAACTCACAGTGACTGGGGCGGGTCCCATGCACAGGGCCAGGTGAAAGCCCTGAGCTGAGTCAAGGGTGTTTGCAGTAGTGTCTCGTATGTGAGTGCAAAGAATGCGACCACATCTGCTATATGCACCCTTGGTCCTTAGGGAAATATAATTCTCCTTATTGGATCCCACTGCACTCTGGACAGAGTTCTATAAAAGCTCCCAGCTGAAGCTCTTTAAGTCAGGGACGCTATCTGTTTGGGCCACTCATGTGTCTACAGTGCCCAGTACGTCATTCTGCACACATAGGTGCCTAGCTGTAGGAATGATACTCTATGGCCCAACTTCATATGTCTCATCCAGACCTCTTGACACACATGCTCCATGCCATAGCGCAAATCTGGGGCTCTGTGCAGCCCTTGTACCTAACGTGGTGCCTGGCACAAAGCCAGTGCTTAAAACTCACATATGGATTGAAGGCAGAGGTTCCCAGAGTCCAAGGAGGAATAGAGTTTCCTCTTGGGCGAGGAGTAGGAACCAGAAGCCAGATCATTCAGTGAGCGCAGAGGCTGGGAGGGGGGCAGGCAAGCAGTGGAGAGCTATCCAGAGAAGGCTGATGGATAAAGATTAAAAGTGTCAAAGCCTCCTGGAGAAAAGGCAGGAGATAATGTTTCATTGCCTCACCAAATTGGTTGTCCTGTGGGATTCTGAAGGAGCTGGCCCTGGCTTGAGAAAGCTGCTGCAGAACCCATTTATACAAGAAAGGATAAACGGGAATTTTCAAAGAAGGCTGGTTTGTAGAGGCGGCTTTGGGAGCAACAAAGAGGAGGCCCACCAGGTATTGTGCAGGCTTGGCACTAATGAGGAGTCGGAAAACAGTGGTGACAGCAGAAGAGCTGCCGCAGCTCGGAGGGTGGAAGCTCAGGGCTAGGAGGGCGTCTGCAGCCTCTGTCAGTCCAGGGGGTGGTTGGGGGGGAGAGGAGGTGAGAACTGAAAAGGATGACAACCACAGGGACAACAAAGCCACCTTCGATGTGCTTTATGGAGTTCCATTTCCTCCAGACAGGCCAAGTTTGCGATAGTGGCTAACTTCCAGAAAAGTTACAGCTTTTTTTTTTTTTTTTTTTTTTGACAGATTTTTGCTATAGGGCACATTTGCTCACTAGAGAGACAGAGACAGAGAAACAGAAAGAGAGAAATCATTATTCAGGTTGGAAGGCCACACTGCAATTTCTTCTCCTCCATTCTCTTCTCGGGACTTGGGGCATGTACATATACGCACGGGTCATTATATGGGGTAATGGTTACATCCTATAGAGTTTACCATAGTTTGAGTCCCGGATGTGGTAGCTTAAAATTCTCTCACCAGTGAGCACACATGCCTTACGGCAAAATCTTTTTAAAAAGTAAAAGGAAGAAGAGATGCCAAATTCCACATGGGACTACAGTTCAAATCCCTAGTTTGGCAGCCTGAAATGTTCTGAATGTATTTGTGTATGAGTGCCCCTAATCTGGTAGACCGGGTGACTGGAGGAAGGGGGTCATGACATGACCAGACCCAGTAGAGGGTGCTTCTCTCTCTCTCTCACTCTCATATGCATGCACATAAGCTCTATCACGAAAAAGGGAAAAAAATGTTAAGTAAAATAAAAGTGTACCAGTCAGCTATTGCCACAATAATACTATGTAACAAACCACCCCAAAATTCAGTTGTCTAAAACAATATTCATTAACTTTCATACGATTTTTTTCTTCTTCTCAAGTTCTTTTATTTTACTCCCATCAAGTTGTAGGATCTATTTTCTCTCTCCTGTAATATGAACCAAACTCTAAATCTAAACAACTCTGAAAAGGTCCACCTCTAGACTTCTGCTTTACAAATAACGAATATTGCCTTAGTTGGACATTCTGTTGTCCTTAGCGTCCCTCCCTCAGGGCCCCAGAGATATTCCTCCACACGCAAAGCTGTAAGTCCCATAGAATAGCCCTTCTCTGTTATTACTGTCCTTTCATGGCTCTTCCTTCGCCTCACCCCATCCCTTTCTCACCTTGGTCTGTGCTCATTCTGTGCCCCACCTTCCTCACCCGGGATCTGTAGTTTCACCAGTGTTGCCGCTCCTAAATCCAGCAAGACTGTGAGAGAGAGCATCATGCTTCTGCCTGCAGAGAACCAGCCTAACAATTGACTCAACTGATTTGAACCTTTTTTGTTGGTGGCCTTAGTGCCATAAGCTTCAGCTCCAACAGGAAGAAGCTCTACCTCAGCCAAATGGGTTTACACCAGGGAGTTGGCAAACACACAGGGATTTGGGGAATTGGTCCTCGTGGTGTAGCTGCTAGGTCAGAGGTCCGGAGCAAGAATGAGGTCTAGAAAACTAGAATGTTGAACTCTGTGGGGAATGCTGCCAGAGGTGCCTGAGGCTGAAGGGAAAG
>NW_006159716.1:3770655-3807871 GCF_000334495.1 Tupaia belangeri chinensis
AAAACCAATGCCATGTGTTGACCTGTGATGTGAAGGACCTTTTGTCCTCCTCCATGTGTTTGTTTATACCTTATTCTGTAAACAGGGAGGGAATACTGTCACTTCTCTTTGTTTCTAGGTGCCTCTCATTCTGTCTTCACTTCTAACTCTGTATGCGTGTCCCTGCCTGTCTGTGTTTCCGTCTTTCGGCCTTTGTCACTCTGTGTGTGTCACTCTCCCTGTTCCTTGTCTCTCTCTCTCATCCACACCGAGAGCTCAGCAAATACGAGCCACATATTTGCTGACTTTCTGGGAGTACATGTTTGTCTCTCCAGGTTTTCATAAAGTCATCCTTCAGTCTGTAAACGTTTAGACTTAAACATTGCAGGTCCAGGCATGGTAAACAACTACAAATAGCATTAAAGGCAGGTGAAATTTGTGTCTCAAAGCTGATGAGGACTTCTGCTTCACTAGCTGTAGCAGATCTTTTCTTTCAGAGGAACACTTTTTTTTCTGTTGAAGAAGCTGAAAATGTTTGTTTTTAAAGTTCAATGAACTCTGGCTTATAGACTGAGAGAGGACTTTTGGAAAACCGTGCCTTGTATGGTCACTAGAAGGAATGATCTTTCCCCTGCTTGGAGGCCAGGCCTGGGGCACAGTGTTAAAGTTTCTAGGGGGTGAGGTTTCCAGTGGTAACAGGCTACCTGTGAGGCCAACTCACATGAGAGGTTCTGGGTTCACTTCCTGCAGCCTTTCTGAGCACACCGGGCACTTGTGTGTTGTGCTCCAGGAACTGGCTGAGGCTGTGGGTGGATTGTGGCATTGGGATCTTGTTGGGGGCATGGGGGGCTGTCTCTCTTGGTCTCTTCTGCTCATGGAAGAACTAAATGTACAAAAAAGGTGTTTCTGGCCACCTCTCATGATTTCTGGGAGAAGGCTCATGAGGAAGGGCTCCCTTCCCCAGACATCTGTGCCACTGCTTGACTGGCAGCCACCCCTCCCCCACATTCGTTTGCCCCCTCTTCCCCATCTGGGAGCTGTGCTGTCATATTCTGAGATATTCTGATGACTAATATTGGAACAGGTTTCTCATGAACTCTGAGGAGGCAGCAAACTTTTAAGCTTGGCCCCTTCCCCGTTCCCTGCTAGGGGGGATATTTTCTGAAGGCTTATGGCTTTGCAGCATCTGCATGCTGCATTTCTTCAGTTCCACTTTTGCTTGCTTCATGGAGCTGACTATTCCCATCAAACCTGTAGGGTTCCAGGCTTTTTACCTAGGACTGCCCCTGACATCTGGATTGGGATGGGGGAGGTGAAGAACATCTGCTTTGTCCTGGCTGGCAGAGCAAACAATTTGGCTTGGAGCCCTGAGTTGGAATCACAGCGGCTGACAAAGGCCTTTGGACCAAGGGGAAGTCTATTCTTGTTTTCTTTTTCTTTGCTGTTTTCCTCATGTGTGAGGATTGGGAAAGGACCACTGGGGAAACTGACTTTATAAAATTGGTGAGAATGGGGCCAGCAGGTGGTGTGGTGGTTAAGGCACTGAACTCCTACATGGCTAACCATGGTTCAGTTCCCAGACCTGACTTGAAATACACTGGGCACGTATACATGTGTGCCCAGAATCCCAGGAAGAGAAGGGATGGTATGGCCAGTCCCTCTGGGGGATAATTTCTCACTTTCCTTCACTGCCTCTTTGGAAAGTGCATGTGCCCTATGGCAGAAACCTAAAATAAAATAAAGCAAAATAAAATTGGTGGGATCTTCCTTCTTTTAGTTGAGCTTAAACAGAGGTACTGTTTGACCTCCACAGCCCAGAGTCCTTCAGAGGTCAGGGAACCTACTCTGGCTCTATTGGCCAAAATGTCCTGTCTTGATATAAGTTACTCCCAGTGAGGGGGCAGGGGCAGGGGTGGGAGACACATCCAAAGGAGGCGGGTCTCCATAGTGAATAATGGCCTCTCCTGAATGTCAGTCAGGAAGGGATGCTGGTTCTTTTTGTCTATCCTGTCGTGTGACCCTGGATAAAACTGAAGTCTGTAAAGGGAATGTGACTTGGCTAGCTTCTGTTCTAGTGTCCCCAACTAGCATTCAGGCTTCCTGCATCTCAGTCTAGGAATTCTGGCCCCTGACTAACCAAGATGTCCCAAGTGGGATGGAAGTGAAGTCCCTCTCTGGACTGAGGAGTCACCTGAGCTCAGCCATTTCTGTGGTTCACTGCCATCATGGAGCACTCACAGCGCAGGCGGGAAGGTGGGGAGTGCTTCACACGGGGTCCCATCCCTTCCTCATAACACCCCTATGTGGGGGGTGCAGAGTGATTATCCCCTTTTCAGAATGGGGGAAAATAAAACATATCCAGAGAGACCAAGCAATATACAAGCAAGTTTGTGGGAAGCTAGTCTTCTGAGCTTGCTGTCTCTGACTCCAAACCCCTATTCTCTAAATCCAGGCTTCTCAGTCCTGGTTCCACATAAGAATATCCTGGAAGAACTTGAACATACTCATGCCAGACCACCGAAATCAGAATCTCCGAAGGTGAAGTCTAATGTGGACATTTTCTTCATAAGCTGGGGCTGACAGTGGCACTGTGGTTAAAAGGTAACACTCTGAGAAGCCGACCCAAACAGGGAGGTTCCAGGTTCACCTCCAGAGACCTCCCTGAGTGGGGTGGGTGTGTGTGTACCCATGATTCAGGCTGACTGAGGCTGGGCATGGATCAAGGCATCAAGATCCTATCAGGGGTGGATCTCTGGCTCTCTCAAGAAATAATTATTTATTATTTTAAAATTTTATAATGTCCAAAATCCCAAGAGGTGAGTGGAGGACAGAGGATAGGGGGTATCACTTACCAGGGAGGGAGAGGGAAAGTGAGAAATCACCCCAAGGGGGATGGTCACACCACTGTCCCTTCTGATCCAGCCTCCTCTCAGGATTTTGGGCACATACACACACATACACACACCCAGCTTGATTTTCAAGCTGCTGGGTCCAGGCCTCGAACTGCAGTTTGTCATGTGGAAGTCTAGCACCTCAACTACCATGCCACCTACTAGTCCCAAGAAATAAAGATTAAAAAAACATTGTCAGAGGGCTTATACATTCATGAGAGATAGAGAGAGAGAGAGAGAGAGAGAGAAGAGAAAGAGAGCAAGCGAGAAAACATTCCCCATGAAATGGAACATGGTCATACTGCAATCCTTTCTTCTTTATTTTTACCCCTTTTTTTCCCCAGGATTTTGGGCATGTATGCACACTGGTCTGGTGTATCTTTCAAGCTGTCAGGTCCAGGACTCAAACCACGCAGTCTACCTTTTAGTATCCAGCCACCTAACTCACCAGACTACAGACTGGCCTCAATAAATAAATCTTTTTTAAAGCTCCTCCCCTTTTTATTTCTCTTCCTTCTTTTCTTTCTTTCTTTCTTTCTTTCTTTCTTTTTTTTTTTTAAGATTTTTGTCATAAAGCATATGCATATGCATTCACTGGAGACACAGAGAGAAACACAGAGGAAAAGTGAAAAATCACCGCCCTGCTGGAGGGAATGGTCACTATCCAATTCCTTCTCCTCCATTCTCCTTTTGGGCACTCAAGGACATATGCCTGGTGTGATTTTTTTCAAGCTACCAGTTCAGGATTCAAACCAAAGTCAGCCATGTGGCAGTCCAATGCTATAACCACTACACTACCTGTTGGTCCTCCCTTTCTTTCTTCTTTCCCTTTCTGTTTTCTTTCTTTCTTTTTTAATTTTTTTTTTTTTTTTTGCCAGAGTGTGTATGCTCACCAGAGAGATGATATGGGATGGAAGTGGGGGCCATGAGAAAGCATCCTTTATGGGGAATGGTTATGTTGCAAATCCTTCTCCATTTCTCCTTGCTTTTGGGATTTTAAGCATGCATGCACATGCGCCAGCATGTTCTTCAAGCCACTGGGCCTGGGACTGAAACCGTGCAGTTGGTCATGTGGGATCCAGGTGACTTAACCACCATGCCACCAGCTAGCCTTCTTTTCTTTTTTCTTTAATTATCAGGGGGCGTGTGCACTCACCTGAGACAGAGGGAGTAGAGAGACAGAGAGAGAGAGAGCCCCTCAATGGGGAGTGGTCATAGCACAATCCTTTTTCCTGCATTTCTCCTTCCCATCAAGATTTTGGGCATGCACCGGGCATGTTTTTTGAGCCCCTGGGGCTGGGATGTGAACCACAGTCAGCCACGTGCAAGGCTTACCACTAGTTTCAGGGTTTCCCACTGTGCGAGGGACCAACCCAGTAAACTTAAAAAAACTAACAAAATATGACATTCTTCTAGAAAAGTGTACAAATCCTAAGTGTACACAAATAGGTGAAAGTTCACAGATGGAACACACCTATGCAATTAGCCTCCCCACACCCCAAGGGACAGCATTGCCAGCCACCCAGGATCTCCCTGGCGTTCCCCAGTCGCCCCCTAAAGTTAGCCAATAACCTGACTCTGACACACTTTACCCCTTTCTGAAGACCACATAAATGGAAAAATAAAGTATGCACTGTGTGTGTGTGTGTGTGTGTGTGTGTGTGTGTGGCTTCATCTACTTATTATGTTTGTTAGACTCATCGGTGTTGTTACTTGTAGTCATATTTTTAAATTTTTAATTGCTCTCCAAAATCTCTGTGTGAATATGCCATTTCTCTGGCATTTATCAGTTCTCTAAACGATGGGTATATGAATCATTTCTGGTTTGGGTTATTGCGAAGGGTTCTGCTGTGCATATTCTCGTATGTGTCTTGGTGAATATTTGATGTATTTCTGTGGGCACATACCGAGGGAAGTGTAGGTCGAGGGGTATGTGGATGCTTGGTTTAGACTCTGCCAAACTGTTTTCTGATGTGATTGTACAATTTACCCTCCTACCAGCAGTGACTAAGAGTCCACACCCCAGCCAGGGCCTGGGGTTGTCTGTGCTTTTCATTTCAGCCAGCCTGCGGAGCGTGTGGTAGAATCACACCGTGGTTTTGTCTGCATTTCCCTGATGACCAGTGAAGCCGAGCACCTGGTCATGTTTATTGGCCATAGAGGTAGCCTCTTTCGCAAAGTGCTTGCTAAGTTTTCCTCCAGGCGACTGCAGTTTTTAAAGTTCCCCAGGTGATGCTAATATATAAGCAGGGCTGAGAACTGCAGCGGCTTAACCATGATGGCAGGCATGGTTTGACTTAGGCAGACAGAACTAGTGGAGGGGTGTGGACCGAGTGTGTGTATGTGTGTGTGTATGTGTGTATGCATATGTGTGTATGTGTATATGTGCATGTGTGTGAATTGTGTATGTGTGTATGTGTGTGAATGCATGTATGTGTATTTGTGTGTCAATGTGTGTATGTGTGTGTGAATGTGTGTATGTGTGTGAATGTGTATGTGTGTATGTGTATGCATGTGTATGTGTGTATATGCATGTGTGTGAATTGTGTATATATGTATATGTGTGTGGATGTGTGTGTGCATGTATGTGTGTGAATGTGTGTGTGTGTGTGTGTGTGTGTGTGTGTGCATGCGCACGTGCTGCACACACATGCGGCAGAGCCACTTACAGAAATCACAGCCCTGATGCCCAGGGCGCCTCTTGGAAACTGTTCAGTCAGAACCTTCTTCTAGGCATACTTGTCCAGAGAAGGTAAGACACTCCTGCCCAAGAAGAAGATAGCACCAGACCACAGCCACAGAAGTACGCTGCAACCATGGCCAGAGCAGCAGGTGGCAGAACCCGCAGATCTGACTGCAGGAGCCACCTGCTGCCCCAGAAGGCTCCCTCTGATTTAACGCCTTGTGAATTAGAGGGCCCTCTGCAGATCCGGCCCGTTGGAACCATCTTTATTAGGAACAAAATAAGGGAAGGTCACTGAGCCACATAAACCAGGAAAGTGACATCAGATATCGACTGTAAGAGAAGGGGATTAATGGTGGTTTGTTGACAGGAAGGCAGGATCTGGCCCCAGCTGCCCTCCTAAGCAGGGACCTGGAAGCAAACATTTCATTTTGACGTCTGCCAGCATAGCCCAGATAATCAGATTTCTCTGGGAGGACGAGGCGGAGACATCAATAAAAAAGGGCAGATTTATCCTCCCAGCCTCCCGAGCATAGCATGGGCTGGGATCTTCCTCAAATCACAGCAAGACCCAGGCATTGTCACCATCACCTTCACAATCACTAGCACTAGTACCTGCACACCCTTGGGTTGTTTAGCACAATGATTTGGGGTGGTGTCTCCCCAAAGCCCTGCCCTCCTTAGCTTACCTGAGAGATTGAGGCATCTCGAGGTCATCTTTCTATGCCTGGGTGCCCCAATGCTAAGAGACACTTGGGGCTGATCGTCCTTTTGTTTAACAGCCTCACTCCACAGAGCGAGCACTGGTCGAAGGAGGAACTCCAGGCCAGGCAGCAGTTGCAGGCTCGGAGTTGAAGTGCAGGATCTGACATTGGAGGCACCTCGGGAAGGCACAGTGTGCAGACCCGCATCCAGGCCAGCCAACATTTAGGGAGGATCCCAGGCTCCAACATGGTCCCTGGACCCAGACTCCTCTCCCTGGGCTACCTGAACAACATGCAGTGTTCCCCTAGTTTCACTTTATATCAACCTGTGGCAAAATCAGAGGATTTCGTTTCATTTGTTTATCTTATTTTTATCAAGATTTTTTTTTAGGCATAGTAGTCACATTGCTGGATTCTCAAATGGCCAACCATGGTTCAAG
The DNA here is from genome assembly GCF_000334495.1 of Tupaia belangeri chinensis. NCBI lineage: Eukaryota > Metazoa > Chordata > Mammalia > Scandentia > Tupaiidae > Tupaia > Tupaia belangeri. The sequence continues at coordinate 3,777,353 of NW_006159716.1, forward strand.
TCCTGCAACCAGTGGCTTGAAAATCACATCAGACACATGTATGTGCATGCCCAAGATCCCGTAAGGAGAATAAAGAGGGAATTGCGGTGTGGCCATCCCCCTAGAGGTGATTTCTTACTTTTCCTCTCACTGTGTCTTTCTTTCTCTCTCTCTTTCTCTCCCTGGTGAGCACATGTGCCCTGAGGCAAAAATATCTAAAATATAAATAAAGATTTTTTTGCCATAGGGCACATGTGCTCACTGGAAAGAGAGACAGAGACAGGGAGAGGGAAAGTGAGAAATCACTCCCTAATGAAGAGGTCATGCTACAATCCCCTCTCCTCCATTCTCCCTTCAGGATTTTGGGCACTCACACGCATGTGCCTGGCATGATTTTCAAGCCATTGGCTTAGGGATTCAAACTCGTCGACCATGTAGGAGTCCAGTGCCTCAAATACTACACTACTTGCTGGTCCCAATTTGTTTGATTATCTGAAAAGAAATTTTCAGATGTGTTTTTCTAGTTAGAAAGTTCCCTGTTAGGATCACTGAGCGCTTCTCTTTGGTGTGCTATTATCCAGACCATGAACATATTTATTGAGAGCTTACTATGTGCCAGGAACCATTTTACATGTGTTCTGCCTTTGCTCTCCTGCTCTTCTTATGAGTCCTATGAAACTGTTGCTCTCACTGCTCTTTCAAAGATAAGGAGAACTAAGGTATTCGGAGATTATAGCATTTGTTCACGGCCACACAGCCACAGTATATAAAGAAATAAAGATGCAGAAAAGTAAAATAATACGATCATAAAAATTTATTGAGTGTGGATGTGTCAAAGACTTCACACATTTTATCCTTAAGTCTTATAAAACTCTTTTTGGGTGGTGTATTAGTTAGCTCAGGTCATCATGACAAAGTACAATCACCTGAGGAGTTTTAAGAATAGAAGATATATTACCTTACAGTTCTGCATGCCAGAAATCCCAAATCAAGAGGTTGGCAAGGCCATCATCCCTCTGAAGACTCTAAGAAAGGGCCTGTTTGAGGACCCTTCTTAGCATCTGAGAGTTCCTTGATTTGCAGCAGAATAACTCCAATGTTCACATGGTATTCTCCCTTTGTATGTCTCTCTGTGTCCAAATTCCCCTTTTTATAAAGAAACCAGAATATTGGATTAAGGCTCACCCTCATGACCTCACCTTAACTTTACAGCTGCAAAGACAGTTTCTAAATGAAGTCACATTCACTAGTACTGGGAATTAGAACTTTGACATCTTTTGGAAGGAATCAATTTAATCCATAACAACAAGGTATTCTCCTTTGTCAATGTGGAAAGTAAAACTTAGAGAAATAACTTGGCCCAGGAGGTAGAGCTAAGAGGTTGGTGGTGCCTGGGCTCAAACCCCAAGGTGCACTCTGTTAATCACCTGGAGAGTGTCCTGCCTCACTGCTGCCTGGCTCTACCTGAAAAGATTTCACTGTCCCTGGGGGAGTCCACCTGGCCAAGGTCGAGGACCTCAGAATCTGAGCCTGGTGCCTATAGACCTACATACCAGCCCCGTCTGCATGCTCCATTGGAGAGTGCATCATTCATTCATTCATTCATTCATTTATAATTTGACCAGAGAGAGAAAGAGAAAAGGGAAAATGAGAAAGCAAGTTGTCAGGTCCAGGACTCAAACTGCAGTTCGTTGTGTGGGAGCCCAGTACCTTAACCACCATGACACCTGCCAGCCCTGGAGAGTGCATCTTAGTAAACTGCCTAGCTGGCTCTGTCTCTGGTGCTCTCTTCCAGATTCCCCAATCTGCACTATCAGCCAGCTCCTTCAGAACACCTTTATCTCATTCCCAACCTCCTTACACACCTTTGCTTTCCAGGTGGGCACTGGCTTTGTGGTGTAAACAAAAGCCCCCAAGACCTTTCTTCTTTTCCTTGGGGGAGCTGGGGCCTGTTACTCATCCTGATTACATCTTGAGAGTTACCTGCCTGTCAGCACGGAAGCGCAGTGTATAGTGTAGAAGACTGTCTTCCAGCGAAGACACACAGAGGGCAGCATCAAACCGAGGAGGGGCTACCCATTGGCTGACAGAGCAGAGGCCTCTGTCACACTGGAATATAGGAGGTTGTTCCATCTCCTAAGGCCTCTCATTGAGGACTTAGTGAGGAATTTGCAGTCCAGACCCAGCCTGGCCCAAATCACAGCACAGGCTAGGATTGTAAAGACCTTCACATCTGCAGAGCCCTTTCACACCCACCCCTTCATGTGTGAGATCTGTAAGAGCAAGTCTTATCCTCACTCTCAAAGCTGCGCCTTGGAGATGTCATGTGACTTACTCCAGTCACAGGTCATACCTGGCATTCGATTTCCAATGTTCTCTCTAATCACTTTTAACTCAAAACACAAAGTTGGTTGTTTTTTTGTTTTGTTTTGTTTTGTTTTGTTTTGTTTTGTTTTGTTTTTTAGGTGTTTGCTATCGGATATGTGCTCTCCCCAGGAAGACAGAGAGAGACAGAAAGTGATAAATCACCACCACCCCCGGGGGAATGGCCACGCCGCAATCCTTTTTCCTCCATTCTCCTCTCAGGATCTTGGGCATGCTGCACAGGCGCCCAGCATGAGTTTAAGCTACCGGGTCCGGGACTCGAACCATGGTCAACTACATGGGAGCCCAGCGACATAACCATTATGGCAACTTCTGGTCCTAAAACACAAAGTTTTATGTCTATGTTCCATAAAAGAATCTGGAGGGTCTTACAAAAATGCAGCTATAAACTGAGCATCCTTAATCCAAATCCAAATCTGAACATTTTTAATAAGTTTATGTCTTTCTTGTATGAGAGAGACAGGCAAAATAATAATAATAATAATTTAAAAAAATTAAAAAGCAGAAGATAGCGAGAGCGAGGGAGAGAAAGCCATCACTGACAGAGTTACGGACAGCCCTGATCATGGGGACACATGTGTAGGTTCCTGGGTGTGAACTTAGCACTTTTCTATGTGGGTCCACTTCAGGTACTGCTGTGCCAATATTTGCAGCCCTGCCTCCAATTCGAAATGTGCTGAGCACCGACACGATGCCACGATTGGAAAAGTTTTCGTTTGATTCATGTGATGGGCCATGGTCAAAATACAGGCTCAACACACACAATATATTCAGCATTCCCAAAGGAAAAAAGACCCTCTCGGCTCCTTTCAGCCCGTGATATATCTTGTCCTGGAATACCCAGATTCCCTCACACAGGCATGCCCACAAAGGGTTTCGTGCACAATTATTAAAAACATTGTATAAAATTACCTTCAGGCTATGTGTGTAAGGTGTATATGAAACATAAACGAATTTTGTGTGTGGATTTGGATCCCATCCCCAAGCTATCTCATTATGCATAAGCAAATATTCTAAAATCCAAAAATATTTGAAATTCAAAACACTTCGTGTCCTAAACACTTTGGGTAAGGGATATTCAACCTGTAGCACAACAGAATAAAACAAATTAGGGAGCACAGACTAAGGCAAAATGAGGTTAAGAAGGCAAAACCAGGGAGGAAGGCTATGGCTGAAACATGCTTTCTTTGGCTGGGTTCCCCAGACACATAGTCTGAGAATGCTGTTAGCATCAAGTAGTTTATTAGGGAGTGATCTTAGGATCTCCGTAAGGAGGAGAAAGAACAGCAGCAGAGCTGGGCAGAAAGGGAAGCTGGACCATGATTTAGTCACTAGAACAAGTGCTAGTTTCATAATTGGGGCAGGAAAGTCCCGCCATTTCACCCTGATGGGTCGGCCGTTGGGCGTGGGCTGCTGGGGAAAGAGGAGTGTGATCTTGGGCCAAGTGGCTTTCTTTGGCCAAGAGTAGGGCTGTCAGATCCAGCAAATAAATATACAAGACGCCCAGTTCAGTATGAATTTCATATTAATCAGTACTGTTATGGTGTATGTTCCAAATATTATGTGGGATATACTTACACTAAGAAATATATTTGAAATTTCTTTGGAATTCCAGTGTAGCTGGACAGTCTGTATTTAGCTGAGAGCAAGTCCAGGAGATGATGTGTTCATGAGTTTCCAGCAGGCTACACTGAAGGCAGCTAGGGGGACTGGTGGCTGGTCCTGGAGGAGGGGCCTGCTCAGTACAGCAAGAGTCTATCTAGCACAGGGGCCCTGCATGTGCAAGGTCAAGACTCAGTTTCCTGGCAGCCGAGAATAATCATTTTTTTTACCTTAATAAGAGCCTAAGATTTTAAAAATCTTAGGTGATTTTGTTTAGAAGAAATGAAATTGTTTGAGTCATAAGGCTTCAAGAAGTTTCTCCTTGTGCTGTCTCAGAGTGGGCATAAAGTAATGCTACAGCAGACAAGAGGAGTATATTATATCTTGTGAAGAGCAGAGTTTATCCATTCATTTTTTTAAAGAATTATTTTATTTAACTTTATTTATTATTACTATCAGTGTTATTTTCCAGTTTGATCAGAGAGAGAGAGAGAGAGAGAGAATGAGGAAGTGAGAAAGCAAGCCACCAGGTCCGAGACTTGAACCATGGTTGGCCATGTGGGAATCCAGCGCCCTTAAACACCATGCCACTTGCCAACCCCAAGTTTATCCATTCATATATTAATTCAGCATTTATTAAGCACCTCCTGAGAGCCATGCACTGAGATAAGTGCTGGATGTTTTGGTGGGGTATAGACATATTGATCCTGGCCTCACTTAGGACTTAAAAGCCTAAATCAGGTTGGCAATTAAATTTCAACTCAAATACCAGTCCATGGGCAGAGGCCTTCTAGAACTGTGTCAGGAAGGATTCAGGATCAGTCAGAATTCTGGTTAGACTGCAAAGGGACTGCAAAATGTAGAGGCTTAAAGAATATTGAAGTTAATTCTATTTTTACTTAAGAATCTCTTTTTTTTTTCTTTTTTAGGTTTTTCTATTTATTTTACATTCATTCACTGAACATCATCACAGCATACAAAATGCAATTTCCCATCCAGAATACACTGTATAGTGGCTTAGTCACACAGGTTATCATCAACAAATAATTTTCCATTTCTTGTTTCATATATGTGTGTGTGTGTGTATATATATGTGTATACACATATATATACATATGAAATAATATTTATAGTAATATCTTTGATTGAGTCAATGTATAGTGTATCCTAAATGAGAACATACATTTTTGTATGATGTGGTGATATACAGGGAATGAATGTAATAAATAAAATATATATATATACACATATATATACACACACACATATATATGAATATTCTCTCCCACTCTTTCTCACCCTCTGAAATTTCCCACCCTCCTCCCATACTATCTCTGGTATCTGCAGTTACTTTCCATTCCTTCCCCCCCCCTCACATTTTATTGGTAAACAAAATATCTTAATTGATCTAACTACTTTCAATAGCAAGTTCATCTTGAAGGTCAGCAGGACAAGTAGGACTACCTCATGTCTGTTGCTCCTCAAGGTTGCCAGGGATTCACACGTCTCCTCTTCTGATGTTCCAATGTAATGGCTCGCCAACACCCTAGCTGCATTGCGGCCAGTGGAAAGGAGGGGGAGAACATGATCACGTCAGTGTAACAAGAAAGTAGCACATATTACTTCTCTTCACGTCCTATTGGAAAGCCCTCTGTCACACGGCCACATCCTCCTGCAAAAGAGGTTGAGGTAGGTAGTCTGTCTGAGTAGCCATGTCTCCAGCTACATGTAAGGAATTTATTTTTTTAAGTTTATTTATTTATTTTGAGAGAGAGAGAGAGAGGAGAGAGAGAGAGAACCTCAATATGGCCCCCATGCTGCAATCCACTCCCAGTCTTAGCTGGCCTGGATTACGTGTATACACACACTTGCCCGCCATGCTCAGGGAGGTTCCAGGATGTGAACCCGGGACTTTTCCCATGAAGGCCCAGCTATGCCACCACTGCATCACCACCTGGACCACGTGGGAGATCTATTAAAAAGAAAAGGCTACTGAGGGGTCACTAGCAGCCTCACCCTCCCACAGGTTCTGAGAGGAGTGAAGTGTTGTGATGACTTTGTGAAGCCCGTCTTGGAAACAACATAGGGAAATGAATGCACTCAGGGAACCTCTCTTCTCTCCCTGTCTCTCCCCACGCTTGCTGCTGAGGCAGCCTAACAACTCTTCTCATACTCTACCAAAGTATTTTCTACTTTGGCTTTAAAAGATAAAATAAAATCATGTTTCAAAGTCTCACAAGGTCGAATTCTGTAAAGCGAAGCAAAGCTAGGATCAGCTGTCTGGGGTGAAGGAGCAGAGACCAGGAGGTGTGCCTGCACACGGCCTTCTCTCTGGGATCTCTTCGCATCATTCATTCACTCCTCCTGGCTAATATCAGACCCCAGGGAGAGGCTGCGATGGGTTGGAGTCACACGAGAGAGAGGTAACTGGTATTTGAAAGCAGCATATATACCGAATACTTACATAGTTTCACATCCTTATTCAATATTCACAGAAACCCTAACTTTTGTTTTTGTTTTCAATTCCCTAGGTTAGGCAAGGAAGCCAGAAGCAAAAATCTAAGTCAAGATCTGAACAAAAATGCTAACCACCTTGACCTAATTGTTATTTATAGAATACTACATCCAACATTGTAGGAAATACATTCTTTTCAAATGCAAAAGGTAAGTTCTACAAGATAAACCATATGCTGAGCCATAAAACAAGGCTCAATAAATTGAAAAGGAAACAAATTATATTAAGTAGGATTTCTGACCACTATGAAGTCAAACAAAGAATCAATAACAATAAAATATTCACAAAACTACAAATGTTTTCAAATTATGTATTTTTCTAAAGAACCGTGAATTAAAGAAGGAATTGCCAGAAATATCCTCAAATAATTTTCAGTGAACAATATGGCAGTCTTATAAAAGTTCATGGGAAATGTGTATTATGAAGAAAACATACATGGATTTCAAAAAATTTTGCACCAGAATAAACTTGTAATTTAATTCTACTTTTTCACAAACTTCAAAATCCCATTATCTGTTGGTTAATTTTATCATTGTTCATTCAATGTAGTGAAATATACACCACATTGGACCAGCTGGTGATTTGATCTCCCATGGACAACTGAGCTATTTAACTATTGGTCCCAGTGGCTTGACGAATATACTAGGTGCATACTCAAAATACTGAACGAAGGAAGACATGGAGGAGAAAGGACTATGGTGTGACCATTCCCCATAAGAAGTGCTTTCTAACTTTCCCTCTTCCTCTCTTTCTGTCTCTCTTAGACGAGCATGCACATCCTCTGACAAATTTTTAAAAATAATAATAATACACCACACCAAAGTCTGTGAGAGATAGTTAAAGCAGTGCTTAAAGGAAATTTTGTCGTAAATGAGGTATCTAAGAAGCAAAACAGTAAAGAGACACAAAATGGAAAATTAGTGTCAAAATAATATTTACAGTAATATCTTTGATTGAGTCAATGTATAGTGTATCCTAAATGAGAACATACATTTTTGTTTGCTGTGGTGATATACAGGAAATAAATGTAATAAATAAAAAATAAAAGTAAAATGAATTATTTTAAGTTCCACTTTAGAAAATAGAAAATGAAGACCAAGGCAAACTCAAAGTAAGTAGAAGGAAGAAAAGAATAAAGGTAAGTATGAAAATCAATAAAGTTGAAAACAGACAAATAATAAAGAAATCTAACCATCATGAGCTACAATAAAACTGAATAAACCTCTAGCTCACCTTATCAGTAAAAAAAATAGAGGGACCAGCAGATGGCATAATAGTTAGGTCACTGTACTCCCACATGGCCGATTGCAGTTTGAGTTTCAGACCCAGAGTCAGACATGTGTGCGTGTGTGCCCAAGATCCTGAGAGGAGAATGGAGGAGACAGGATTGCAGCGTGGTCATCCCCCACAGAGGGTGATTTCTTGCTTTCTGTTTCTCTGTGTCTCACTGGCAAGCTCATGGACCATATAGCAAAAATCTAAAAAAGAAAAAATATAGAAAAGACAATTATTAATATCAGGAATGAAGAGAGGACATCACTACAGGTTTTCAAGGCATTAAAAAAGATAATAAGAAGTACTGGCTTAGTTGCCTGGTGGTTAAGGCAACAAGATCCCACATGGTTGACCACATGGTTGGAATCCCAAAACCCCAGTGGCTTGAAAAATAATGCAGGGCATGTGTGCGCATGCCTAAAATACAGATAGAATGGAGAAATGGAAAAGGAATTTAGGTATGACCATGCCTCATTGGAGGGGTGCTTTCTCCTTCTCCTCTTTTTGTCTCTCTTTGTCTCCTTCTGTCTCTGTCCCTTTCTCTCTCTCTAGTAAGTACAAGTGCCTTGTGGCAAAGAAAAAAGAAAAAAAGAAGGAAATAGGAATAAACTTATTCTGTATATTTGACAACTTAGATTAAATGAATGAATTCTTTCAGTCCAGAAGGAAATATGAATAAACTTATTCTGTATATTTGAACTTAGATTAAATGAATGAATTCTTTCAGTCAAAACTGATTCAAGGGAAAATAGGAAAGTGTAGATAGCTCTAAATCTATTAAGGAAATTGAATTTCTAATTAAAACCTTTCTGAACTAACCCCCCTCCCCCCCCAAAAAAAAAAAAACCCTTCAGGCTTTGGTGGTTTCATTGGTAAATTCTATAAGACATTTAAGGATGAAATAATACTAATTCTACTAAGACTCTGCTATGGACTGAATTGTGTCACCCCAAAATCCCTATGTTGAAGACCTAATCTTCAATGTGATAGTATTTAGAGATGGACTCTTTGGAAAATAATTAGATTTAGAGGAGGTAAGGAGTGTGTGACCATCAAGATAGGATTTTTTTTTCATTTTGCTATAGGGCATGTGCGCTCATGGGAGAGAAATATACAGGGGGTGGGGGGAGAAGTGTGGGAACATCAAGATAGGATTTTTTTTTTTTCCATTTTGCTATAGGGCATGTGCGCTCATGGGAGAGAAATATACAGGGGGTGGGGGGAGAGTGAGAAATTACCTCCTGGGGGGAATGGTCCCATCATAATCCCCTATTCTCCATTCTTCTCTTAGTATTTCGGGCACACACGCACAGGTGCCCAGCATGATTTTAAAGCCACCAAGTCCTGGATTTCAACTGTGTAGTCAGCCATGTGAGATCCAGTCACTTACTCTCCAGGCCACCTGCTGGCCCCAGAATTGATGTTTTTAATAAGAGGAAATAACAGAGACTTTGCTCTCCCTCTATCATGTGAGGAGAGAGAGAAAACCTGCAAAAGATGCAAGCTGGTAATTGCATCCTTATCAGAGCCTCATCATTCTGGCACTCTGTTCTTGGAATTATAGATCAAAACCATGAGAAAATAAATGTCAATTATTTCAGCTATCCAGTTTATGGTATTTTGTTATGGCAACCTAAACTGACTAATGCAAACTCTTTCATAAAATTAGAAAGGCTAAAGAACTCCGAACTCATTTTATAAGCTCAGAACTAAATACCAAAATTAGACAAATACATAAGAAAATACAAATTGTAGACTAATACACCTCATGAACAAAGACACCAGAATACTTAACAAAATGTTAGCAAAATGAGTACAGCAATGCATACATATTTATATTACATTATGATTGAGTTAATATTTGTTCCAGTAATGCCAGATTGATTTAACATTCAAAAATCAATCAAAACTTTTCACTACATTGATAGAATAAAAAAGGAAAAATGATTATATCAGTAGATGCAGACAAAGCATTTGACCAAAATCATAATAAAAAAACTTTTAGCAAATTAATAATAGAAACTCCTTCAATTTAATTTAAAGCATCTACAAAAAATTTTAAGCAAGCATCATACCTAATGGTGAGAGGCTTAATGCTTTCCCTCTTGTAGATAAATGTGAAGTGTCTGAGATTTTATCCTACTGCAAGCTAAAGAAATTCTGTTGTTTCAGCTATCTAATAGTACCACAGTACTACAGTTGCATTTTTGCTGTATTAGTCTGCTCTGGCTGCTATAACAAAACACAATATAAATTTGTTTTCTTCCAGTTCTGGAGGCTGGAAGGCCCAAGATCAAGTTTCCAGCAGAGTTCAGAATCTGAGGAGGCTCTCTTCCTCACTTACAGAGGGCGGTTTTGTCCTCACATGGTCTTTTATCTGAATTATCTCAGGGAGAGAAAGAGAGGAGGGAATAATAGGAAGGAGAGGGTGTGAACTTTCTATTGTCTCTTTATAAGGACACTAATTCTATCAGATTGGGGCCCCACACTTATGACTTCTATTAATTTTAATCTCCTCGTAGGTCTTATCTCCAAATATAGCTGAATCGGGGATTAGGGCTTCAACGTACACTTTTTCTTTTCTTTCTTTCTTTTTTTTTTTTTTTTTAGAGTTGTTTTCTATAATGCAAGGGCATTCACCAGAGAGGTGGAGACTGAGAAATCACCCCCCGCCCCAGGGGATGGCCATGCCACAATTTCTTCTCCTCTATTTTCCTCTTGTGATTTTGAGCAAGCATGGACATGCACTTGATGTGAGATTTTTAAGTCACTGGGTCCAAGACTCTAATCACTGTTGACTACATGGGAGTCCAGTGACATAATCATTACACCATCTGCTGGTCTCAACATACACATTTTTAATGTTGAATTAAGATCAACCCTTGAATTATTATTTAACACTGAATTTTACTATGAGCACGATTCAGCCATTAATAGATGCTGACAGGAGACATGAGACTTGTAGGTCACAAATGAAGGACTTAACTACAAAAAGCACAGTAGATAACAAGAGCTTCATATTATCAGCCATCCTTACCCAACAAGTCCTACTAGGCCTAAATGGATGATCGACATGCAGTAAATTTTTTTTTTTTTTTTTTTGGAGAGGTTTTCCGCTATAGGGCACGTGTGCTCGCCAGGCAGACAGAGAGAGACCGAGAGACAGAAAGCGAGAAATCACCCCCTGGGGGGATGGTCACGCCACAATCCCTTCTCCTCCATTCTCCTCTCAGGATCTTGGGCACACATGCACATACGCCTGGCATGAATTTTAAACCACCGGGTCTGGGACACGAACCACAGTCGACTACTTGGGAGTCCAACAACAGCCACTACGCTAACTGCTGGTTCCCACACGTGCAGTAAATTTTGTGTAACCTCTGAATAATTTGAATATCTTATAAGGAATAAAGAAAATCTGTTCAGCCTTTGCCTTGTGAGGTATATCCTGTATTATGAATAAATCTGTCCTCTTCTCCAAAGGGAGACATTATCCTTTCTTAGGCTGTTTTCTGTATAAATATTCTTGAAAAGATAATTCAGAACAAAAGATGGTCAGTGCTTCTGCCTGTAAGCACTTTTCTTACAGAGGGAAATCTCTCGCAGAAATTTGAGAGGAGAAATATTTCCCAGTACTCTTCAGATGGTGAAAAAGGCAAGGATGTTCATTCTTGTTTTCAAAGCTTTTATTTATTTATTTTTCTGAGAGAGAAAAAGAGAGAGGCACTCCCAAAAGGGTCTTTACACTATGATCCATCCCTAGCCTCAGCCAGTGGAGCATGACACATACACACATGCCCTCTGAGCATGGGAAGGCCTTGGACCTCCTCATGCAGATCCAGTGTTGTGGAGTATTGAATTACCATGTTCCACCATTTGGCATCCATTCTCACCACTATAATTCAACTACGTACTAAACCTGATGGCCAGTGTTGTAACACAAGAAAGGCACAGAGATTAGCAAGGAAGAAATAAAATTGTATTTGCAGATGACATAGCACCTTATATACAAAATAACAAGGTATTAGGAGATGTTTACAAAATAACTATTAGAACTAAAGTAAATTTAGGAAGATCTCAGGTTAAACGTGAAACACTAATATCAATTGTACTTGTATGTAACAGTAACAATTTGTAAAATCCCACTTACAATAGCATAGTAACAAATAATAATAGAAATACATTTTTTAAATAAATGTAAAATTAAAAATACAAAGCATCTGCTAGAAAGTCAAAGAAATCTAAGTAACTAGAGAGATATACCATGTTCATGAATCAGAACTCTCAAAATTATTATGAAGTCAAGCCTCCTCAAGTTAGATTCTCCTTAAAGATGCATTACAGCTACAACCATAATCCCAACAGACTTTGTTTGTAGAAACTGACATGCTAATTTAAAATTTTTATATGTAAATGAAAGGACTTAAATATTTAAAATAATCTTTTAATAAAGAACAAAGTTGGAGGGCTTGTGCTATTTGTCTTAAAGACATATTATAATAATCTAAAAGTATGGACTGACATAATAATCAACAAATAGATCAATGAATCAAAATAGAGAGTCCAGAAATAGTTACATATCTATAAACATTTGTTTCACCAAAAGCACTAAATCAATGAAATGAAGGAAAAGAAAGTCCTTTCAGCAAATGATGCTGAAGAACTGGATAGAATATTAACATGATAAAAACATTTCACCCTTACCTTATACATATACAAAACTTAATTCATATGCAAAAGTGAATTATAACCTATAATGCTTCTAGAAGAAACTATAGAATATATTTGTGACTCATGGATAGTAAGGTTTTCCTAGATAGAATTAAAGAAGAAAATAACTGTAAAAGAAAATGTGATAAATAAGACTTCATAAAATGTTAAAGTTCTGCTTATTAAACAGAATTATTTGCAAAATGAATAGGCAAGTCACAGATTGGGAGAAATATTTGCAAAGCATATGTTTGACAAAGGACTAATTTCCAAAATATATAAATCACTCCTACAAATCAATAATAAAAAGACAGACAATTTAATAAAAATATGAGAGATTTAAATAGACAGTTTACAAAGAATAATCAATTATCACCTAAAAAAAGATGTTCCATGTCACTAGTTATCAGAGAAATGTAAGTTAAAACTACACTGACTACTGCACACTTCTTCAAGTGAGTAAATTTGAAAGCCTGAGAGTACCAACATTGGTGAGGATGTAGAATTGGAATCAGAACTTTTTTTTTTTTTTGGAGAGGTTTTCATTATAGGGCACATGAGCTCTCCAGACAGACAGAGAGAGACATAGAGACAGAAAGTGAGAAATCACCCCCCAGGGGGGATGATCACGCCGCAATCCCTTCTCCTCTATTCTCCTCTCGGGATCTTGGGCATGCACGCACACGCGCTTGACATGAGTTTTAAGCCACCGGGTTTGGGACGCAAACCGTGGTCGACTACGTGGGAGTCCAGTGACATAGCCATTATGCTAACTGCTGGTCCCCGGAATCAGAACTTTCATATATTGCCAATGGAAGTGTAAAATAATACAATCATTTTGAAAGTTATGGCATTTTTTATATGTAAAACTGAACATCCATCAAACATAAGACCCAGTAATTTCATTCCTATGTATTTATTGAAATGCGATGAAAGCATATGTCTACAAGAAGTGTTGTATAGAATGTTCATACCAGTTTTATTCATGCTTGTCAGAAACTGAAAATAACCTAGGTGTCCATCACAGGAGAATGAGAATTCAGATGTGATATATTGGTTTGATGAACTCAGTCAGCTAAAGGAATGCATTTCTGATTTATGCAACATGGATATCATTCAGAAATATGATGTTCTGTGAAACAAGGTTTATCCTAAAGAACATGTATCATATTACTTCTATTTATATGAAAGTCTAGAGTTGGCAAATTACTAAGTGGTGGGGAAAAATCACAACAGTGGTTACCTTAGGGATAATGATGAAGGGATTGGCTGAGAAGAGATGTGAGGAAACTGTCTGTATTAATAGTAATGTTCTAAATGTGTGCATTTGAAAACTCATCAAATGGTATATTTAAGATTGATGCATTATCTTTATGTAAACTTCATCTAAAAAACTAAGTATTTAACTCTAGCTAATAATGTGGTAAGGGATTTGAACTAATGACTTATCGTTTTTAGAATTATTTTACTTAACTTTACTTATTTTATTTATCTTAATTTGAACAAAGAGGGACACACACACACACACACACAGACAGAGACAGAGACAGAGACAGAGAGAGAGCGAGAGAAGGTAAGTAAGAAAGCTAGCTGCCAGGTCTGGGACTCAAATCACAGTCAGCCATGTGGACCATCTGCCCTTAAGCACCACACCACCTGCTGGCCCCTGGACCATCTGCCCGTAAGCACCACACCACCTGCTGGCCCCCTATCAAATACTTTTTTATTTATTATTATCATACTCTTGTTTATACTACATTGAATCACATATACTTTTACAGTGTATTACATTTCTTTTTTCCAGAAGGAATATCATGCATATCAGTATCAGTCAATATAAAGACATTAAAATCCCCATAATCCTCAAATAGCCTTTCATTATTTTTTCCAGATTATTATTATTCCAATTATTTTTTAAACAGTCAATCACTATTTATCATTTTACTTATAAAAAGACTTTACCCAACATGAAATACTTCTCAGAGCAGTCCAGTTGAGAATACTATACACATCATCATCAACAGGTGATAAACCATTTCTGTGTCCCACTCTCATGCCTCTCTATTTGTTCTCTTGCTATTCTTCTCTATACTCTTCTCTTCTCCTGCCCTGTTCCACACTGTCCTCATCTTCGCTAACTATTTTCATTGCTTTTATGCCCTCCAATATTTTGATCTTTACCATAAAGTGCAGATAGTAGGTATATATTAAGTGGATACATACAATATCTTCTTTCATATCCTGGCTTGCTTCACTCAGCAATAGACCCTCAATATTCTACCACTTTTTATCAGATGCTAGGGTCTTGTTTTTTTATGGCTGAGTAGTATTCCATAGAGTATATGTGCCACACTTTTTCAATCCATTAATCAGTTTGTGGACATTTGGGTTGGTTCCATGTCTTAGCGATTGTGAATAATGCTGCAATAAACATTGATGTGCAAGTGCTTTTCCGACGGAGCATTCTCCTGTCCTATGGGTAGATATGCAGAAGTGGGATTGCTGGATCAAATGGTAGTCCTATTTGCAGATTTTTAAGGAACCTCCATATTGTTCTCCACAGCAGATGAACCAGTTTACTTTCTTACCAACAATGTAGGAGAGTTTCCTTTTCACCACATCCCTGCCAACACATTACTTTTTATATTTTTAATATTTGCCATTCTGACAGGGGTTAGGTGGTATCTCATTGTGGTTTTAATCTGCATCTCCCTTATGTTGAGGAATGTTGAGCATTTCCTCATATACTTTTTGGCTGTTCATATGTCTCCCTTGGAAAGATTTTTGTTCAGCTCATTTTCCCATCTTTTAATTGAGTTAATAATTTTTTTTCATGTAAGGCACTTAAGTTCCCTGTGTATTCTGGTTATCAGTCCCTTGTCTGAGGCATATTTTACAAAAAATATTTTCCCATTCTGAGAATTGTCGATTCACATTTGTTACTGTGTCCTTTGCTGTGTAGAAACTTCTTAGTCTGATATCGTCCTACTTGTCTATTTTAGGGATTATTGCCTGTGCTTTGGGAGTCTTATTTACGAAGTCTTTGCCTACTCCAATGTCTCCCAGAGTTTCCCCAGTATTTTCCACCAGTAATTTTATAATTTGAGGTCTTAGGTTCAGATCTTTGATCCATTTTGAGTTGACTTTTGTTAATGGTGAAAGATGGGGGTCCAGTTTCATCTTTTCTGCAGGTAGCTACCAGTTTTTCCAGCACCATTTACTAAAGAGGTTTTCCTTTTCCCAATGGATTGACTGGTGTTCTTTGTTCCTATCATATACTTTTAAATGCATTAAAAAATAATTAATGGATGGATAGGTGAAAGAATAGATTACAGGTATGTGGTAAAGCAGACATTCTAAAATATTGATTGTAGAATGAAGATGCTAAGTTTTTGAGTGTTCACTGAAAAATTCATTTTTCTTTTCAATATGTTTGAAATTTTCATAATTCATCATTGCCAGGGAGACTCAATCTGTGAGGGTCTATACCCCAGATGTGAGAGTCTTTGGCTTTGTGTAGGAAAGAATCCAAGAGTGTACCTTTAAGGGAGAGTGAAAGCAAGTTTATTAAGGAAAGTGTGTGGAGCAGATTACTTCATAGGGGGAGTAACCCTTAGGAGAGGAGATAAGTGAACAATTTTGTTCCTTCCTGAGAGGGAGGGGAAAACTGTTACTTGAAAGGAAAGATAGAAGGGCTACCCCATAGGCAAGGCAGTTCCGAATTCCAGTGGGTTTCTGGCTGATGTGGCTTGGTTTAATGCCAAGCTAAATAAAGGGTAGTTTATTCATGACTTTTCTGGGGAAAGGACAGTGGTGTTCCTGGAACCACTGTCCCTTCCATTTTCTGGCTGTATTAGGGTAGTTCTACTCATTGCCTGATTATTCCAAACTGCCCTAGGGCAGGTGGGAGTGTCATCCAGAATGCTAATATTGTGCAATGAGGATATGATGAGCCTAAAGGCAACAATCATTCCAGACGCCATCTTGGTTTCAACTGATTTAGACCCAGTCTCTTCAACACTTCTTGTCAGGTTTTAGGTGTGTGGAATGTCACTCATCTCAGTTTGGAATGTCCCTTGCCTCATTTCCTTCTTATTTCAAAAAATCAGGTAAAATATGTGGGAGATATTGTTGTAACAAATATGTGTACCCTCACAATTTGTGGAAAGTAAGGTTTTGTCTTATAATGACATACACTGCATGCTTGACTTTCAAGCAACAGACTTGCAGCAAAAGGCCACCAAAGAAGGAGATGCCATGCATTAATTAAAGAACTTTTGTATAAACTTATAACCTTGAGGCTAATCTTCTCAGTTTGTAGTGTGATGGTCTGCCTTCATCTAAGTCATTAGTGGGAATGAGAATGTGATTATGTCTCTACACGTCTGTTTGTGTTTCACAGCTGTTAGTCAAGGCTCAGTCAACACTTTCACATGTAATAACTGTAATCAACCCATTTGTCATTTAAAACAAATCAATTCTTACTCTTTGGAGAAGAAATACCTTGAGTCTTTCTAATTTGTTAATTATAATTTCTTATGAAGATTAGCCAAGTATTCTCTTTTCCTCTTTAAACATACAGGACCTCTGAGTTACTTTTTCTCTTTCCTAGAAGATTGGTTGGTCCAAGATTGGTCCAAGATTGGTCCAATATTCTATTTCTCTCCTGGTTTGTAAATGCCCAATTAAAAGAAATATGCTGCAGGTATTTTACACACACATGACTATGTGATAATGGGAAAAGAAGAGGCATTTCATTTTAGTGCAAACATCATGGTGTAAATTATGGCACAAAGCACTTAAAAGTATGTTATAGTAAATATCAAAATATGTGTGCTACAGCCTTGCCAGCTGGTGAAACAGAGGCCCAATGTGTATGAGGATCTGACATACCCATACAGCTATCTCTGGGCACCCCTTCCCCCAGGAACTCTGTCCCTCCTTGGGAAGGGTCGACACTCATGCTTCAACTCCTCTGGAACTGGAATGAGACTCCTTAGTCAAAGACTAACAAAAAGTTATTGACACTCTTCCTATGGGTGGACTTTCTGGAAGAAGTGAACTCTGGTATTAGCTGAGAATGGTAAGCATGAGAATCAACAGAGAGAGGAAGATTGTTCCAGGAAGCTGTAGGTGAGAGAGCAGAGGGAAGAATGCACATATTCTGGTTACCAGGCACATGGTGGCCAGACCTTCCCACATACTAGCTCGTTGAAAGCTCCCAATCTTAGGGAACCCTCTTCTTGGCCATCTCCTCATGTTAAGATCTCTGGAATGAACAGCAGACAACTTGATGAATCTGTGAGGTCCATGCCACAGGTCCCAGTCCCTTGGTCGGACCACCCACTTCCTCAGAAGATGACTAGCTCCCTCACCTTTCCGACACCCCTCTCCCCCAGGGGCTCTGCAACCCGGCACTGCTTGATTTCAGCATTTGCAAACTGTTACCTATTCACCAAGTTCTCTAGAGTGTCCCCTTTGTCCTTTATTCTTTCATAGTATTAAACATGGAACTCTTAACCCAAGGAGACTTTTAAAGAGCAGGAAGGAAGATGGGAACCAGGAGCCTGGGACTCCTCACAGGTGGGACAAAGTAGTTCTCTAGAGTGACCAATTCATTTTGATTTGCCTAGGACTTTGCCAGTTTTAGCCCTGAAAGTTGCACATTCTGGAAACAATCCTCCTGATAAACTGGGACATTTGGCCACCCTAGAGTCCTCTGGAGGGCCCAGGACATTATCCATCCCCTACTCTTAGGACAAGGCAGTTAGGCCCCCAGCCTGGGAGGTCTCAGAGGAAGCTATGGTGGGAGAGCTGAACCCAGAGGGCTCAGACATCTGCAGCTGGGAACTGCTTCCTCCCCACTTTCTCTGCAGACTTTTCTGGGCACAGAGGAAGGAATGGTGATGGGCACATTTCTCCACTGTCCCTTTCCTTCTGCCACTGCTGCAGGAGAAAATGAGAAGATACAGGTCTACGCACACCTGGGTCACTCTGCATTCTGGGCAGCAGTTCAAAGGAGGGAGGCTTTTGTTCCGTCCATCCTCAAAGACCGGGCCCTAATTGTCTGGCAGCCAGCCTCATGGCTCTTCAGGGTCCCTGGCAGGAGTGCGACAGTCCATGTCAGCTCCGTGTCGGGCCCGCCTCCCTGGCTTCTTCCCTGACCACTGCAGTAACCTGGATCATTGCTGCGAGGCATGGCCGGCTGACCTGGTAGCTGGAGCACAGGAGAAAGGTGAGAGCATGGCTCATGGGGGCTGAGCCACTCTGCCAACTGACCAGGTGGGGCCCCGAGCCCTCCCATAGAGCCTTACTGTTCCTATCACCCCTTTCCAGTGCAAGGCAGTAGGTGACCTTGAACCAGCATCCGGGCCTTCCCTATGCCAGCAACAGGATCAAGAAAATGGATTTGTAACCTAGTAATAGAATGGCTGAAGAATGAACTAACCAAAGACAACTTTGGGCCTAGGAGTTGAGATGTCAAACTATCTGAGGTCAGGACTGTGCTGGCTGGTGTTCTGAGTGGATTTACAAATTGCAACACTCAGATAACAACCCAGGAATGGGGCACCCAGAGCAAACTGCCGCTCTGGGCTAGCATGCGAGTATCAGGGAAGCAAAGCTTCTCGTTGGCAATTATCGCATGAACTCCCAAAAAGGAGAATTGACAAAAATCCAAGAGAGGAAGACTGAGATTTGGTAAGTGGCTAGTGCCTGGCAGGAAGCTGGCCTATATAACAGGGTGTCATTATTGCTTTTCTAGAGAGTCAGAGGGAGAGATCGACAAGTGAGTGACAGGCAGCGTGAGGCATTTCTGAACAGTAAAAATGTTCATGGAGAAAGACACTGAGAGGAAAAATTCCAGTCCTGGGCCGGTTCGACAGCCCAGTGGTTAAGAGAAATGGATCCCACATGGTTAACCTAAGTTCAAATCCTGGGTCCAACAGCTTGTGTATATGCCCTAAATGCTGACAGGACAGGGAAATAGAGGAAAGGGATTACAGTGTGGCTACTCCCCATTGGATGACTTTCTCTCTCTTTCTGTCTCTGATTCTCTCTGGTGAGTGTACACACCCTCTGGCAAAGAAAAAAAATCCATAGTCCTGCCACCCGGCATGTGAGAGGGAGTAACAGGTAATAGAGTTTCCGTGGTCCTTAGCTGGGATGTAGGAGGCTAGGAAAAGAAGCTCCAGTTTACACGTGAAGGTCCGTTAAGGTTGGAGCTGGGATTTGTGTATAAACAGCAAGGTCCTGGCTCCAAAGACCATGCACTTGCTTTCTCTCTTTCTGTCTCATAACACTTCTAGTATCCTGAAAGTACTGAGGTGAGCTTGAGCCAGCTGTGATGTGGGAATTGTTCGAGGGTAGGGCTTGTGTAGCTCCCGTCAGACTGGGGAATCCTTGGCCAGAATGGGGTCTGTGCATCAATTGCGAAGCCTCTGCTCATGGCAGATTGTTACACGGAGGTGTAGAAGGTGTGGCTGGTCTGACCTTGTCCTGAAAGGCACCCAGGCCTGGTACAGGCTTTTCAAAGCTTCTTGTGCAGGAATGATGGAGAACTGTCCTAGAGTTCTGGCCGCCGGATGGGGCTTGACTGTGTGCCAAGGGGAGGGTGCAGGTAAGACAGGCAGGGAGCATGGTGTCAGCTCACAGCAGTACCTGCTGCCTCCACTGCCCTGGGCTGTTTCCTGAGTCTCACACCCTACTCTTCACTCTTGGAACAGGCCTCACCACGTGGGAGGAGCTGGCTCCCACAGAGCTACTTCAAGACTACAAATGAGTGTGCTGTGCTCCCTGCTAATGCCTGAGTTATTGCTTTCCCTGCTCCTCAAATGAAAGCAGCCTTTTATTGGCTCAGGTTTAGAAACAAAGCATAAAATGTGGTTTGTTTTTATTTTTTGACATTCTGAATCTAAGGCTGGAGAGAGAAATACTGAGGAGAAATGATGAAAGATGGAGAAAAGGAGTGAGAGAGAAGGTGGGCAGAGTTGGGAGGGGCCAAGTGAAAGAAGGAAGAAATGATAGGACTCACGGGGTGAGGAGAACTGGTGAAGCCCAATGGGAGGCCCAGGAGGTGGGAAGTGAAGATGGCAGCAGAGAAGAAGGAAAGAAGAGGAAGACATCAATGCTTCAGGTAAGATACAGTCATCCACCTCCCTGCCTCTTGATAGTGAGAAGCTGCTGAGAGCCAAAAGCAGCAATTTCAGTTGGAAAAATTTTAACTCCCTAGAGACATTGTCCATCTCAGACACCAGAGTTGCAGAGAGTGGCCCGGAGACCAAGAGGAGTGGGCAGAGTTTTCTCAGGTTATTTGGCCCCAGGTCACCACCCATATTTTTGCACCTAGAATTTGAGGCTCCTGGGGACAGGATGCAATGTTTCCCTCATTTAGGAGAGAAGGTCTTCATTTTGAGTCCCTTGCAATAGTTTCTCTCCTTTGACCCACTAAAAGCGTCATTTAGTGTTGGGATGGAGATGGAATGGTGCAAAGGGAACGAATGAGACTCCATGCTGTCCCAGTGACTGCTCTCAAAGACAAGACACCCTCTCAAAGTGCTAAGCCTTTGCCCACACTGGTCTTTTCCCAGATTACCATCTCTTGCCTCTATGGCCTGTCAAATTCTTGTCATTCTTCACTGTTCGTTAAAACTGTGCTTCCTTTCTGACGTTTCTCATTCTGGCCCCAGTCCGTTTCCCACATCACTCTGTATTGATTTTTATCATCCATTGTGTCATGCTGTATTTTTATTCGAGTTGATGTTATCAGTTAAGCATTGACTGGGAGGTCTTTGAGGGCGAGAACTGGGTCTTATTTACCTTTGTGTACTTAGCACAGGTCAAAAATGTGGAAAGCATCCACTCAAGTTCAAGGAAGCCGGGAAGGAGGGAGGAGCAGGGAGGCAGTACGATGTACTGAGTAATGCACAGATGTTGGGTAGAGACAGCTACAGATGCAGGTCTCTCCTCTGTTACGTATAAGTGCGTAGACTTGAGAGATTATTTCTCAAAGTTGGCATGAGGACAAGAGATAAGGTATATAAATTACTTGGCACAATGGCCTGGCGCATAGTAGGTGCTCGACAGATACTAGGGACTACACGAGCCAGACCCGAGTGCTGGGGTCGTTTACATATATGTCTATGTTCCCTTTATTCCTCCGTCGGCTCCTTCCACAGAATTTTTGGACTGTTTTTTTCCAGGAGGCAGACATAGAAGTTTTTCCATGGGAGGAAACAGTCTTCCTACTTCTTTGCCAGCATCGTCAGAGTGTCTGCCACAGGACTGTTGATAGGAGGTGCAAATGTGTTTCCTAATTTGAGATGATGGTGTTTGGAATGCCTGTCACTGGCTATATTTAGCTCTGACTTCCCCAAATAGCAACAGGGAGGAAGAACCTCCCAATCAAACATCTCTCATCCAGCTGGAAAATACAGTAATTATACTTATTGTCTTTATTATTGATATTATTATTTATTGACTGAATGAATTAATGTAACTTGGGTATCCACTGGAATCTAGAATGATGATAGTTTTTTTTTTTTCTTTCTTTTCTTTTTTTAGGTTTTTACCACAGGACATATGCACTTGCTGGAGACAGACAGAAAGAGAGAAATCACCCCCCAGAGGGGATGGCCACATCACATTCCCTTCTCCTCCACTCTCCTCTCAGGATTTTGGGCACACATCACATGCGCCTGGTGTGATTTTCAAGCCATGGGGTTTGGGACAACACACTGTGGTCAGCCATATGGGGGTCCAGTGCCTTCACCACCATGCCACCTGCTGGTCCCTAATGGTGGCTTCTTAAAATATCAGAACTCAATAGCTTTTACATGCTGGATATTCAACGATATTCTATGAATAAGGAAACTGGGGCTTGAAAGGGGGGTGGAACTTGTGTATACAACATCAGAACCAACAGCAGAACTCAGATGTTTCAACTCCCAACTTAGTGCTCTGTATTAGGTTCTAGGGTACATCATGTAAGAGTGTTTAGTTGGCTTTAATCAAGAAGCTAGTCATCCTCTGGTTCATTCCTATACCTGTCTTTGTCTCTCCAGGCCTTAACTCAAGGCTTGGGAGGCTATGCAGAGCCCTGGGCTGGGAGCCAGAGGCCTGCATTTTAGTTTGAATTCTGCCTCAAACTGATTGTGTGACCTTGGGTGATTTATTTTTCTTCTCTGGGCTTCAGTTCCCTCATTCACCTGCCCATTGTTTATCTGCCCATCTATCCACCCAACAAAAGTGTATAGACCATCTACATGCCCAGCTGGGAGCATCAGGAATCTGAGTGAAGCACTGGCATCATTCTTGCCCTCCAGGACCTACATTCTCCCATTGATAGGTGGTGCAGAATTACCTGGCATGTCCACAAACAAGCCATGAGTAGCAGGCACACTGAGGAAGGGCAACAGAGGCACGGGGACCCCAAGGTGATAAATGCCTAGAAAAACTCTTTCTTTTTGGTGTTGAAAAATATTAAAGATGGCCAATGGGCTCCTGCTTGCCTAACGTGCATACATACACATGCACACATAAGCATGAACATGCCCATAATCATGAGTGCACACATACACACACATACATACTATGTGCTATTGCCTTTTCCCAGCTCCTCTCATCAAACTCCCCACAAGTGATCTGGGAAGGGCTTGGAAAAAAAGGGCCAGGGACCCAACTAACTGGAGCAGGTGTGCTGCAGGTTACAGAAAGCTGAGGGTGCCATTGTGGGGAGTGGTGTGCTCCTTGTCAACCAGACGTTCCTTCCCTGGGGTTGTGTCTCAACACTCCTCGGAAGCCTCCTGAGAATCAGGAACAGCACAGAGCACCTCACTAGTTGTCCATGATTGACTGAATACCACTAGATGTCCCTGAGTAGGATTGTTTTCTTCAGCCCCAGTTTCCACATTAAAATGGAAAAGAGGGGGACTAACAGTTAGCATAATGGTTATGTCGCTGGACTTCCACGTAGTCGTCTGCAGTTCGAGTCCCGGACCCGGTGGCTTAAACTCACGCCGGGCGCATGTGCGTCCATGCCCAAGATTTTGAGAGGAGAATGGAGGAGAAGGGATTGTGGTGTGGCCATCCCCCCTGGGGGGTGATTCTTGCTTTCTGTCTCTCTGTCTCTCCCTGCCTTTCTGGAGAGTGCATGCACCCTATAGGAAGAACCTCTACCAAAAAAAAAAAAAAAAAAAAAAAGGAGAAAAAATGGAAAAGAGGCATTAGAATAGGTACCATCTGATAATAGATAGAATCTCTTGTTTCATGAATGAGTAATCCCCAAAGACCTTTCCTCTGGCTGAGAGTTGAATTTCCTTTTTTTTTTTTTTCTTTTTTTTTTAAAGAGAGACTTTTGCTATAGGGCGCATGCGCTTGCCAGAGAAAGAGGGACGGAAAGCAAGGAATTACCCAGGGGGGGGGGGGGACCATGCTGCAATCCCTTCTCCTCCAGTCTCCTCTCAGGATTTTGGCCACACACAAACACATGCCAGGCGTGAATTTCAAGCCTCCAGATCTGAGACTTGATTGAACCACGGTCAGCCATGTGAGAGTCCAATGATGTAACCATTATGCCATCTGCTGGTCCCCTGAATTTTCTTTTATGATGTAGCCTCAGTTTCCAGGATTTGATGCCTCAACTATCTGACCTTTTCATTTTTACCCTTTTATCTTCCTCCCGTCAATGTCTCCATCCTAACCCCCTTCTGCTAACGCTAGTCCCCTTCTAATCTCTGGGACTCTGTTAGCTGCTTGATAGAACTGCTCACCTATAGCTGGGGGTTGGCACCCCCTTCTCTGCCGCATGCACACGCACACCTCGACCCCTCTGTGAAACACGATGCGCCCAGGGTCCCAAGAGGGATTCCAGCTCTTGTCCGAGTTAATAGGAGTGGGGATGAGAAGAGAGGAACTGAATTTCAATCACAATGTGATTATTGGCCTTTTTGAAGTTTTGCTGGTTTTTTTTTTTTCACCTGGTTGGCTCGATATCACTAACCAAATGCTTGTCTCACAAATCGGTTTTGGCTGCAATTCAAATTTAATTACATTCTAGCTAAGTGAAAGCAAGAAAGAAAGCAAAGGAAAAGGAGAGAGCGTATGAGAGAGTTGGAGAGAAAAAGAGAGAGGAAAGAAAAATAGAGCTTATGTTTATAGAGCAGACAATTCTATCTGAAATCTTCAAATTCCCCCAAGAGGCGAGTTTCTCACCATGAGGCAGACACAAAGGGGTCAGCCCTGAGATAGATGGAATACGCTTCTTGTAATTTGAAGCTGGTGAACACTGGCTGGGGGAAATTGGAGTATGGCAGAATTTGACTCCAGTGCTCTCACTGTCTGGTTCAGTGCCTGGGAGTGCCTGTGTGTTCTCTGTAGCTATAGCCTAGGGCACACAGGTTTTCTTCATCCTCTATCCTATGCTTCTGTTAGGGAACTTATTCGCACTAAAGTGTAAATGACTGCTGATCACGTGTCCTCTCCCTGCCTAAAATTGCATTTTACTAAAAATAAAACGAAGGTAGGGAGGCAGACACACATACACCTATACTAACACCTAAAAAGCAAGTGAAAGATCTCAACCAGGAAGTAAGTGAGGATGTGCTGGATAAACCATAAGGAACATTTAGGAAGGTACAAACCCATATCTCATATTAGTCTAGAAAGGCCTGAGGAAAGTGGGGGAGGTGGAATATGGGGTTGAGGGTGCCTCAGGTTCTTACCTCTAGGGAATAAGAGAAGAAAGCCAGCTTGCGGGGAGAGGTGGATGATGTCCGTAGAGGGTAGGTACTTGTGAGCATCCAGTGAAAAGTTCATAAGGCTTTTGGATGTTCTTGCCCGGTTCAGAGGACAGGGGCTTAGCTGTGACCTACATTTGGGAGTAGTTAATTTAACAATGAAACCCAGGGGCATGGATAGATTTATCCAGGGAGAATACATAAAGTGAGAAGAGAAGAGAGAAAGAGACAGGATACTGTGGAACAGCAAAATGTTAAGGATGGCTCAAGAGGCTGAGAAGAACCTGCCCCAAGGTAGGAGAAAGTCACAGTGTCACAAAAACCATGGAAGCAGGTACCAGCAGTTAGCGTAATAGCTATGTCACTAGACTCCCATGTAGTTGTCCGTGGTTCGAGTCCCAGACCCAGTGGCTTAAACTCACGTCAGGTACTTGTGCGTGCATGCATGCATGCCCAAGATCCTGAGAGGAGAATGGAGGAGAAGGGATTGCGGCGTGGCCATCCCCCCTGGGGGGTGATTTCTCACTTTCTGTCTCTCTCTGTCTTTCCGGCGAGCGCACATGCCCTATAGCAAAAACCTCTAAAAAACAAACAAACAAACAAACAACAACAACAACAAAAACAAACATGGAAGCAGTATTTTTAAAACACTAAACAGCATGAAGTATTAAATAGAAACTAAGGGAGAAAAGGATTGTAAGTAGGGGCTAGGGTTCCACCGGATCAGGCAATTAGGATGGCATTGTGTTCTCTGCAAAGGCAGTTTCAGTAGCCTGATTGAGCAGGAGCTCACAATGTGATGAGTTAAGAAATGAATAGGGGAAGAGAAAGTGAGGATAAGGAGTACAGGCTATCTTTCAGAAAACATGACTTTTACAGGAGGTGAGTACAGAGATGATTAGCTGGGGAGAGCTCATTATAAGATGGTAGAAACTTGAACCTGCCTCTACACTGAGGGGTAGGAGTCATTGGGATGAAGAGGTTGATGAGGGACATTCCTGATGAAACAAATTCTTTGGTGACACACAGGAGAAGGCTCTACTTGATAGATAGCAGGGGTAGGCTTGGGCACAGGAAGGAAAACATCCTCCTTCATGGTAGAAGGAAGAAAGAAACAAATAACAATGACAGCAAACTGCTTTCTTCTCTTTTTTTGAGAGATTTTTGCTGTAGGACTCACTTGCTTGCCAGAGACACAGAGGGAGATAGAGAGACAGAAAGTGAGAAATAACCCCAGGGGAGATGGCCACGCCAGTTTCTTCTCCTCCATTCTCCTCTCGGATTTTGGGGATGCACGTCCATGCACCCAGTGTGTTTTAAGCTGCTGGGTCCAGAACTCGAACCACAGTTGACTACGTGGGAGTCCGGTGATGTAATCATGCCATCTGCTGGTCCCGAGAGCTGCCTTCTTAAGGGGTTGAAGGAACCAATGCCTAGTACTCTGAGTCTTCATGATTAACAGAGAAGCCCTATTATCTACTGAGAAGAGGCTGGGGAAGTGTGATTGTCTTTAGAGAAGTTGAGAAGATTAACACAGTCAGCACAGAGAGAGAAAATAAGATTCCTCAAGTCCAAGTCCCCAAAAGGGATTAGGAGCCAAATGAGGTGTGAAAGCTAAACTCTGGTCCCAGCTTGGTATGTGACTGTTCTCCCCAGAGCTCAGCAGCAGCAGTCTAGGGGAAGAGAGTTGGGTGGACCAAAGATGAAGACTTCCAGGGAGCTTGTAGCAGATGGAGGAGAGGTAGCCATGCTGGAGATTATGCAAGGAGGGGGTGGAGATGGTGTTCTCTGGGAATTAGATCTTAAAATCATGGAGAGGGAGAAGGGGAAAGAGGAAAAGAAAGGGAGAGGTGGAGGGAGGGAGAAGAGAAAGAGGGA
Source organism: Tupaia belangeri chinensis (assembly GCF_000334495.1). Classification (NCBI taxonomy): domain Eukaryota; kingdom Metazoa; phylum Chordata; class Mammalia; order Scandentia; family Tupaiidae; genus Tupaia; species Tupaia belangeri. The sequence goes on from NW_006159716.1 coordinate 3,804,431, forward strand.
AGAAAGGAAAGAGAGAGAGACGTATTGAAAGACTGGGTGAAGGAAGCTTATTTGTTTGGGTTAGTGGAGTGGTTTCTACTTTAGCCCATGACAATTGTTCCTGGGACATACTTAATCCTAGGCTGGCTACTCCCTGCCTTCCCCCCCTACCCCCCCCACATCTTCCTCTCCTTTGCCTCATTTAGCAAGGCTCAACATGATCACAAAGATACACCTGCAACCCCTTTCCTCTCCTCCCCCTAAAATAACTTAAAATTCAATCTAAACCCAAAATAGAAATTATTTGGTATTACATGCTATTTGGAATTCTGTGAGCTTCCTCTTCTCTTTCATTGACACACATAATCAAAGCCAAGTTATATTTGATCTTAAATAGCAAGTATAATCACATCATCTCAGCACTCCTATTTGCCCTCTGGATCTGACATCTCCCACCTTTACCATGAGGGGGGGTGAAATAAGTGATTGCAAAGCTCCTGCTTGGCTCAGAGGATGTTCTGGGCCTCTGACCTCCGGCAGCCTGGTCTCGCTTAGCACAGTCCAGCCCACCAGCCAGCCCAAGTCAGGCGCCAGCATTGGGTCAGCATTCAGACCAACAGCAGCTGCTTGAAGAGGGCACACGTGCAGCAGCCTTCCAGGACATGGATGCAAAACTTGTTTTAACCTCTCTAGTCTCAAAGTCTCAGGAGAACTATGTAATTAACCTGGGTCAGGGCTGCAGATTCCTGCTGGCGGAGTGGTGTGAAATTGTTGACAGACCAAGTAGAAGAAAAAATCCTAATGAGATTTAGGGACTGCAGGGTTTTCTGCACTCACACACTCTTCCCTACTCTGCTTAGTCCTCTTCCCATCGAATTCCACCAATTCCTGGTGGCATCTTCCCAGTGATATGTGGCTGGCTGGGGTTGCATGAGGGCTCTCAGAAGGGAAATGGAGTTAGACTGAAAGAGGAGACATGTGTGGCTCCATCCTAACTGCCAGGTGCGACCCTGTGCAGGTCATCTTTCTCCTTGCTACTTAATTTATTCATGAGACAGTTGAATCAGGTCACTTCTAAGGTTCCAAGCTGTTTGTTTTAGCCTGGGTCCCTCAGACGTAAGTCCAAGTAGTTAACTTGGAAGATGAGTCTAGGAAATGCCAGTAGAGGACTGAGAAGTGAGAAAGCAAAAGAAGCCCATATAGGCCTGCAGATGACCAGATTAGCACTGTGAACAAGTGCTGTTCAGTGCCACTGAGGACTTCTGGGAGAAGGTGGAGGGCACGTGTCCCACCGTTATCTCGCTTGAGGAATGATGAGGCCATTAACCAGCAATCTCCCATTCATCATCGGCTGGAAAATTCTCTCTGGGTGGTAACTCCCTAGCACTTACAGCCTTTTCTGTGTGGGTGCCAACCATGTTCTTACAGCTAGAGAAAGCCCTCAGGCAGGGAGATGCAGGTGCTTGCAATAAGAGACTCTCAGCAGGGACAGAAACAGTGAGTACCTAAGGGGAGATAGGCGGGACACTGACAGCTTCCACCATGCATTTTTAACATCCTTAAAATTCTATGGCTTGCTTTGGCCACATAAAGGATGAAAAAGGACCATCCATCTGGGAAGGACTAGGAGGAAAAGAACTCTTTTGCTTTGAATGTCTGAATCCTCTCTTCCTCTAAAGCTCAAAACCCATGTGTTCTGATGATCTTTCCTGGATCAAGGAGGCAGAAAGCCTGTATTATAGTACCAGGCCCACTAGTTACTATGGGCAAATTATTCAACCTCCATGGGCTTCAACTTCCACAGCTGCAAAGAGGGAACACCAGTCGCTACCTTGAAGTGTTGTCATGACAATTGAATTGCAAGGGGGCAAAAGAAGGAGGCAAGAGCTAGGTTTGGCTGGAGCTGCGGGAACTGACGAGAATGTGTCTAATTCTCCCAGTGAATTGCCCAGCAGATCCTGCCACAGCTTAGAAAGGGAAGTAGAGAGCTGAAACTGGATCTGACTCAGCTTTTATATATAAGGAGGCTAACGTGATGGTGGGACACGACGGCAGGAATTTGTAGGTGGGGGATACACTGAGTTTTTTGGAGGCTCTTATGCTCGGTTCTAGCTGTGGCCTCTGGTTTGGAGCATTGGACATCAAACCAATGTCAGATAAGCTGATAAGGAGAATAGGGCTTAAATGTGGGGAGAAGGAACCATCAAAGTTGGAAAGCATATTCCAGTATGGTGCAAGTGAGGGAGCCAAAAGTGAGTCATGATCCAGGGCAAAAAATTGGGAGAATCCTGTTGGTATGTTTGTAGCATTCATATCTGAAACCTCACTTTGTGCTGAAGCAGCAGCAGAAATATTCATTCCATGCGTTCCTTGATGAAAGTGGGAATATGGTTTATAGACTATGGCCAGCCTTAGTGAAAACTGATATGACTTGGAAAGCAGGTTCATGTGGCAAGGAGGACATAGTCAACTCATTTAGTAGAAAAGAAAATGGTTAAGGTAGGGAGGAAGGATTGCCATGTTTTCCAACCACATGTATGGACGTGAATGAGCCCTGTGACATCAGGGGTTTGCATGGCTTGCATGGAAGGACCCAGAATAAGTTCTTTACCAGGGTGACCTCTTGGATGAATGGGAAGGGTTTGGGGACTGAAAACTGCTGTTTTGGGGTGCAAAATATTGGCAATGGATATCCCAAGTCTCAGGTAAAGAGAAGAACAGAGCAGAAGTAGGTCAGTGGAATACAGGAAGATTCTGTATTTGCCAAGGAATGAAGGAAACTTGGGTGTAGATCTCTGGCAGAGCAAGCTGTGACCAGCCGTGTGTCATTTTGGTTGCAGTTACCAGGAGGAACTTGTGTTATTAGGCAGAGCCTGCTTTGCCGAGCCTACCACACCGCAGCAAGCCTGGTTCAGAGTCAGTGCTGGAGTTTAATCTCATCCCACCCTCACCACAGCATGCTTTGATGAACTGCCCAACTCCCTCTCTCCAAGGACTCTCACTAGCAGCTCCTGCAAACCCCCTCATCATGGCTGGCATCTGGAAGCTGGGGAGGAAGAATGGAGCTAAGGAAAAAAGATTCATTACTGGGGCAGGGAAGAGGCCCACAATGTGGAAGAACGTGGGCAAGTAGGGAGAGAGGGAAAATCTAAGGGAAAAAAGAGAACAGGGAGGAGAAGAGGATGAAAAGAAGGAATAGGATGCAAAATAGATGGAGGAAGCTTCTTTCGGCAAGAAAGGTGTCTCTTGGGTTCCCTGATACACAAGCAGGACGATTACTTGGCAGTGTCCGCACAGAACTGCCCACGACACGGGGGAGAACATGCATTTAAAAACCCTTGCTGGGGAGCCGGCAGGTGGTGTGGTGACTAAGGGTACTGGACTCCCATATGGGTGACCATGGTTTGAATCCAGGACTTGATGGCTTGATTTTTCACTTTCCATCTCTTTTTCCCTCTCTGT
>NW_006159716.1:3808124-3817834 GCF_000334495.1 Tupaia belangeri chinensis
TCTTTCCCTCTCTGTCTCTCTCTCACTCTGTCCCTCTCTGGTCAAATTAAAATAAATAAATTTAAATAAAATAATTTTTTAAACACAAAACAAAAAATTGTGTGCAGGGCCAGCAGGTGGTGTGGTGGCTAAGGTTCTGAATCTCACATGGTGGAGTCCATGGTTCAAGTCCTGGTCTCAGCAGCCTGAAAAACACACAAGTTGTGTCTGGATGTGTATGCCAAATCCTGAAAGAATGGAGAAGAAGAGATTGAGGTTTGATCATCCCTTAGGTGCTTTGTCACCTCCCTGCCCCATTTCTCCCCCCCCCCTTTGGCAAGCACATGCACTGTATAGCAAATTTTGCTTTAATGGAAAAGAAAACGCAAAACACATCACAATAAACTTGTATTAAAACAAACAAACAAAAACAAAGCACATTTTCCTAGTCTCATCCAAGGCCTACATCAGAAGTCCAGTTTGGCCCAGGAGTATACATTTTTCTCCCTCCACAGGTGGTTCTGACGTCTGGTCAGGCTGAGACCACTGCTTTACGGACATCTACGGCATTTACAAACCACGGATTCATCAGAGGCCAGGTCTGGCCAGGCCCTCTAAGAGCATCTAGAACAAACGGTCGTTTTGCAAATGCAGAAAGCTGAGACCAGGAGAGCAAATAGGCCTTATCCTGGGTCACTCTGCGAGCTAGTCCTCCTGCTGGAAGGATGCCACCCAGGCATTCCCTACTGCCCGCTCAAATTGCATGGTCCTGAAGAAGCTACCCCCAGAAACATAGAGGACGCCTGCGTTGCGCAGTGCGCTGTCCAGCACCACGTGCTGCTTAAGCACACAGGACTGCAGCTGTGCGAATTCCCACGTCCCTCCCCGCTGAGTTGTAAGCCAGGGTGCGCGGCCCCACGGTGCAGCCTGCTGCGGTGTCCGCCTGCAGTGCCCCCCCGCCCCGCCCCGTGCACCCAGCTGCGCGCTGATCCCCCAGCTGCCTCGCAGGACAGTCTTTTGGCACATTATCCAACTTTAGCCTGGTTATAAATGACTACAGCCACGGAGATGGTGACCCTGTCCCTGGCACATTAGTCCGCTGCTCGCTGATAGATTCCACTGTTAAGGGACCACACAGACAGAAGAAGTAGATTAAAATATAATGTATTGCATTGAAATTTAACACAATGCTATACATAATAGTCAGCAGGATCTGCTTAGTCACATGCCCCCTACCCCAATTTCTCCCAGAGAGACCCATGGGGTCTTTCTCATTAAGCGACTATCACTCCTGGACAAAGAAATTTAATGACCTGAGGGGTTAGAAGAGCCTTCCACATGTCCTCTAATCCAGCTTCCTGTTTCTGGTCCAAGAATATTGAAATCCTAAAAAGCTGTGACCAGCAGTTAGCGTAATGGCTATGTCGCTGGACTCCCATGTAGTCAACTGCAGTTCGCGTCCCGGACCCGGTGGCTTAAAACTCACGCACGCGTGCGCATGTGTGCCCAAGTTCCCGAGAGGAGAGTGGAGGAGAAGGGATCGCGGCGTGGCCATCCCCCCTGGGGGATGATTTCTCGCTTTCTATCTCTCTCTCTCTGTCTGTCTGGCGAGCACATGCACCCTATAGCAAAAAAAAAAAAATAGCAAAAAAAAAAAACCTCTCAGAAAAAAAGAAAAGAAAAAGAAAAAAGAAATCCTAAAAGGCTATTTTGCCCTTAAACTTGGCAAAGATGGTAAGAGGAAGGCTGACATAGACTTGATGGGTGGTTTTCACTTTATCTTTATCTTTATATATATATACACATAGATATATATAATATTTATAATTTATATATTTATGATTTATGTAATTACATTTCTTATTTTTATTTCTTAATTTGGTCAGAGAGAGACAGAGAAAGAGAGATAGAGAAGGAGAGTGAGAAAGCAAGCCACCAAATCCAGGACTAGAGCCATGGTCTGCCATGGGGAGTCCCGTGCCTTAACCACCACACCGCCTGTTGGCCTTAACACCTCATCATTTTGTTTTAAGTTTTTTTCCCCCCCCAAAGGGCACATGAACTCACCAGAAAAAGAGAAATCACTTTCTTGGGGAGATAACTACATTGCAATCCCTTCTCTTTCATTCTCTCTGGGATTTTGGGCATGCACACATATGTCCCCAGCATGATTTTGCAAGCTGCCAGGTCCAGGGCTTGAACCTTGGTTGTCCATGTAGAAGTCCAATGTCTTAACTACCACCTGCCAGCCCCTTTACCACATTTTTGACCCACTCTAACCTTGTTCTCTTCTCTTTGACTTTTCATCCTCAAACCTCCTTCTTTGAACTAGGAGAAGAAGCTGGTCTTTCTGCTGCCCCTCAATCCTCCGCCATTCCACCTCCTCCAGCTGATTCCCTGACCTCAGCAACAAGCCCCTCCACTCTGTTTCCTGTAGCAACTCTCTCACTTGAGTAGAAGCCGAGCTCGCAGAGGATAATGCTAGATAAGTACTGAGTCTCCAGAGCCTCCCAATGATGGCAGGACAGGTACCAGAAAAAAGAACTCAGTGTGTTGAAAAGAATGACAGCCAAAGAATCCCATTTAATTTGATAGCATGATGAATATTTAAAGTTTTATAAAGAAATACAGGAAAGCAATCAGGCTTATTCAGATGTGTGCTCCAGGGAGTATACTCCCATGTGTTGGCAATATGGGGACGGGGGATGGAGGATGCGGGTGGAGGTGGGGACACATACATAAATAGTCTATATTCTTCCTATTCTTTGTATCGAGGTGAAAAAGAGCTTACTAGTGCAGTTCCAGAAGCAGGGGGAGGGGGAATCCGCCTAGATAATTATCATAACGTGCTGACACCCTAAACAGTTCTTTTTTAAAATTGAATTTCTAATATCATCGCTTTAGAGATTATAATATTGAGACATGAATCCCGTGGCAAGTGATTCAGGACCCATACATGCTGCGTGATAAAGGCACCTGCCACAGAAACAGGAGGACACATAAATCTCCCGCCTTGTGTCAGAATGCATAATGGTTCCACCCCCGGGGCAGAGTGGGGTCATCAGAAGCCTCCCACGCTGTCACTCCAAGGACAGTTTATTTATTCTAAACATGACTCAGATATTCTCACTGTGTTTCAGATTCTGGGTTTGGAGAACTGGGTGAGCTACAACCCCTGCCTTCAAAAAGCTTCTAGTCCACTTAGAGAGAGAGCTACATGAGCCCACAATAACCAAAGTGCTTGTCAGACGCAGAGCAGCGACAAGAGGACAAGCTCAGGCTAATGGGGCTCAGGGTGGGGTGAATCTGTCACCACTGGCTTTGAGATAGTGGAAAGCTTCATATTAGTCACCATGACAGTCCTGTCATTGTTCTGTTGTTATCTCTGGAAGCTTCATCTTTATGCAATGGAGTTGCTACTGTGAGCTCCTGAGATGCTATGCCTGAAGGGTGTTTCCTGGCCAAGGGAGCCCACTGTGCTAAAGGATTAAAGTCTCTGGAATCCCTCAACCAATGATAGTCACAAGTAGGTAGATAATCATTTCACTTCTCCAGCCAGCAGGTGCCTTAGTGGTTAGGGCACTGGACTCCCATGTGTCACACCAAGGTTCAAATCCTAGATCCAGCAGCTTGAAAATCATGTTGAGCGTGTGTGCATGTATGTCCAGAATCCGAGGAGAACGGATTTAGGCATAGTACATCCCTGGGGGGGGGGTGATTTCTCACTTTGCCTTCTCTAACTCTCTTCAGTGAGTGTACATATCCTATGGCAAAAACTTTTTAACAAAGAAAAAACAAAAGGCTGTATTTCTGAAGAACCCAAACTATCTCAGTATCTATAGCTGCCATTTACTGAAAGTCAATCATAGCAGGCGCCATGCTACTTTTTATGCTATTTTTAATCCTTGCAACAATCCTGAAAGGTAGGAATTATTGTTTCCATTTTACAGAAACTGAGGTCTGAGGCGCAAAAGTGACTTTTTCAAGGTCACGCAAAAAGTTAGAGACCTTCAGCAAAGGAAGTACTTAACACTCTATTGGTGACTGTTCTTTCTCTCTCCCCTGAACCACTGCCAAGATGAAAGAAACGAGAATCCTTTTGAAAGTGTGATAAATAGGATAACCCTTCTCTCTCAGAAAGAAAAAAAGTGTGCATACACACATGTATGTGAGATTGGCTGTTTACTTTCAGGTAGATTGTCGCTCCTCTTGGATTCACCCATGGGCTCCAGATTAAGGGACTCTTTTAAGAAGAAGTAAGACTTTTACAAATAGGGGATAATCACTCTTTTAAGAAGTAAGACTTTTACAAATAGGGGATAATATCTATTTCTTGGGATTCAGGGCTGGGAAAGGGACACAGTTCAGGAAAGAGTACAGGGGGAGTAGGGATAAACATATCAGGTTTGATCACGCTCAGTGGAACCAGTGAGGTTAAGAGGAGGATGCTAAACTAGGGAGGTGCGAGAAACGGAGAATGCTCTGCTTGAACAAAAGTAACGTTTGGAAGGCATGTTTGGGGGATATCCAGTATACCAAGAGAGGCCAGTCTTGGATGAGAGTGTGAGAATTCCTCTCTGGCCTCTACTGGAGATTCGACTCTGAGCTTTTTACTTCCCCATCTCTGTTATTTGACCTCAGTGTCCCCCAACCCCAAGGCCTTCATTTTCACACCAACTTCAGCCATTCGCATATCCAGTCACATCCTGGGCCTGGCCGTCAGGTGCAACAGTCTCTGCAGGAAAGCAGAAATAGCCCTAGGTATTTCATACAGAGGGGAATTGAATACAGGGAGTTTGTATCAAAGGCATTGGCTAGCTATTAAAAAGCAAACAAGAGAAGGTGCTAGTTGGTAACTTCAAAAAGCCACTACTGCTCATAGAGGTGAAGGGGCAAAAAAGGGGCAAGTGTGATCATTCACATCCCAGGATCCTGTACTCCCATCATGGGCAGATCCACTGTGGAAACCAGGCAGGAACTCAGGAGCTCCCACCCCTGCTGATGCTGCTACCAGAAATAGTAGCCACCTTTTTCATGCTTTCTAATCTCCTCATTAGCAGGCCCTTTGAAGAATCCAGCTGGCAAATGGGTCTTGGAAATGAGTTTTTCAGGAATCCAAGGCAGCGTGGTATAAGGCAGCATATGAAAGAGTAGGTATGGGTCTCTTGCCAACAGGTGACTTTCAATAGAATCTTTAAGACCTGTCTCCCATATTCTTCTTTGCTCTGGCCACAAACTCTTATCCTTTCCACCCTTACTGTAAACCTACTTAACACTCCGTTTCTCTTCAGAACAAGACTGCAGACTTCCTAGCCAATACTTCCTGACTATCTTCAGTCACCTGTTATCCCCAAACCCCAGTGTCCATTTTGGGAGACTCAGTTCACTGAACACTCGGGTTATCTTCACTCCCTTCTGTCTAAACCCATAACCTAAAACACACACACATTGGTTCTTTCTGTGGTTCCCAGGTTAGCAACTAGCAGGATGAGGTCCTATGACCTCATTAAATTTCCATCACAATGCAATGAGAATGACAGGTCTCCCTTCTGCCTGAAATAACTGTTTATCCTCTGGCATACTGCCAGTCTCATCCCCAAGGGGCTGCACCAACACCCTGTCCTCAAGTTCCATTTCTTCTGCCTTTACTCAACTTACCAGGTCCAGATCATACTTCACTTCCCTCTGCCTCAAAAATGTCTCCATGGTCTCATTTGTTCATTTCCACTGGTCTTAGAGAAAGAAGGAGTCCTTCTTGCTGGGGTTCATGCCTCTGCTCACCCTGATTCCCCTGGAAGATCTCTCTGTCTCTCTCTTGATTTTTCTCTGCTTTGCTCTGGCTTACACCCAAGTGTTTCCCACCCCCAAGAAAGTCTTCTCTTCACTCTGATTTCTCCTGAGCTTTCATCCCACCTTCCACCCTCCCTTCACAGTTAAACTTCTCAAAAAAGTATTATACGCTCTCCGCCTCTACTTCCTCACCTCCCACTCAGTCCCAACCACTAGCAATCTGGTTTCCACACCATAACACTGAAGAAATTGCTCTCTTAAAGGCCACCGATGACCTCCAAATTGCCAAGCCTGACAGCTCTGCTTTACCAGTTCTCAGCCTCCTAGACCTACTCCTCTGCCAGGTCAAACACACTATTTAACCGAGTTCTCAGCCAGAGGTCCAGCTGGTGTGTTACGGGTCCTAAGTGTGCTACAGATTGGTCAGTGGACCAGGATTCAGACACATAGGGGATTAAAATACAGAAAGACATTCATAGCACTGCCCGCACCCCTTGCAACCCCTTCTACTGCCTGTCTGCTTAAGCCTCTGTTCTAGCATCCCAAGATGGACCTCCTATTTTGTAACAAGGAGACAGGATGCTGCTCGGGGTGGCAGGGGGCTTCTGCTCTCATTGGTTGGTACTTGAATCATACCAGTTATTAGGTATTTTCAGTAGCAACCCTGCCTATTGCTGGGCTGAGACAATGACTTCTTCAGTACTTGAGATAGCCATATGGAGTCAAGAACTCTGGAGGGCAAATCACCTCTGGTGAAGAACAACCTCTCCATTTACTCTCCATGTACCGTACAAGTACTATGGGATCCTTGGCTTGGGTCATTTGGGAAGAGAAGCCCCAAGCCCTTTCTTTTGCCTTAATTCCTCTGTGGACTTCTGTCTTCTTACTTGGCTTCTCCAGCTAACAGGGTGACCATAACTTGCTGAGTCACAGTTTCATTATCTATAAAATAGAGCTAACCAATTCCTGCTTTGCAGGGAGAGTCCCAGGTGACATGTGTAAGAAGGCCAGTGCAGGCTCACCATGGAATAAAGCCCATCGGTGTAGGTTCCTAATCCTTCCCTCCCTCTCAGCCTACACTTTCTTCCATGGGCATTTCCTCCATTCTCATGACCTCCCACCTTCATTCTACCCCTGACCACTTCTTCCAGATTTATTGTTGGATTATGTCCTGGACAAGAGGGTCTGGGTATCCCCAATTCTTAAACCCCACACATCAGTGTGGAACTCATCAACTCCACCTTCTCTACTTTCTCTCAACTCGCCAGTCTTTCCTAAGGTCACTAACCAGTATAGTAGGCTTCAGACAATGAAGTGGGCTTTGATCACCGTTTTCTCATTCTCAGGGCCCATATCTGATCAACTTTAGGGTCCCACCCATTCTACCTCTCACACCAAACTCCTTCTAATGTGAGTACTGTAGCCTTTGGTCTGCCTCCTTCTCCCCTTATCTCTTCCAGTAAGTTATTACTGCTTTCCTTTGCTTCAGTTTCCTCTCCCAGCAATTCAGCCACCAAACATCTTCATCTGTCTGTTTAAAACCCTTCAGCGTTGCTCAGTTACTTGCATAAAGGGAATTAGACACACCACCTTTGTGTTCAAGATATTGCCAGCTTACCGTGCACCCCTATTTCTCACCATGCTTTGTTAACACTAGTGACAATAAAACAACAATTACCATTTTTGAACATTTACTATGTACAGCCCATTATTCTTAAATCACTTATGTCATTTCGTCTTCTCATCCACCCCATGACATAGTCACTAGTATTATTCCTACTTTACCAAAGGAAAATAAATGGAGGCACAGAGAGATTCTATAACTTGCCTAAAGTAACTTCTTTTACAGATGGGCACTTGAACTGAAACCCAGAGAGCCTGGATCTAGAGCTCACATTCCTAACCACCATGCCTTCTTCTGCCCAGTGATTTGGTCACACCAAAAAGCTTCCCATGCCCCACATCCACTTAGTGCCCTACTTCTTTGCCTTTGCTCGTGCTACCACCCCCACCTGGAGTGCCAATTTCTTTCCTCTCTTTATTTATCAAAATACCATCCATCCTTCCAGTGTTATTTAACTGTCAATGCCTCCTTGAAGTCTTGTCTGATTTCTCTGCTTGGAGGTGATCTCTCTATTCAGGAAATACAAATTTCCCCAGACTTCTTATTTTTACCTTAGCCTCCCAGGCTACAGTCATTTGAATATCTGGCTGCATAGACTGACCAGAGTGTAAGATGGAGCCAGAGCTGATCTTTCCCTTAATCCTTCTCTGTATTTTTCATAGGGAACCCACAAAAGCAGTTTTATTAGATTAAATTGAATTATTGTCCTGCTCAGGACCAGGCATGGGTTGGTTTCTGCTCTGTTCTCCAGGTCCTTTTGAAAGAAAAGCCAAGGACTTGATTAAGGAATAGAGAGAATTCTGTAGTCAGTCAATCCCCGCTGCGATAAATCTCTTGGGTGAAGGATGCGAAGGCAGGGACATAAATGACGATAGCTGTGCTTCCACAGTTGACTGGATTATAAAACAAACCACACACTTAGGATGGTATGCTTCCAACAATACATAAAAGGAGGCAGGGAGAGGGGAAGGAAGGATACGTGCTGATGTGTAAGGAGGGGGACTTGCCCTGTCCGTTTTGGAGTCTGAGACGGTGATTTTCCTTATATTGATTCTCGTCAAACGCATGTACTTCACAAGCAGACAGCTCCAGCACGTGTTCTGGAGTTAGAGTGTCAGGTTAGAATGGTGGCTCTACTCCCTGTCCACACTCTGACCTAGTGAGTTACTTTTCTTCCCTGCATCTTGGTTCCCATGTCTATACACTGAAGATAATAACAGTGCCTGCCTCTTAGAGGTTTTCAAAACAATTAAAGAAAATAATCCTCATCGTGGGTAGAGAGGAGTGGTTGGCACATAGTCCTAGAACTCTTATATAGCCGATGGCAAGAGAGGAGCTTGGGGCAGGTGGTTTTGGCAGAGCCCTGGGCAGGCAGAGCTAAGAGCAGGTCCCTTCCAGATGCTCCTGGGCACACTTTCTGTTTCCACTACACCTTTAAGATCTGGAATTTCCTGGCAGAAGGCAGAAAGCCAGGGAAGCCAATAGTATCTGCTATCAAGTCCAAGATCAGGCCCCACCTTGGATAGCTTTTTTCATCATTTTACATTGAATCCTAGAGACCATACATCCGTAACTCTCTTAATTTTAAAATAGAGAAACTGAGGCTAGGAGAGGCAGAGCTGCCTAAGGTCACACTAAAGAACCAGAATTCAGTCCTCTCTCTTCCCTTCTGGTGTGCTTTCTCACACACTGTCTCAAATTCCAGAACCTCCTAACTCTTGTGTGTTTGTCGTTGTGGTTCTCTCAGGCTGGAAGGCCTGCATGAAGCCAGTCCTGGCCACCTTGGCCTTTTCTTTCAGGATATCTTGCCTACTGCAGTCTGCACCAGGTAACTGGCCACTTTGAGATATCAAAGCTAGTGTTAGAGAGATGGCCTTGTACAAAGGAAGGAGCCTGAGATGTGGAGGCAAAAGATTTGGTCTGAAATCCGTTGCCACCCGTCAACAGCTCTAACGTGTAGGAACCATCACTTGATCTATGTGGGACTCAGCGTCTTTGTGAAATGCGGATAATGATCTAGTTCATGAGCTTGCTCCGACGAACAAGCAACATGGCATTTGGGAATGCTCTTTATAGATCGCAAGGCATGGTGCCAGCATTGGTGTGTGTCTTTTCTCTCCAGGAAGAGAGTGCCCTTCTCTGCACCCCGACAGTACTTAGCAATGTGCTAGGGGGTGCATAGAAGATACTCAGTTACAGAGAAGTGGATTGATTATGATGTCCCAGGACTGCCCAGGAACTCACCCCCTGACTTGATACTGGGGCCAGAGGGTGAGGCTATCAAGCCAGCTCCTTGGGCTTGGGGGGGGGAAAGAGG
>NW_006159716.1:3818126-3841460 GCF_000334495.1 Tupaia belangeri chinensis
GGGAAAGAGGTAAACAGAACCCTGGATGGGGAAGAGTAAACTGGATTTAGAAAACAAACTGGAGCTAATGGCTGTAGGTGGTGTTAGTCATTCTGTTAAGGAATTGGGGAATACATATGCATACTAATAGGAATTTATTTTGGCTGTTTCTTACTCCAGCAGTTGAGAATGGAGGAGGGGTAGAGGGCCCTGCATAATAAAGGACCTCTCCCAGCACCTCCAGAAAATGCACTGGGCCTCAGTTCCTGAGGATGTACTTGCCCAAGTTCTGCAAGGCCTATGGGACAGTCAGGCTGACTGTCGGTCCTGACGGAAAGCTGAGTGAACATGACACTGAGCACTTAGGAGTGACTCCCAGCTTGCAGTCCATGGAATAGACTCAGTGCAGGGAGATCCCAAGGCCTTCTGAGATTGCATCTCTGCATCTGTTATCCCCCTGATCCACAAAGTTACTCCTCAGACTGCTGCGTGCCCAGGGAAACTCTGGGAGGCATCCTCGGCGCACCCAGAGATCACAGGTCTCTTACCTAGCAGCTTCCACACTCCTCACCCTGTGGTTCCATAGCCTCAGGCACCTGGCTCTGTCCTGTCACCTAACCTGAATCCCGCACTGCATTTTGAGCTGATCCCCTCTCCTCTTCATACTCAATGGATACAGAGAAGAAAGTCTCGCCATTTCCTTTGCACTGGGGGCCTTCTATTGTTTATGGAGGACCAGGCCAATTAGGCCCCTACTTAGGCTGAGGGTCTCTCCACTTCCAATCCCTGCAGGATGTCTTTTTTTTTTTTTTTTTTGAGAGGTTTTTGCTATAGGGCACGTGCTCTTGCCAGCCAGACAGAGAAAGACAGAGAAATAGAAAGTGAGGCCATCCCATCCCGGGGGGATGGCCACGCCACAATCCCTTCTCCTCCATTCTCCTTTTAGGATCATGGGCATGTACGCACACGCACCCGGCGTGAGTTTTAAGCCACCGGGTGTGGGACGTGAACCGTGGTCGATTACGTGGGGGTCCAGCAACATAGCCATTACGCTAACTGCTAGTCCCGTGTCTTCTGAACAGACATTACAAATCCACTTAGCAAGCAGGTATGTGCCAGGGGAACTGGTACTTCACTCCAGTCAGGAAGTCAAGGGGTGCAGACAACAGGGTAGGGCTGATCCCAAGTGCCCAGGAGAGGAGGCATGGCCTTGAGGGAAGGTGAGTTCTGTTGGAGGCAGGATGAGTTTGAACTTTCTCCACATTGGGGTGTTGTAGTTAGAGTGGAGGGTGGAGTGCAGCCTTTGTGTGCAGCCTAAAGCTTCTACTGCCTAGAGACATGAACGGGTGTGTGGAAACATCTTTAAGCACCTGCTGGGAGCTCACTGGGAAATCATTTATTGCCCCACACTTTAATGCCTTGTCTCTAAAACTGAAACTCAGAAGGAAGTAGGAAGAGCCTTGAAAATGTCCAGACCCTTCAGCCCAGGGATTCTACTTAAGGGAGACTAGCCTAATCCAAGAAACAGGACTGTGAGCAAAGACTTCAGTTCAAAACTATTCATCACATGGTTATTTAGGATAATGAAAAGGTAGGTGACCCCAAGTGCCCACCATTAGAATACTTGTGTGCAATGGTTCTCTCACACAGAACGATGGGATCATCTCTCTGGGAGGCCGTGGCTTACCTCTGTGGTCAGAAACCCATCCCAGGTATCACATCAGTCCCCTACCCAGCCTTTCTGGGCTTACTCAAGAAAACAAAAAATTGGCCATCTTTCACCTTTCCATAATCCAAGTGTGGATAATCTTCTGGGGATTGTCCATGGTCATTGGTGACTACTGACTGGTTTTCTCTTGGCCTCTCAAGACACGTCTGGATCCCTGCCCTGCCCCATCTGCCAAGATTGCTCAAGGTTCCCAGAGTTGGAAAGGTCCTTAGAAAGCACACAGTAAGGCTCCTTTGAGGTAAAAGACTGTTACATTACTCATTAGTACAAAGCCCTGGTGGACTTCCGGCCGCCTGACCCCTAGCCCAACAGTTAGTTTATGCTGAGGCAAATATAATTAGAAAAATGAACCAGTTTCCTCAGAAGTATCCATGATCCAGGTCCTGGCCTAGGCATTGGACATCCATCTCTCCTGCTCTGAGTTGGCAGAACTTTCTCGTGGGATCTTGGGTTCACTCTGGAGCAAACACTGGACCATATTTTCCACATCCCTGGGTATCCTGGCCCTTCCTTCACCACATGCCTTATTTTATTTATTCATTTATTTATTTATAGTCCTTTACATCACCCTAATACCTTACTGGTTTCCAAGAGCAGTTTCATTTCCGCTGTGGTGCCAGCCTCATCCTCTCCCTGCCACTCTATTCTGGGCCCCTCCTGGGGGGCTGTGAGGTAAAGAGATAACCTAGCCTGATGTCCCTATCCCTGAGGGAAATTCAGAGACTTGAGCTAGGGTTGTAGCTCCCTCTCTCCCTCCTAACCCCTCCTCCTTGGGACCCCCTCCTATCATATCCAGCACCATAGGGGAGCAAGCAGGAAAATACTCCCCATGCTGATGGCCTTCTTCCCCTCCCTCCTCCCCCTTTCTACTCCCCATCCCTTCCACTCACCTCCTTCTTCCTCATTTCTCTGCTTCCCATTTCTCTTCCTTTCCCCTATTCCCCACCCGCTGTTTCTGTTTTTGAGTTAGCTCCATTCTCCCAAGGGTCAACCCAACCTGATACACCCATAGCTTTATCCCAGTCACCCTCCACTCCACATGCCACTCAGGCACCTTCTCTGGTTATATGTGGGGAGGGTGCCCAGCAGAAGGGGACTAGGTGCCTGGGCTTCTGAGGACAGGCACCTACCCATGCACATAGACAGACAAGGGGCAAGGCTTATGTTACAGATGTTTTCAGCTGAGCCAATCCTGGGTCACAGAGACACATCCACGTGACACATGTGCCTCCCCGTGAGTCCTGGGGACAGGTACATGGAATGTGTTAGCCCCCAAGAGAAAAGAGCTAGAGGGAGACATTCTCCCTGTCCTGGAATTTCCCAGCAGGCATACCAGCAGGACTCTACAAAGGTCATTGTCTTCAGCGAGAAAGGTACACTGCTTTTTGGGCAGCCCAGTGAGGCAGACTCCAGTCCTGCTTTCCCCAGGAGCTGGCTGTAGATATCCTGGTGGGCAGACAGGACAACTAAAGAGGAGAGCCTGGCTACATGGCGCCTCTGATTCCAAGCCACAGTTTGCTCAGAACTCCACTAGCTACCATGGCCTAGGATAGATCGCTTTGCTCTGCTCGGCCTCAGTCTCCTCCTACCTCAAGTGGGGTTGCAGTTTGGTCAGAACTCCACTACCTACCATGGCCTAGGAGAGATCGCTTTGCTCTGCTCGGCCTCAGTCTCCTCCTACCTCAAGTGGGGCTGCTCAGAAGCTCAAACAAGCAGAGTTGTAAAGGTGCGTGCAAGCCCTCGGCGCCACTGCACACGCCACGGATTCTTGCAAGATCCAAAGTTGAAGTGTACCAGTGCCCGGTGCAGGGTCCCTCGCCAGAAGGCAGGAATCAGAGCGGGGCCCCAGGACTGGGTGGGCGCAATCGTCCCAGCCCCCACCCCCGGCGGCGTAGGGCCGGCATTGTCGGATTCTCCTCCCGCAGGAGGCTGGCAGCAGGCTGCCGGGGGCCGGCTGCACGGCTCGCTCCGCACGTGAGGCGGCAGCACTGGCGCGGGTTCCGCGGCGCAGGCGGGGCCGTCGGCTCGCCCGGCGGGCGCCCCCCCTGCCACTCGGCTGCGGAACCCGGGACCGGTGGCCCACCCGCTGCCCTTCACACCGCCGCAGCCCCAGCCCATTCCCGCCCCTCGGTGCAGGCCGGGCGGTGCCTGCTACCCTTGTGCCCACGCCACTCCTGCTACGACCGCGAATCCCCGCGATTTCGGCTGTGGTGTCTGTCTACGCAGAAGAGGGTGCGCTCAGCCGCCGGCCGGGCGGAGGCGCGGAGACTGACTCCCGGTTCCTGCAGATCCGCCGGCCACCACTGGGGGCTGCCGTTCCGGAGAGCTCGGCGGGGACCGTGCGCCCGGCAGCCGGGCTCCTGGGCGCCTCTTGCCGCTGGGCTGCTTCTTACCGCTGGCCCTGCGCTGCCTCCGCAGCCCACCCAACTCCCTCCAGATCTGTGCGTGTGATCGGTGTGTGTGTGTGTGTGTGTGTCCGTGCGCGCACGCGTCGAGGGGGAGAGAGGTAGAGAGCGGGTACGCGCGTGTGCGCGCGCGTGGGGGACAGTGTGCATGCGGGGAGTGCGGGGGAGTGTGTTTGTGTGTGCGCGTGTGGGTGTGAGTGCCTGCCTCCCTCTCGCTGAGACACACACTCTCTCACACACACACTCACACACACACACACACCACCCGGCAGGCTCCTCTGAACTTGAAGACACCCTACATTCCAAGATGCCCGAGGTTCCTGGGAATGCCCAGGATATTTGGATCAGGAAAATCCTACCGGCATCTTCCTAGGGAGGGATTATCTTTTCTTTCTTTCTTTCTTTCTTTCTTTTTCCCCCCTCTAATCTGGAAGAGAAGAGAACAAGTTGTGCTTTTCCCCCCTTCCTGCTAAATGCCATGGATATAACTGAATAAGCCGCTCAGGGCTCTCCCGGCGTGGACGTCCGAGGCCACCATCTGCCTGCGTTCGCCGGAGCGGAGGGCTTAGCTCGAGCCGGTCTCGGGCGGGGAAGGATGCGTGGCCGAGCTGGGGAGCCCGGGCGCCCCGCGGAGCCGCCCTCGGTGCCTCCCAGCCAGGGATAGATGCTGCCTCGCCCAGGTGAGTAGTCGCCGCCGCGTCCTCGCGAGCCCGGGTGTCCGCGGGAGCTGGGCGCGGGGCTGAACGCACCCGAGGGAACCCGGAACTTTGCATCTCTTTTTCACTTGAGGACTCCCCCTAATCCTAGGTACTCCCGAGGACACCCATTTTCTCTGCTCGCCCATCCTTATCGCGAAGGGCTTCCTTTCCGTTCTTCCCGATGATGGGGGCGAAACTCTGGCGGGGACCGGAGAGAGGGTCCCTGTGAGGCCGGAGAGCAGAGGGAGAGCCCGGGAGCCGCGGGCAGATGGAACCTTTCCGAGCAGCAGGAGAACTTTGCCGCCAGACCACTCTGTTGCATCTCTGCACACGGAGAAGCCTGACCAGAGCCATTGCTGGAGACTGGGAGGGGGACGCTGGGGGCCCCCAGCTCTGTGGGGTGGGTGAGGTGGGGTAGAGCCCCATGCAGGGGCGGAGGATTGATGCGGCTCTGATGGAGGGGAGGAAGGCATGGTTGCAGTTTGGGAAGGCAGACAGGGCAGGCTCAGGGACTCTATTATAGACTCAGGCAGAACACGGGGAGATGAGAAGTGTGTGTGTGCGGCTTGGGGCACTGGAGTGGCATGATGAAGCAATATGGAAACTGGCATTAGCAGAGCCCCGGTTGCTAGGGCTCAATCTCCCACCCAGCTCTGCCTTGGTCCCAAGGCAGGGCTAGGGGCGGGGGGAGCAGTGGACAGGCACCTCCCAGGTGGCACTGCCTTGCTCTTCACATTCCTTACCAGGGAGGTGTCCTGCCCGTCTTCCTGTCAGCCCAGTACAAAGGATATAGGCCCTGAGTTCCAGGGAGATGGAGCCCCTGAAAACCAGAGCAAGAGGGAAAGGAGAGGGAGCAGAGACTGCAGAGGGACTGAGCCAGACCAATGCCAAGTGCACGTAGAGACAGTCACAGACAGACAGACCTGCAGGGAGAGGGAGCTTGTCAGAGCCTGCGCTGAGCTGGAGTTACAGGCTCGGTTGTGGCTGCTGACCCCCTGCCCTGGCCACAGCCGAGGGTGTGTGTGTGTTTGTGCGTCTCACAGAGGCGGCAGCCCCTCAATGGATGGCCTGATTGGCCTTGTGAGCCTGGGGGAGGGGGAAGCTTGAGGAAATTGACCCCCGCAACTGGGGAGGAGCAAAGGTAGGGAGGAAACTGTCATTCTTTGGGCTGTGAAGTTCCCGGGGACCTGGGAGGGGCTCTAGGTGGGCTCTTGCACTTGGGTGGGGGCCCATTTGGAACTCATGGTGGGGAGCTGAGGCAGGGATTGTGGAGAAATTAGGAGTGAAGGAACATGGAGTCCGGGTTGTGCCCTGGGCTGGTCGCCTCCCTCTGGAAGGAGCTCCATGCAGCCACACGCAGCAGAACAGGGAAAGCTGTGGACTCGCTTATGATGGGAAGGCTGAAAGGGGTCAGGGTCGTGCGGGGTGGACCTGGAAGCTCCTGGTGGCCTCCACTTGGAGCCTCTTGTCTCCGCGGACCACCCAGCTGCCCTGGCCCTTCTGCTGACACTGAGGATGTCGTCTTTCCCTTCTGCCTCTGGCTGGGAGTGCTGAGTGCCACCCCTCTCCAGCTGGCCTCCTCCCATGCTTCTGCTCAGGCCCTCCGTTTAGAGTTTCTGGTCTAATTCCTGCCCTGGAATGTAATTACTTATCCTCCTGCCCTCGCCCTGGGGAATGCAAACAGCAAAGTTGGCATTTTTGTTTCAGCCTCTGGCGGTGCTTCTTGGGGAGGTTGGCCCCCAGCTCCATCTGCTATAGGGCAGGAATGGGAACCTGCAGGTCAGTCGGTGGGTCTGATGGAGGCTAGGGCTCAGGCTTCCTTCTCTGAAGTAGTTCTTTTCCCAGGCACTGAAATGTGAGAAACTGGGGAGTCTAGCCTGAGCCAGGGTGAGCAGGAGGCTTCCCCGAGGCAAGGTTGAGGAGGAGAGGGAGGGATGGGTGGGATGGGAACTGAAGACAGGGTGGGTGGAGCCAGCAGGAGAACCTGCAGCCTTTGGCCACCCAAGCCCTGGTTTGGCTAAAGGGGAAATTGCCTTTCTTATCTGAGCTGCAACTCCAAAGAAAAATCCAACCCTGGGGTCTGGCCTCCAGGTGCCAGCCTGCCAAGCCTCTTGGAACAGATTCTGCCCTCTTTTTTAGGGGCACGGTGAGTGGGGTGGGGAGGCTTTCAAGCTCCTGCCCTGGGGTCTGTCTGCTCAGGGACAGTGGAGAAGTAAAGCTGAAATCAGAATTGTTTTCAGAAAGTCCCCTGCCCTAACGTGGGAATGAGCACAATTGTCGCCATCTAGGGAGTTCACAGTCTGAGGAGGGAGGCTGGAAGCGGTGGCTAGGAGCACAAAACCAACCTGAGATGACCAAGTGGAGTAAGATGCTGGATAAGAGCAACAACAGTTTGGGTGTTCTGTGACTTTTCTTCAGGCAGAGGTGGAGATTTAGAATCTAACTCAGCTGCAGGGACAGAGTTGCCATACAATGGAATGCAATGCAACCTGCACTTGGAGAGCTGGGTTCGAAGCTCATGTCTTTGTTCGTTAACCCCTTAAGCCTTTGTGTTGTCATTTGCTGAAGTGAAATCACACATCCCAGAGCTATATTGTGACCCGATGTTTTCCTGGCAGCCCTTATGACTCTTTCCAGATCTGGAGGAGTGCTCAGCTGGAGGAAGGTGAAATCGGAGAGAGGGAGAAGCTTCAGAGAAATGGAGGATGGTGCCTCTAGCTTCTCCCTGCCCAGGGAGCTGTCAGGAGGATTTGATGCCATTACATGTATGCAGATCATTAAAAGACTCCAGGAAGCCCTCCAGAAAACTTTAGGAATTGATAGTTGAGAAGCGAATTTCACCTCTGGGGCCCTGGCACCTGCTTCCCTCCCTCCTTCTCTCATTTGCTTTGGATTTTTATGGCCCTACACATTTGCTCAGGAAGCAGGGACTCTGTGTTTTATAAGTGTCATCTGTCACCGTTTCCTGGATGAGGCCTGAGCATGAAATAATCTTCAGGACCTAGTTCCTGTCCTGTCTTCCTTGACTCTACCTCCATGGGTGACCTTGTGGGAATGGCATCAGGCCCAGGCCAAGTGAGTGGACTCAGCTCCTTCTGGGGTCTCCATGGACCTGTGATTGGGCCTGGGGTCCATCTAGAGTTTGGGGAGTGGCATGCACAGTCTGGGAGAGGGGCTCAGTTTAGTAGATGCTCTGATGGATAAACTGCTGTAGTAGGGGAGAAGGAACTCTAACCCTAATAGGCAGACCTAAAATAAGGTATTTTTCAGAGAGCAGCAAATTGGGACTGCAGTTAGCCATGCTAGATTAGCCTGCAGTTTAGCCTGCTCAAGGTGAGGGTAACTAGGAGGCCTTCTTAGAGGAGGTGAGGTTTGCAGTAACAGTAAAAGTCCATTTAAACCAATAAAAAGTGTGTGTGTGTGTGTTTCTCTTAAATTCTCAAAGGTCATTGAGTCCCCATTTTTTGAGTACACATGCATAGCTGTAACAATTCAATTGGGGGAGTTTTGGGGCAGAAGGGGACTGAAGTAGAATGTGTATTCTGAGAAATTTCTTAGGGTATCAGGACCAGCCTCTTCAAATAAATTTTTGGTTGCTTTGTTATGTGCCAGGCACAGTGCTCAGACCTTTACATATGAGAATTCTCAGAGTCTCGTACTTCTGTGAGATTAGCTGTTGTTATGCCCACTATACAGATGAGAAAACTGAGGGTTAGAGAAGTTGGGTACTGGCAGAGTTGTCACCTGGCTCTCATCTTTCTGCCTTGTAAGCTCTTATTCTTTTTTTTTTTTTCTTTTGAGAGGTTTTTGGTATAGGGCGCATGCGCTCACCAGAAAGACAGAGAGAGGCAGAGAGACAGAAAGCGAGAAATCATCCCACCAGGGGGGATGGCCATGCCACAATCCCTTCTCCTCCATCTCCTCTCAGGATCTTGGGCACACATGCACATGAGCCCAGTGTGAGTTTAAGCCACTGGGTCCCGGACTTGAACCACGGTCTACTACATGGGAGTCCAGCGACATAGCCATTACACCAACTGCTGCTCCCCAGAAGCTCATATTCTTTAACTCCTCTGTACTTCCTCTCTCCAGAATGAGGACCAGTGGGCACCATAGACGGTTGCCTCTTGAAGTCCCTGGTGGCCTTGGAGACTTCAGAGCTTCTATCAGAGAGCCCCGCCCAGCCCAGCATTCCCTGTGGGCATCTCTGCTTACCCTGCTCACTCATGCCCATGGTTTAAAAACGTCCATCGAATAGCTCTGTTCTCTCAAGACATTCCCTCCCCAGACTAGGCCTGAGAGTGGGACAGCAGAGGGGACAGTGGAGTGAGCAGTGGACTTGAAGTCATGGACCCAGTTCTGCCTCCTATGCAGCTCGGCAGAGGGAAGCCCCCTAGGTCCTGAGGAAACAGGATGGTAGTCCTCATCCCCTGGGCTGGTAAGGGCAGGGCCACCTGTGTGAATGCACACCAGCAAAAGAACAATGCTTCAGCACTCATGGTCATCTTTGGGACCCCTTTTTCATCTAGTTGAAATCACTGAGATGTCCAGGGTAGTAGCACTCGGGTGTGGGGACATCGAAAGCGAGCTTTCATTTGCTAGTTTCACGTGGACGGCAGTTGGCCGGGCTGGCGGACAGCTGTGCCTTTGAGGCAGAAGCAGGGCAGTGAGGTCTAGAGAGCTGGGTGCGATTGGTCAGGCAGGTGGGAAGGGACACGGCGTTCTTATCATTTCCTTTCGTAATCAGGCAGCCATCATTAAAAGGAAAGGGCACAGGAGCAGGCAGAGGGCATTTTCCCTAGGCTGGTATTTATTTCTCATTATCTCATCTTTTTTGTTGTTGTTCATTATTGCTCTCTTGAAAGACTTGCTTTATCCTACTCATGCCTTCTCATGGAATTTAACACTACACATATACTGCATATCTGTTTATATACTATATGCATGTCTGTGATTTATATATCAAAGGTTAAGTTCTGTTTTTGTAATTAATTATTTTATTTTTATTTTTTTGCCTTCCCACCAAGAACACAGTTCTGCCCCCTTGGGAATGTTATTGTCCCCATTGAGAACACATGCTTCGGGGCTAAAAGACTAGGATTAGGGCTAGCATTTGGCATGGTGATTAAGGCACTGGATCTCACATGATGAACTCTGCAGTTCGAGTCCCAGACCCAGTAGCTTGAAAAACATGCCAGAGGAGTTCTGGTGTGGCCATTCTTTCTGGGGCAGGGGAGAAGTGATTTCTCGTTTTCCTTCTCTTTATCTCTAAAAGTAAAACAGACTAGGATTAGAAAAAGAGGTGGGTTAGGGCCAACAGGTAGTGTGGTAGTTAAGGGTGCTGGACTCCCACATGGCCGACCACAGTTTGAGTCCCAGACGTGATGGTTTGCTTTCTCACTTTACCTCTCTCTCTTTTTTACACTGTGTCCCTCTCTGGTAAAAAAAATAAATAAATAAATAAAATAAAAAGAGGTGGGTTAATGAAGCAGGAAGACTCCAGGAGGTGAGGCAAGGGGCAGATTCATAAGCACCTTGCTATCCCCCCACATGCTCTGTGGACCACAGCCAGCAGTAGCATTGCCTGAGGGCAGTGTGTTGTCCATGCAGAACTCACACCCCAGACCTCCAGAAAGGAATTTATGCTTTATCAAGAGAGGAGGTTGAACAGGGTTCAACCCTCATATTCTGCTGCCCCAGAATGAGAGGCTCATCTTTTTTTTTTTTTTTTTTTTTGGAGAGATTTTCACTGTAGGGCGCGTGCACTCGCCAGACAGACAGAGAGACATAGAGACAGAAAGCGAGAAATCGCCCCCCAGGGGGGATGGTCACGCTGCAATCCCTTCTCCTCCATTCTCCTCTTGGGATCTTGGGCATGCACGCACACGCGCCCGGCGTGAGTTTTAAGCCACCGGGTCCGGGACACGAACTGCGGTCAACTACGTGGGACTCCAGCGACATAGCCATTACGCTAACTGCTGGTTCCCCTATGAGGCTCATCTTTGAACAAAGGGTCAAAGAAAGGGTCAAAGGAAAGGAAACGAGAAGCCAAAGACCAGAGATACCTGTCTCCTGGGTCGCTTGGTTAGTCTATCGAGTCCAAATGGACCAACCAAGTTTAAGCAAGGACAGCCTGTTCATGTCATGATCTATCCGTCTACTTTTTTTTCTGGACCATTTCCTTGCGTTGTAACTGAAGGTTGTACAGAAGGTCTGGGGTCTTGTCGAGGAGATTCAGTCTGTGTCCTTGCTTCCAAGCAACAGAAAGCAAAAGACCTTCAATTTGGACAGATCTGGGCTTGCTCTATTTAATATACCCAAGGGCCAAGGTGATTGGGGGCCAGAGCAACCTGAAGGACAAACCGAAGCTGGAGAGACAAGACGTGGGTGTTAAATTGTGTCAAGCTGAATTAAAGAATAAAACTGTTCTTGTAATTTATCAACCTGCTTGGGATTGTCTGCAGTAAAACCTGGGCCTTTCTGGTAACTATCTTGTAATAACAGGACTGTCCTGAAACATGAGAGACTGGAAAATTCTGAAGATGGGTTCTTAGAGTTCAATGTATTTAATATTGGCATGTCCTACATTAATTCTCTCACCAGCAGGAGCTAAGACACGGTCACCGTGCCTAGACATAATATGCAGAAACATAAGCTGAGCATCTCTTTCAACCCCTCTACCTTCACTATCTCCTTCCGGGGCTCTCTCCCCTCTATACATCCCTCCTTCTATCACATCTTGGTATAGGCTAACACAGAGGAGAAGTGATTCCTTCTTGCCTTAACTCAAGACTCATACATTTTCTGAAGATGCAAAATCTATTTGATCCTACCAATAGGATGCACTTCCTGTTTCTTTTCTGCAAAACCAGCACTCTCCCTTCCCGCTTCCCCCTCCTTGTCCATTCCCCTGTTGGGGAGCTTTAGTCAAACTGGCCATGAAGAAAAGATTTACTATAGTCGCCACTAATATTGAGGGGCTCCAAAGGCTCCTATTTCCAAATTGTCGTAAATCATGACTCTCTCTGGTTTCTAAAATGTGTGATGTGGGGTCACTCAGCTTGCACGACTTGGAGGCTGGGGGAGTGAGCTACAGTAGGTTCAGGCTGTGGGTTGGGCCTCATGCCTGATGAGGAGCAATGAACGACAGCATGCCTGACTCATTGAGCTCCTGGAAGCTCCTAGAAATGCCTGACTAGGGCTGTAAGATAAGGCCTTGTCATTCTAAAACTGTATTGAGGGCACCGTTGATCCCTTGACTCAGCAATTCCTGTAGTGAAGCCTCTATAAACTCTGCAGGGTCCTCCCAAGGTAGAAAAGGGGAGAAGATTGATGGTGGCCTAGGTCATGGAGGTGAAATGTTCGTGGGCTGCCCTAACCTTAGGGTTAGGAGTACTTGCTGAGGTGCAGGGAATCTCGGATGTGTTCTTTCAGAACGATCAGGAACTTGCCCAGGGACTTCCATGATCCCCTCTCTGTTCCTGTCCTTACCTGTAGAAGAGGCCCTGGTAATCTCCCAAGGCCCTTCCAGTTCAGGTAGATCCTTTGATTTAGGAGCCCACAAAACAGCCTCATGGTGAAGACACATTTACTGCGCCATGTAGGCCTGATTTGGCTGAGTCCTCCCACCTGTTCCTCACCCTTTTCTGCCGGACAGTGCCAAGCTGAGGCGTGCCTCTGCCTAAGGCCTTCAGGCTGCTCTTCAGCCTCCCCTACCTAAGCCCCATACCTGGGCTCAGTGTTGAATGACCAAGATCCCAGGGCTGCAGTGGGAATGGGTGTGTCTCCTTCCTCCCCCACTCCAACACATGCATGTGTACATACACACATTCACACTTAGACTCACATCCATCACAGGTACACACATGTCCACATATTTTCACTCTCATACACATCCATGCTATCACCCGTCTACGTACAAGGGGGCTTCAAAAAGTTCACGGAAAATGGGTCTTACAAAAAAAAACCCCACAGATTTCAAAAATGTTTACACCCAAATACATGCAAACTTTAATTCCATTTTCCATGAACTTCTCGAAGTATCTTTATTCATGTACATACTCACATTCACATGTGCACTTATGTACATATACAGCTGCATGCATGCACATACACATACACTTACATACTCCTGCTCACACATTCATGCATGCATACATGTGCTCACTCACACATACGCACACATTTGTAAACTCATACACATACTCTCTTACAGACACACAACCCTCCCACACATTTTCTCTCTCTCACACACACACATAAACACACACTCCCTTTGTCTACTGTCTTGGCTTCTCCTTCAAAGACTGGATGGCAGGTGCAATCCAGACTTGCAAAGTGCATCCCGTTTAAGAGGGCATTTCTAAGCACGATCTCTTGGAGTTCCTACAGCCCTGAGTCCCCCTGGCAGGCCAGGGCTCCACCCCCTGCATGTGAGCAGGAGTAAACTGGCTCGGATTGGGTCAGGGCCAGGAGGTGGTCCCTGCACTGTAGAACTGCCACCATATTTTCTACTCTTAGAGCACCCCGGGAGACAGGCATGGTACATCTCGTTCCCAGGTTAATAATGGGAAATGAAGGCCAAGGTGGGTGACAGAGTCGGCACCAGAGCCCTCTGTCCTTGGCCAGGACATGGGTACCCTCCTGGAGCTGCTTGCAGATCCGTCCTTTCTTCCCCGCACTCAGTCTTGGGAGATTTCATGCACATGAAACTCCAGCAATTGAGAAATGTTACCCTAGGTCAGCCTCATGGGCATGTCAGCCCTGGTTCCGCCTCCTTCCAGTGGAGGACTGGACAGCCTCTGCCCCCAGGGTCACAGTAAACCCTTTCATTGCCACTTGTCCTGACACGTGCCAGGGAGGAGCTGTGTTCATCAACGACAGGCCATTTGTCCTGGCCTCAGCCACCCTACTGCTCGAGGCCGTCTTTTCTACATTTTTCCTTTCCTCGTGGTGAAGTGCCCCCTCACTCCCTTCAAGTTTTAAGGTCCAGAGAGCCTGATGGTTTAGGATATGGAGATCAAGCCCCTCCTCTTATCCATATCTCTCCCATGACCTGTCAGTAGTCCTCACGTATTCAGTTTAATTCAGCAAGCATTTATTGAATACCTACTGTGTGCCCCCCCCCAAGCAGGCCAAATGCCACAAAGAAGAATGGCCTCTCCAGTCTGCGCGTGCATGCAGCCCTCTTCTCACCGATCGCCTTTTATCCTCCTGCACTCCTCCCAGCCCACCTATGGACTCTGGGACCTGGAGCTGGGCATGGGGATCGGGTTTCCACATCTGGCTGGTTTCTAGTGCCCTCTCTCACTTACATGCTCGTTTGTGTGTGTGTGTATTTGTATGTGTGTTTCATGTGTTGCTCAAGACACAGCCAAAGTCATACCTGACTAGCCACTTGGCATGAAGGTGGCATGGTGGTGGTGGTGGTGAGGAGGAGGACCACTTGAGGAACAGTCTGGAGCTGCTTTTCCAGATTCTCCCGCCCCCCACCCCACTTCTAAGCTGACATCTTACTATCGCACCCAAATAGGAACTGATGGGATGAAGAGATTTGGGGTCACGGTCCCAATTTAGGGGCAGCTGGCCTGAAAGGAACCATTTAATCTTCCTTCTGTCCTGAGTACTTGCGTCACCTGGGCTGAGCTGGGGAGAAGGGGAGCTGAGGAGACCGACCCTAGAATAGACATAAATCCTGGACCCTCTGTCCAGAGTCGTAGCTTCTAAGCACATGACGGATGAAAGCCATTGCACTGGAAGGAGGGTGGTTCCCCAAGCCTTAGAGGGGCAAGGATCTGGGTGTGGGAGTGCTGGCCGGAACTGCGCTGGTAACCACAGTGCTACAGGGAGGCAAGGGAGGGCCCTTGTGCTCGAGAAGTCTTCATCCGATGAGGGAAGGCCCATTCCTCGTCCTTGTAAGTTTATGTCTAAGGAGGACAGAGCAGATGAGCACCTTCCGTTATTAGGAAACACTTAGGCACTAAAATACGCAACAGCCTTCTAATGGAGGGAGCGTGTGTCCCTGGGCTCCCCTTCCTAGGGCTTTCATTGTGTTGTGTTCTGTTTTCCTGGTTGTGTAAACCTGAACTGATAACTCTTCTGCTTCAGTTTTCTCATCTGCAAAATGAGGATAATAATAGTGTTCACCTCCGAGGGTAGTTGGGAGGACGCAATGAATCGCTATATGCAAAGTACCTGGAGCAGTGCCTGGCACAGATGGAACACCATGTCCGTGTGAGCTCTTAGTAAAGGGGGAGAAATGGCCGTAAAGGGACAGGGACCATTGTGGACCCACTTACCTCCTTTCAAACAGCCATCCTTTAAATCATAAATGAATTCCTTTGGGGAATTTCATTATATTCTCCCCATGATCATGATCTCTCTTTTGTTTTGTTTTGTTTTGTTTTAGGTTTTTGCCATAAAGCATGTGCACTCACCAGAGAGAGACAGAGAGAGGGAAAGTGAAAAATCATTTCCTTCAGGGTGATGGCCATGCCGCAATCTCTTCTCCTCCATTCTCCTCCTGGGATTTTGGGGACACATGCACACACACCTGGCATGATTTCAAGCTGCCAGGTCTGGGACTCAAACGGCAGTTGGCCATGTAGGAATCTAGCTCCTTAACCACCACACCACCCATTGGCCCCCACACGGTCCAATGGTCTTACCGAGCAGGCAGGGCAGCCACTGTGGTTGTATCTACTTTAACAAGGGGAGGTTGAGGCACAGAGGTTATTAAGTGGTTCCTGACCCAAAGGGGACTCTTCTGCTGTGTCTTATAACCACGCCGTGTTCAGTCAAGGCATCATGGGAATTTCAGAACAGGGACTTTGGGTCACAGCAGCTGATGGTCTCAGGACTGGATCTCCCACTAAAGCCTTATTCGTTTGGGGATTAGATTGCTGTGAAAATACAAGGGCTCTTCAAAAAGTGTATGAAAATGTGTATTATGGGAAAAAATGGTGACTTTTTCATTAGGAAACATTTCTAACTTAGGGAGAAATATAAGAAATGATGGAAAAAATACCTGTGTATCCGTCACTCAACTTTTATAATCTTGCCATTTTTTCTTTTCTTTTCTTTTCTTTCTTTCTTTCTTTTTTTTTTTCTCAATTTGCTTCTTTCTTTTAAGAAGACATGATTAGAGTCGTAGTTGAAATCTACTTGTATAGCCCTGCCTTATTCCATTCTCTCTCCTTATCCTTAGAGGTAACTGCTGCTCTGAATGTAATCTTGGCCAGAGCGAAGCTATGAATGGCCTACTATGCTTATTATACATAAGCAAATATAAGATTGTTTCATGCTCCTGGAACTTCATATAAAAGATACGATCCTTTATGTAACCTTCAGGGACTTGTTTTATGGCTTTTTTTCTTTTTTTCCCAGCTGTATCTGTGCTAACACATGTTTCTTTAAATTATTCATTTTAAATTCTGTAGTTCATGGAATGAGACTATCATAATGTATCCATTTTCTTGTTGACAGACATTTCAGTTATTCTCCAATTTTTGATGATTATAAACAATGTTGCAATATAGTACTTCATGGGTTTCCTTGTGCACGGGTGTGAGCATTGTAAACATTTCCTGGAGATTTGTATCTAGAACTTGAAACACAGGGAAACAAAACTATGTATGGATTGTTTTTGCACTGAAATAAACTTGTAGCTTAAGTCTATGTTTCCACAATCTTTCTGAAGTCCCCTGGTAGGCCATGGCGTGGGAGGGAGTTCACAGCACATGCCAGGCTTGCATGCCTAGGTGGGGTCTGTTCGGCATGGTCCAGAAGAAAGCAGGCTGTGTCTACACAGCACAGGCCCTCAGTGGATGGAGTTAGTGGTGGGACCATAGGACACATTTATTTTGGAGTCTTCTGAAACCATGGTGCATGTCCTTGGATGGGAGCGTGGATTACAACAGTGCCCCCCTTGTAGGGTAGTTGAATGCTTTCTCTGGGAGTGCACTGTGCACTGAGCCTTATTGGAAATGGAGGGGGCATCTGATTCAGAAAAAAAAAGGGAAGAGTCCAGAAAGAGACCTACCCCTGGGTCCTGATTCTTGCTCTACTCCCCATCAACCCTCAAACCCTTTCCCCAGGGTGGTCCTGGTGGAAGGCAGAGGGATTTGTTAGATCTTTTGGTTTGAAGGAGCTAGAGATGCATTTAGGATAAGAAAATGGGCTAGAGACCAGAGAGGGGGTGAAGACCTCCAGTGGGGAGACACCAAACCCAAGGAGGGAATGCTGGTGGGGGTGGGGTTATAGGAACTCAGGGCGGGAAGGAGTCAGGGTGCTGGGGTCAGTGTCCAGGTGGGACATGAGGCAATGATGAGGGCGGGTGCGTGGCCACAGGGAGGGAACAGGAATCAGGAAGGCTGTGAGGGCCAGCAGGGGCAGTAGCAAGAGCCACAGGAGGAGTGTTGGGGAGGGCACCTCATGAACCCAGGCCTCCCAACTGCTCCTGGGAAAGCCAGGCAGGCCAGGACCTGAAGCTCCAGCCCAGTCTCCCTCTCACCCAGGAGGTGACAAGTAGGGCCCTCAGCTCATTTCCAGGGCTCTGCGATCCACCTGTTCCATAAATCTCGGGCCATGTAAACACGGCACATAATTGGGAGGCACGGCAGGTAGCGGCGGCTCTGGGGTAAAACCTGGGCAGGGAGAGTGAGCCATGGATCTTGAGTTGTAGGGAAGGCCGGTGGGGCGCTGGGCCGGCTGGCCCAGCTTGGGGCGTGAGTTATCTCGGGCTGGGCCACCCTGCCGTGCAGCTGCGCTGCAGTGCCGGGCTGATATTTACTGTATATTGGTTTTTAAATTACAGTACAACATTGATTCCCTGCTCTTTCAGCTCAGCCCTCGCGCTCTGTCCCCGTCTTGCTCGGCCTTTCTCTGCCTCTCCGTCTCTTTCTCCATCTGTCTTGTCGCTCTCTCAATTCAGTCTTTAATGCAGAGCATTATCTTACATTGTATCGTTACCCCGCAGTATTAAGTTTATATTGCATTGTATTTATTAGAGTATACATTATATTCACCCCTTCCATGTACCCTGCACTTTCCACATTTTAAAGCTCGACTTGCAGCCATGGTTATCTTCTTTGGACCTCATGACAGTGAGGAAGTAGGGCAAGCAGCCTCGGCTCCATTTAAATGCGAGGATGCTGGAGCTCAGGGAGGCTAATGGAATGACCAGGTCGTGCTTGGATTATATTATATTATAGACCACAATAGTAATGGCCACTGCATATTGAATACTTACTGTGGGCCCGGCGCTGTGCTAATGTAAGCTTTATGTATTCCTTTTATCCCCACATTAATTCTATGTGGTTCATGCTGTTATTAATTCATTTTACAAGTGAGGAAATGGAGGCCCAGAGTGGTTAAGGAGCTTGCCCAAGGTCACACAGCTAGTAAGCGGGCAGAGCCTGGATTCAAGCCCATGCAGCCAGCTCCTGAGCCCAGCCTCTTAACCACACGTCAAGCGGTCACGTGCTATGATCTCTGAGTCAGGGTGGGGGTGACACAGTGGGGATGGGGTGGGCTGGCTTCATGGTGTCGTATGGGACATTTATCTTTACATACCTGCAATTTCTGTGGTAGTTTCACTGTACCCAAGGGAAAGACGTGGGGGACCTTGGGAAGTGAGAAATGTCCCAGAGCAAGGGACCACCTTTCTCTGGCCCCAGTGTCCATGACTGACTGTACCACGACACCCATTGTTTTGGACCCCAGGTCAAGGCAGAAGGACAGGTGCAGAGTAGGTTGGTAGGATCCCCAGCTGGTGACAAGGTCACAGTTGGCCCTCCTTCTTCCTGTGTTTGCTTGGAAGGAGCCTACAGGTCTGACGAGGGTGGCTTTCTATGTTACACTTGCCCTTTGGGTCTTGGCTCTAATCAGAGACAATGTTGCTTGGGCCCAGGCCCTTCTGCCAGCCAGGCACAGCAAACCAACCAGTATCAGGGGAGAAGCTGGGGCTCCGCCTGCTGTGCTGGGTCCAGCCCTGCCCTCAGGGCAGCAAGGAGCCCGTTCTGAGCATGCACACTGCGGCCCTGAGCCACCTGCTGCCTGAGTGGAAGTTTGGCAGGTCTGATGTTGTGAGGAGTTCTTCCTCTCTGGGCTCCTCATACTCCCTCCCTCCTCCCCTCACCCTAAGGAGGCATCGCCATGGCTGGAGTCTGGCCATATTATCCAGCTTGCCATGGCCCAGATACTCAAGTCACTGTCCCCAGGTCTCTCTCATGGGGATGGGCAGGTAGAGGTGTCAGGAGAAGCAGGGGTCCCCTGTGCCACCTGCACATCCTTGGTGGAGCACCAGGGACCTAAGCCTGAGGACGCCAAGTTGTGGGATTCCAAGAAGCTGTCCTCAGGACAGTGTACCCCACTCCTCTCATTCACGTGAGCCCGCTGTGAAGTGGGGCTTTGGGTTCCTGCAGCTCCTTGCCTGGGCCCTCAAGTCACTTTGTCATTGCTAATGGGACCTTAACAAAACAAGTCTGGAGCTTAAGGGAAGAGTGACACTTATCCTCCCACCCACTGGCTCAGAATCAGATCACGCCCTTTGCTAGGCACGAACTGAGAACATAACCCAGCAGGTGATATTCTGGCTTTCCTCATTAATAGCTAGCATGTATTGAGTATTTGCTAAGTCAGAGGAGGTCGAGCACACTGACTAAGGCCTTGGAGCTAGACAGCCTGAGCTTGAATCTCAGCAGTTCCATTTGGGAGCTGTGCGGTGTTGGCCAAGTCACTTAATCTCTCCAAGCCTCAGTTTCCCCTTCTTGTAACATGGGGCTAAATGAGCTAAATATCGACCAAGTGCTCTAGTGCCTGGGCACGTGGTGTATATTCAGTGTGTGCTGGTGTCACAATTTGTTTTCATCCTCCCATTTCCCAACTACCTGGTAATCTTCCTCAAGGATGTGGAAACTGAAGCTCAAAAGAGCCATGAAATCTCCTCCACGTCCAGGTTGGCCACTTGTCTTGGTGTGCCTGGGAGTAAGGGGACTCTGGATGCGAGGCTTTCAGGTTGAAAATGAGGCAAGCCCCAGGCCCAGTGGGAGGAGCTTGGTGGTCCTACCCAGGTCACAGGCAAATGTGTGGCTGAGCCAGGATTCGAACTTGTCTCTAATACCTACTGCCATGCCCTGACTACTCCAGAAAGCCTTGAGGATGGTGGCTTTCTTAGCTGCTCGCTTTCACTAAGTCCTGACAGGTTTTGAGGTGCTGTTAGCTCAGTCTCACAAGTCTGTCAATAAACTATTCCTTTTCCTTTCCTTTTCTTTTTTTTGGTAATGCCAGAGGGCTCATGCATGTACCAGAGAGCAAAAGCATCCCCAGTAGAATGTAATCACACTGCAGTCTCTTCTCTTCATCTATTCCTCTTTCATGTCAGGGTTTTAACCATGCATGCACATGCACCCCATGTTTTTCAAGCTGCTAGGGCTGGGATTCGAACTACTGTCAACTATATGGGATCTAGCTTCTCCTACACAGCACTTAACCACTGATCTATAGAACCACCGATCTATAGAACTCTCAATTAGTTATTTTTCTCCAAATTATACCAGAGAGGAAGCCGAAATACAGGGAGGTAAAGTTACATGCTCAGAGTCACCTAACCCGGAAGTGGGGTGTGTCAGGACTAACACCCAAGCACACTGGTACCAGCTCCCCACATTCGTGACTCCTCTGCTTCAGCTGCCCTCAGACCTGCCACATTCCCCCCACGTGGACATGGTCCGATTTCTTCTTCTTTGGGGCCCCTTGTCAGGGCAGATTTTTACATCATTGTTTTAAAGAGCAGAAAACTGAAGCTCAGAGAGGCCACACAGCTTGTAAGTGACACAAGCAGCTTTAGGGTTCCTTAGGCATTCTCATTGGAGCTTGTCCCTGCTGTTTTCTTGTTTGGTAGATGGGTGAGTGCTCCCCCTTCCCCCCCCCGCCAGCCCCTCTAGTCCTGTTGACGTTCATATGAAGGTGTAACAGGTCGGATGTGCAGAGGGCAGCTTTGGGGAGACCTTGGCTCTTCCTGACCTTTGGCTCCTGTATTTCATTCAATGGCATTGGCATGATCCATCCTTCCCCCAGTTGGTAGAGGGGGGATCTCGCTGCAGAAAGAACAGGCCTGCCTGCCTGCTCGTAGCACATCTGCTGACTCCGGGAGCCCACTGCTCTGCCCCAGGGTTCTCTGTAGACTTACAGCTTCCCTCCTCCCAGCAGCTGGGGACTAAATGCAGAACAGGCTGCATTTTTCAGGTCGGGCAGCGAAGACTCTATTAATGCCAGGCTTGCTTCTACAGCAACTAAATAAAAGAGTTGGGAAGGACAGTGACAAGAGTCTATAAATTCTGAATGATGTTCAAGAAAGTGGCCTGGACCCCAGGGCCCATAAAACCCAGACAGCCTACTGGGTCAGGAGTGATTTATGGGGCTCTTCCAATGCCTGGGGGTCACCTGCCCATCAAGTCTCCCACTTGTAAGGAACTTGTTCTTTTCATCTTCCAAATACTTTTCATAGCTCTTAGCATTTCATGGTTATCCTCAAGCCACTCATAGATGAATCACTCCCCTATAACAGATGGGAAAACTGAGGCAGAAAGGCATTTGTGACTTGGGTTATGACCTGGGTCCCTTGGTGCTGACTTAGCAAGTTTTTAATGACTCGGCATTTACTATATGCCCGACACTTTACATTATTAACTCAATCCCTACGCCAACCCTAGGGTGCTGGGGCTATTATTGTAGGTTGGTAATTGTGGCAGGAAAGGTTTAAAACTGCATGATTGCTACATGGCAGAGCCGGAATTCACCCCATACCATCTACCATATGGTGCTAGCAAAGTGTGAAAGCAGGGTGTTCTCTGATTGAGAGGTGGGCCTGGCCCAGGAAATGGTGGGCTTCCCTGTTCTGAGTGCTCTGTGTTCTGGGCAGCTGCAGCAGCTCCAGAGAAAGTCATTTCTCAAGGAGCAGGGAGGGCAGACCAGGGTGGAGAAGTGCCCTATGGAGAGAGCAGGGAGTCCAGGAACCCAGATGCCCAGCCCAGCTCTGCCTCCTGCTGGCCATGTGACCCAGTGCCCCCGCCCCCGAAGCCTCCTCCCCTATGCCTCTGCCTTCCTCTGATTGGGGTGGAGGTGGGATATCGCATGGTTTGGAGCTTACCTGGTGGGGTGATATGAGCAGGATGAAGGCCTCAGAGACTGCAGTGCAGACCTGGCCTTACCCTCCTTGTCAGAGCCCCGAGTAGCAGCTGGTATCCAAACTACCCACTAAATACCTGGCAATTTCAAACATCCAGCACCGCCTGGAATCTCTCAAAGGAAGTTCTGCTACTTCAGGCAGCTCTGGCTGCACTGTAGCCCTCCCAAACTCTGCCCAGCCTGAGCTTCCACACTTCCTAGGACACATCGCATCGTGCTCTGGGCCTTTGCATTCCTGGCCCCTCTGCCAGATGCACAACTTCCCTACCCTCTGCTCAGCTGGTCCTGCTCATCCCTCAGGTGTCAGCTTCAGTGCTGCTCCTGGGCCTGGCCTGACTCAGTCCCCTGACTGCTCTAATTCCAGGCAGCCTTTTTCCCCCTCCCACATCCCTTTCCACGCTCTGTATGTGCTTGTCTGACTCACAGTCTGCGAGCAATGCGAGGGCAGGAATGGGGTGGGGCCGCCAGGATAACCAAGGGCAGTTCTGGTGCTCAAACATGCAAACCGGCGGTACTGTCCACAGCTCACCAGCTGTGTGACTCTGGGGAAATTGCTTGACCTCTCTGTGTCCTGGTGTCTTCATGCATAAAATGGTGAAAATAATAGTAGATGCCCCCTAGAGGTGTGGTTTGGGTTAACTGAGTTAATATATGTAAAGCACTTATAACCGTGTCTGGCATATGGCAAGCACTCAATAAATATTAGCTATCATTATTATTTTTATATCCAGTGCTTAGAATAGTGCCCGACTCAATAAATATTTGATGACTGGTTGAGATACCTGGGCTGAATTTTCAAGGGAGCAGAACAGGTTGGTTAGTGAGAGAGTAGTGGAGCTTGGAGTTGGCTGCCTGGTGGAGTCACTTAGGCTAGGAGGCTTTAAAAACACTGTGGCCTGGGCCCTACCCCAAGAGGGTCTGATTTCATTGGCCCGGGTGTGGCCAGGCTGTTGGAGTTTAAGAGCTTGCCTGGGATCTGATTCCAGAATGGAGATCCACGCAGACAGTCCAAAGCAGCCATGCACAGCCCCGAGATCGTGGTGTGGCCAGGAAGGCCTTGTTGGGGGAAGTAGGGCCCAAATGGAGGGGAAGAGGGGATGGCCGAAGACAGGGCAGCAATGATAGCCCAGGAAGGCAGGGATAGGCCAGGGAGCTTAGGATTCAGGGAAAGTCAGTGGGGAGCCTGGAAGGCTTTTCAGCTGGAACTGGCAGGCCATCTGCCTTTAGGGACATCAGCCTGGGTGGATGTGTGGAGGATGGCTTGTGGAGAAATGTGGAGATCAGAGTGCAGAAGCCTTCTGCGTTGGTGAGAGCGGTTAAGGGCCCGGCTTATCTA